>NC_051181.1:10948240-11248240 GCF_013339695.2 Rhipicephalus sanguineus
AAAGGAACATAACAATCTATAAGTGAATTAAACTTATTTTTGAACGATACCCAGTTCTCCTCCACAGTGTTATCAGCAGCACATGCAATGTATTTTTCAGTGAAAACTTCGAACTCAGTACATATAGATGCATAATCAGCTTTCGCATAATCTTTTATAACTTTGGTTGCGTGCATAGGATGCTGTGGTTGCATTGCGCAGGTGAAGTGTACAATGCGATGGTCACTAAGCCCAGGTAGGTAATGAATCGATGAAATGACCGAAGGATTAGTTGTGAAAACCAAGTCAAGTATATTGGGAGAAAATGCTGTGATGCGCGTGGGTTCATGGATTACTTGGGTTAAATTGAAATCATTGCATATATTTAAAAAGCGATTACCTTCCTCTGAAAGACAGCTAGCCGTTCCATCCTCACTGCGCCAAGTAACTTCTGGAAAATTAAAATTGCCCATGACAAATGGGCAATTTGTCATGGGCAATCTGGGTATCTGACAGAAACTGCATGCAAACAGTCATGAAAGTTTTCGCGAAAGTCTGAGGGGCAGTGAGGCGGAGAGTAGCAAACACACAAAATCACTTCCTGATACGCAAAGCAAATGCACGCGCATATGTCACGTATCTCGGGAGCGCTTGCAATGTCGGAATGGAGTTGGGAGAGAGAGAGAAGAGAGACTCGGGAGACACCGTGGTGGCACTGCAAACAAAACTTTATCGTACACACCACGGCAAACCAAAACAAACACGCACTCAAAATTTACAATAAAAATCAACAAGTGCAAACATGCTGAGTTAGTGCGCAATCACTAACACTACAAAACATTTGAGCTATGTCTAGCTCCTTCAACTCGAGCGCCTGGCCACTATGGCCTCTCAGTTAGTCGCGCTACACATAGAACGTTCTTACTCCGTTCGTGGAGTCCGCTGACTCAATCGAGTTCCAAAGTCGACGCCCAGTCCCGTCGTCGCAGCTCCTGTCGACGTCTCCGGGCCGTCGCCGTCGATCAGACGCCTCGCTGATCGTCCTCCTCGCCGATGCTTCCTTCCTTTCGGAGAACCCCGGTCTCTCCCAGTTAGGCCTAACTCCTGGCCTCCCCTTGGTGCCACCGGGTCGAACTGTCGACGTGGCTCTCCGGTGATTGTCGGTGGGTCGCCGTCATCTTGCCGAGCTGTGGTAGTGCCGCAGGTGCCACGAGAACTGCGTGATGAGGCTGCCGCAAGCCCGGGACGCCTCGCTCGGTAGACCCCGAGGTCGACGGCCACCCTCCCGGGGCATGCACAACGCTGCCTCCAGAACTCAGCCCTGCTGTTCCCGTCGCGGACGCGACGCTGGCCTGCACCACCTTGTTCCTCGACGACTCCACCGAACAATGCCTGCTTGTTCCTCTGGGGTTTCGCACCTCAGTTCGGGTCGCGTGGCACGCGCCTTTCGCCGGCCAATGGCTTGCGTCGACGTGGCGGGGGTGCACACCATCGGGTACTTTTCCATTCCCCGCACACCATCGACGCCTTGCGCTGTCCGGCACGCGCCCCGTGCCCCTTTACTCATGACATTGGGCCCCCTTTTAAGAGTTTTTTCGTAAAATACTGCTCTTGTCCTCCTCTTTAGGGTTCCAGCCCTCTGCTCTTCCGTTGGTCTTGTAACTTATGATTTGTTCCCACCTGTCTTGCGTTCACATTTACTTTCACTGACACAGCACCAAACACTGCACTCGACCGTTCACAATGTCCACGAGTTCCTCGTTCGTAGAACTCTAGACCGCAGTATCTACACTCGCCGAAATAACTACGCACAATTCTCTTAAAAAACTTCAAAAACTACGCACCATACGCAACACTCACCCTTCTAAGATATTCACAAATTCAATTACTCTCAAGCTTTACTCCCAAATAGCCGTACAATAATATTCTCAAAGCCTATTCACTGCACAGAATTTATATTTCACAGAGCCCTTCTTAACACCATAGCAGCCACCAGTTTACTTCCCCACACTTAAACCTGTGCTTTTTCACATTTCGTGTCTTCTTCAGTTTTTTCCGCCGTCTGTTCGCCGCCCATTGTCTCGCCCGCTCACTACAGCTGATGACCCTAACCCGACGCCTCTTCCAACCAACCTTCTCTGACTTCGTCCTCCCTCTATATCTGACCCTGGTTACACGCACCACACTCTCTGCATCCCAACAATTCCGACCTGCTTTACGCGTTTTCGCAACATTCTTCTTCATTCGCTTTACGCGTCTGCCATTGACAACTTGGAGAGCTTTCCTTGCGTCCTGATAATTGCTACCAGTTTTCAGCACTTTTCGAGCTGTCCTCATTTCTTTTACTTTCACGCTTTTACCCTCGTGCGTCTGAGGCACTCCAATGCTCTGCCTGCCCGCTGGCATTACATCTTGCGAAAGCTGACCGCTTCTTCCTTCACCGGGCATACCCATCAGCGACGAGCTATATCCTATCTCCATGTTGCCTGGATGCACCGCGTTCTTTTCTTGTATGCCCACTTCAGGAACACTGGCATGGGACTCACTAGTCGTTGATTTACTCCCGCCATATGCAACATTTGGGCCCTTTTTCTCCAGCTCATTCTTAAAAGGACTGTTCTTATTTGCCCACGTAGCGTGCTCCCTATGGCTGTTTCCTCCGTTTCTCATCACGGGACGCCTCTTTGAACTAACTTTCTGTGACTGCGTCCTACATATATGCCCGACACTGGCTTCTTGCACGACCCTCTCTGCATCCAAATAATTATAACCTACTTGACGCGTTTTCGCAGCGTTCTTTCTCCTTCGTCTTACGCGTCTACTGTTCACAGCTCGGGCATCTTTTCTTGCGTCCTGATGCTTGAAACCACTTTTCGCTATCTCTGGAGCTGCCTGCGTTTCCTTAACTTTTACGCGTTTAGCACTGTGCTTCTGAGCCATTGCGTTCACCTTACTCTTTATTGTCACATCTCGCGAACGCCGACTACTTCTTTCTTCAACATACATGCTGATCAGTGTGGAGCTATCCTTTGGCTCTTTGTTGTCTGGAGGTGTCGCATTCTCTACCTCCGTCCCTTTTTCAACAGCACTGACATGCAGTTCACTAACTGTTGATATCCTGTCACTATGTGCAACCCTTGATTCCTCTTTGTTCTGCCCATTTCTACAAAGACTGCTCGCATCTGCACCACTAGCAGGCTCACTAGCCCTTTGCTCAGCGGAAACAGAACTCTGAAACTCAGGCACATTGATATCTCCCGATACAATCTCTATGGATCTTTTCTCATCCTTTCCAGTGCACACTGTGCCTTGTTTGGCTTGTGCCAATCGCAGCTGAAGCTCGAGTTCCTGCTTCTCTCTAGCATAAGCTTCTAACGCTACCACGCGTTCCGCCTCGAACTCTTGTCGACGGCGTTCCCTCTCTTCTTCAATAAACCTTAGAGCTTGCTCCTTATTGAGCTTTCTCTCCCGAATGACTCTTGATACCTTCCCCCAATCCATCCTTGCAACCCCCGACGATACGTGACTGGGCCCAACGCTGGAAAAATCCTGGCACAGGCTCGCCACTTATTCTGTCACGTATCTCGGGAGCGCTTGCAATGTCGGAATGGAGTTGGGAGAGAGAGAGAAGAGAGACTCGGGAGACACCGTGGTGGCACTGCAAACAAAACTTTATCGTACACACCACGGCAAACCAAAACAAACACGCACTCAAAATTTACAATAAAAATCAACAAGTGCAAACATGCTGAGTTAGTGCGCAATCACTAACACTACAAAACATTTGAGCTATGTCTAGCTCCTTCAACTCGAGCGCCTGGCCACTATGGCCTCTCAGTTAGTCGCGCTACACATAGAACGTTCTTACTCCGTTCGTGGAGTCCGCTGACTCAATCGAGTTCCAAAGTCGACGCCCAGTCCCGTCGTCGCAGCTCCTGTCGACGTCTCCGGGCCGTCGCCGTCGATCAGACGCCTCGCTGATCGTCCTCCTCGCCGATGCTTCCTTCCTTTCGGAGAACCCCGGTCTCTCCCAGTTAGGCCTAACTCCTGGCCTCCCCTTGGTGCCACCGGGTCGAACTGTCGACGTGGCTCTCCAGTGATTGTCGGTGGGTCGCCGTCATCTTGCCGAGCTGTGGTAGTGCCGCAGGTGCCACGAGAACTGCGTGATGAGGCTGCCGCAAGCCCGGGACGCCTCGCTCTGTAGACCCCGAGGTCGACGACCACCCTCCCGGGGCATGCACAACGCTGCCTCCAGAACTCAGCCCTGCTGTTCCCGTCGCGGACGCGACGCTGGCCTGCACCACCTTGCTCCTCGACGACTCCACCGAACAATGCCTGCTTGTTCCTCTGGGGTTTCGCACCTCAGTTCGGGTCGCGTGGCACGCGCCTTTCGCCGGCCAATGGCTTGCGTCGACGTGGCGGGGGTGCACACCATCGAGTACTTTTCCATTCCCCGCACACCATCGACGCCTTGCGCTGTCCGGCACGCGCCCCGTGCCCCTTTACTCATGACAGCATACGATTTCTAGTGACGAACATATAGGAACAATATGAGAGGAAAATTTATCTGATATCGCGATGAGAACACCGCCCCCTGTTCTTGTTATTCGATCAGATCTGTAAAAATTGTAGGCGTTTTTGCAATGTAAAACCTCAGTGTTGTCAATTTTACTTGACAACCAAGTTTCTGTTAACACTACTATGTCCGCAGAACAGTCCTCAATTATAGAAGATAACTCGTCACGTTTGCTTAGCACACTTCTAATATTTTAAACAAGACTGAAACTGGTTGTGGCACATTTCTCCGCTTCAACAAAATGTAGGCCACTCGAATTACTTTTGGACCGGCTTCCTTTCCTTTATGCGTCGCAACATTTACCCCGGGCAAAACTACGGCACAATAGGAGTGCGCGTCGCGAAAGTAACCCATCACGTTCAACTGCACTCGCTGTGCTCTGTACTTACTAGATTAGGCTACAAGCGGAAACTTCGCAGGATACGCTCGCTCCGATTCGCCGTGTATGATATAGTTTGGCAAGCTATGCATCGGACTGTTTCGCTTGAGGACGTGGGTTTGATTTCCGCCTACGACAGGCGCATTTCCCTGGCAACGAAATCCAGGAACACCCGCGTGTATATTTCCGTACACTCCAAGTGTTCAGGAGTGCCCCATGGCAGCGTTCCTCATAATTACGTCAAGTTTGCTCCAAGGGGACAAGGACGCTTGCGCACTCTTCACTCGGAGTCGGCTGTGAATATCCGTCGTTGGCCACAGAGCCAAAAAATATTTGTTGCATTGCTGACTGCAAGAACCCAGCGTGGGTTCTTGCAGATTTCAGCCAGTAACAATGAAGCAAATTGGCAGGAACTTTTTTTTATTGCAGGGCACGGTGTAAGAAAGATACTTTGCTGCAGGGATAGCAGGGTGGCACCAGGATATTTTTTTCTTTTTTTAGTGGGGAGCACCCTCGTCAATTTCAGGGTGGCAGGAAGGCGGGGAACTTATGCGCCGTATTTTGACTATGCTAGTACAACACGTTGCTGCAGTTTTTAAACAGGCTTTTCGCCGAGACAACTGACGTGTTAGCCGAGTGGCACCTTTTCACAAGCCGCAAATAATCGCCCGGCGGTACATTTCTTGAAGTCGTCGCAGCCCTCAAGGAGAAAAGCCTTTTGTGCAAGCTTGGCACCACTTACGATGACAGAGTACAGGATCAAATAATTCACAGGGCCGCCAACGCACATGTACTTTCGCGAGATTTCGTATATTGTGTTGTACCACGACTGTTACATGCACTGCGCAGAATTGACGTTTTTAAACCATTAGCGGGCGCGGTAGTTTTCTTCACGGAAGAGGCAAGTCGCGCGTGAGCGTATCCCAATTGCGTATGCTCAAGAATATTGCTTCAGCTCTTTTTTGCAAGCGGCAATGCAGAAAGAACTGATGCTCCCGCGGTGCATTGTTTCGTTTGCTGCCACGACGGTAGCGTCTCTTTACGTTTACGCTGGTTGTCTCAGCATTCGATTTTGCAATATCCGGGTTGTCTTGGAAGTTCAACACACGTGACCACGACGTTTCCTGTCAGGACCGGAACTAGGTGGCTGACCTTTGGCTGCCGAGATTTTTCGTCTGTATTTACTTCACTGTGTTCTCTTATCGGCTGTTCTTGCGAAACTTCTATCTGTCGGTACATGTATGTCAATGCTGTCGAAATAAATGTTCAGTTGGTAGTATGTGCTTGTCCTTGTCTTCCTAAGTCCCTGTTTAAGTTAGGCGCTCGTATTTCTAAGTCCCTCTATGTTTTTTGAGAAGTAAATGCTTTTGCCCTTGCACCTCAGTATGCGCTTGACAGCCTCAATTTTTACTGGATTCGGATCGTACATTTAATTTTCGCATTTTTTTTTCCGAAAGGTATCAACGAGGTTCTACTGTACTGCCGAATACCGCACCGATCTTCCGATTTCACCATTTTCTCATCCACGGAAAGGCTATTAAAAAATAGCGCAGAAAAATCGTTCCTGTGTTGCAATAGAGAAGAGACATGGCGAAGCTTTCCGTGGGATGCGACGGTTGTCCTCTCCACATAGGAGACACTCAAGAAGGCAAGCAACGTCTTTAACCTCTTCTGTAACATCACTGACGATGGACAAAGGTTTGGAAATATGTGTCGTCAACACCATGCAGGCGCGGGAGTTCGGTGATTCCCACGTAAACCAGAAGTTCGACGAACTTGCGCATCTCCTCTTCAGTGACCTCCCTCCAGGATCCTTCCCTCTACTGTACGTCGGCTTTTCGAAAATATGCATCCACACATACTTATCTCTGTGGCTGTGTATCTCTCTGACGAGTTTTGCAGTGAAAAACAACGCGAGGAAGCCGCCGCGCGGCACTCCAGACCACTGGGTCAAGGTCCACTCCGCGCCGTCTTCGCGGAGACAACTCCGCTCTTTCTGCAGCCGGCGCCAAATGCTGCCGCCTGATTGGAGTTAACATCTTACAGATAAGAGTTGTTACCCATAGTACACGCCGGATACGTTTACATCGACGCGCGGCAGCAATAAAACGGCCAGAGGAGAGGACAAAGATTACCAGCAGATAGCTGCTCATGTTCCAGGGCAGTTTGATGCACTATCGCCGTCTGTGCTACTACCACCGTGTAGAGATTCCCGCTAAGATTCATTGGAATTCGTCAAAATTCGCTGTTTTCGTGGAGCACCCACGAGCAACGTTGACACCACGTCTGAAACGAGCACTCACCTACCCGACTGCGAACGAGCTCTAAAAATCTCCCTGCGGTGGAAAAAAGAAATTCACAAGCGAAACTGACAAAAACATGCTCTTTTACCCTTCGGATTGTGTTAGCTGCCCGGAAGCGCTCAGTGGGCGCCAATATTTGAAGTTGAAATCATCGTTGCTATACTAATGATGGGGAATAGGTGGGGTTGCAAAAGTGTTAACACTTTCGTGACCGTGCCTATTCCCATCGATAGTATGTTATCGATGACTTCAAGATCAAGTTTTGGCACTCTCTAAGGGGTTCTGGACAGCTAGCACAATACAAAGCATAAAATAACATGTTTTTTTATCAGTTTTGTTTGCGAGTTTGTTTTTTCCACCGCGGGGAGATTTTTAAAGCTCGTTTGCAGTCGGGTAGGTGAGCGCTCGTTGTTTCAGACTTCGCGTCGACGCCGCTCGCGGGTGCTCCACAGAAACGGCGAATTTCGACGGATTTCGATTAATTTGAGCGGGAATCTCTGGATGATGGTAGCAGCACAGACACGAAAGACGACGTCGATTCGCCAGGCGAAGTCGTACGGACGGCGAAAGTGCGTCAAACCTCCCCGGAACATCAGTAGCTATCCGCTGGTAAGTTTCGTCTTCTCCTCTGGTCGTTTTATCGCTGCCGCGCGTCGATGTAAACGTATCCGGTGTGTTCTAAACATAACAGCTCTTATTTGCAAGGTGTTAACTTCATTCGGGCGGGAGCATTTGGCGCCGGCTGCAGAAAGAGCGCAGTTCTCTTCGCGAAGACGGCGCGGAGCGGTCTTTGACCCAACGCTCTGGTGTGCTGCACGGCGGCGTCTTCATGTTGTTTTTTACCGCAGAAGTCGTCAGAGAGACATGCAACCACACAGATAAGTATGCATGTTCGAAACGGGCGGCGCAAAAACGAGGACAAAGGAAAGACTACACACCACAGAGCGCCTTCTCACAACTAACTTTATTAGACAGAACATACACTATTTGAACCTTCACCAAGTCCCACGTGCTCTTACATCATTGATAGCCGACAGGACACATAGACATGTGTTGCTGGAAAGATTAGGAACGGTTACAAAAATGATGACCACATGTACACTTTTTTTTTTTCTATGTGATCAACCGATTGAGGAAACAAATTTCATCGTCATGCAGTGCTATTGATGGCATGCTTACACATAGATTACCTTTTTTTGTTAATGTGATGAGCCTCAACAATTTCTCTAGTAGCTTGATTGTTATGCCTGAAAATACATATGGTGTCATGAAAGTTGGGGGTGCATCCGTGTTGTGCACAGTGTCGAGCAACGTGCGAGTAGGCATTGCCGTCCAATGAACGCTTGTGTTCGGACAGCCTTACATTGAGGCAACGGCCAGTTTGCCCAATGTAAACATGACCGCAGGAAAAAGGAAGCTGGTATACAACTCCCGTTGTGCAAGGCACAAACGGTGACGTGTGCCTTACAGTGCAGCGTTTTTTTGTCACACCTGAACTTTTTTCTGCCAGTTTCCTCTCAACTATACCACATAATCAAAGTGCTAAGATATGTGGACGATTTTCTAGTAATTGTTCATAGTTCTAGTTTTGAACGGACGGTTACTAACACTGTTGACGTGTTTCACAAGTGTGGTTCCGGGTTAAACTTCACTCATGAAGTACCGCAGGATAAAGAGTTACAGTTCCTAGAAGTGAAGCTTGAACTAACCGACAATCATGTTTGCTGGAATTACAGTCCAAGGTCCGAAAAACCGGTTCGTAACTTCAAATCAGCTCATTCAAAAGTCGTAAAAAATGGCATAGCATTTTCATTACTATTTTCATCCCTGTTCAAATCATGTTACCACAAAACCACCGAAAGCTGTATGAAACAAATTGAGCGTCTAAGAGTGGCAGGCTTTCCAGAAAGTGCTATCAGGGTGAATGTGCAGAAGCTCCTAAAACGTGTAAAAGTAGGAACGCTCACCAAAGATAATAAGGCCGTGGAAAAAGAAAGAAAAAATCACTGTAATTCCGTATGTACATAAGCTGTCGCATGGGCTCAAAAATGTAGCTGGTCGGTATAAGATTAAGGTTGTTTTTTCCGCCCCCAACAAAATGAATAGAATCTGTGGTATAGTTGAGAGGAAACTGGCAGAAAAAAGTTCAGGTGTGACAAAAAAACGCTGCACTGTAAGGCACACGTCACCGTTTGTGCCTTGCACAACGGGAGTTGTATACCAGCTTCCTTTTTCCTGCGGTCATGTTTACATTGGGCAAACTGGCCGTTGCCTCAATGTAAGGCTGTCCGAACACAAGCGTTCATTGGATGGCAATGCCTACTCGCACGTTGCTCGACACTGTGCAGAACACGGATGCACCCCCAACTTTCATGACACCATATGTATTTTCAGGCATAACAATCAAGCTACTAGAGAAATTGTTGAGGCTCATCACATTAACAAAAAAGGTAATCTATGTGTAAGCATGCCATCAATAGCACTGCATGACGATGAAATTTGTTTCCTCAATCGGTTCATCACATAGAAAAAAAAAAAAAAAGTGTACATGTGGTCATCATTTTGTAACCGTTCCTAATCTTTCCAGCAACACATGTCTATGTGTCCTGTCGGCTATCAATGATGTAAGAGCACGTGGGACTTGGTGAAGGTTCAAATAGTGTATGTTCTGTCTAATAAAGTTAGTTGTGAGAAGGCGCTCTGTGGTGTGTAGTCTTTCCTTTGTCCTCGTTTTTGCGCCGCCCGTTTCGAACATGCATAACCAATTCCAACTTGCCCAGGCATCAATTCTTCTGCAGATAAGTATGCGTGGATGCATACTTTCTAAAAGCCAACATACAGTGAGAGGGACGGATCCATGGAGGGAGGTTACTGAAGAGAAGATGAGCAAGTTCGTCTCACTCCATGTGTACATGGTAATCGTTGAAGTCCCGCGCTTGCATTGGTGTTGGGGTCGACGACACGTATTTCCAGGCCTTCGTCTACCGTCAGTGATGCCACGGAAAAGATTCAAGGCTTCTTGAGTGTCTCTGATCTGAAGAAGACGACCGTCGCATCCCACGAGAATCTTCACCACGTGTCTTCTCTATTGCAACACATGAGTGATTTTTCTTCGCTATCTTTTAACCCCGTTGGAACCTTTCAGTGAATGAGAAAATGGTGAAATGTGAAGGTCGGTATGGTATTCGGCAAAATATGAGCGAGAAAGAGGTCAAATGAGAGTACAATTATCCATTTTTGCAGATTTGGAACAGGCTACACTGTTCATTTCAACAAATACACAGGAAAATTGAAAAATACCAGAACTGCAAACTATGCTAGGAACGTTGAACAGAAAAAAGTGATTATTTTTTTTCCGAAACATGGGCAGCCAGCCTTTGTTTCACCGCGGCGAGAACCTGCATCGCGCGGTGGCATGATAGGCACTAGTGCCTATATTCTTGTATTTATGTAAATAATCTTTGTACTTACAGAGCTTATATTTCCACTATTATTCTATGAGGGCTTTGCGTTCAAAACGTATATTTCGATTTTTTTTATTGTTTAACCTTTGCAGAGTAGCATTGATGTTTTTATGAATTTTTCTTTCTTTTTGATGCATTTTTCTTTGTTTGATAATTTTTTTATTTTATGAGAAATAAAACCCTTGTTTGAAATTAATACTGTTCGAAAGACCAATTCTTCCTCTATCATTTGATACCCTACACTTTAGCATCAATTATAATTCTTCGGCAGGGAAAAAATATTTCCTGGACTCGCCAAAAACAACGGATTTTTCCGCGGTCACGAAAGTGTTAAGCAGCGCACTGCAAGTGTCGAGCAGTGACAGTTGTTTGTTCGTGCTTGTCCCGTGTGTGTTCTTTTTGTGCACGCTTTGTGCTTGAGTGGCGCACTGCAAGTATCGAGTTGCTTGCCGTTCTTCATGTGACGTTCTAATTTCTTGCTATCGCATTCACTACTTCACCCTCGCTGTGAAATTGTGACTTTTTTTTTCCGGTGCGCTTCTGCAAAACGGAACCATGTGTGTTCGCGTCGTATTAGTGGTTCTGAAATGTGGAGTTTGTCAGGTCGACACGCCAATCTACCACACTGAGGAGGTCGCAATGTCAATATGGGAGTGCACTGCTCAGGAAATTCAAGGATTTTCATGGACAGGAAAAAATTCCAGGACTTTCAAGGGCCTTGAAAAAGCATTTCAAGTGTTTTCAAGGATTTCAAGGACCTGTACGCACCCTGTTCCTGTCACTTCTCGATGTGGTGGTGGTTGCCCACACTAGAGCACAATAAAAATGAAAGCCAGTTCCACAACTGTGAATTCTGAGCAAACAGCAGAGCTGGCAAGGAAGCGCCACCACCAGGTTAATGCTGATTGAGTTCTTCCATCTTTCTTTTTTAATCTCTTTCTATATTGCCCCATCTCTTCATTTCCCTCACATCACTCCTCCTCTTTCCCAGCCCTTGCTATGCTCTAATATGCTACATCGCCGTGCTATGGCTTACTCTCCTCCTCACTTTCCTTTTCCATCCCCTTGCTAAACAATACTATACAAGGCCCTCTTTCATTCTTCCTCCTCGCCCTCACTTCCCTTTCCTACCCCCTTGCTTCCTATACTATGCATGGCTATGCTACGCTACGAGCTGCTTGGCACATACCCGCTTTCTGTGGCGCACACCAGTCGAGTTTTTTGAAATGACGGCCGGCGCATGCTTAACACTTTCGTGACCACACCTATTCCCATCGACAATATGTTATCGATGACTTCCAAGTTCACATTTTGGCGCTCTCTGAGCACTTCTGGACAGCTCACTCCCTCCAAAGGGTAAAAAGAGGCAGTACTTTATCAGTTTCGCTTTTGAGTTTCTTTTTTGCGCCACGAGGAGAATTTATAAACCTCCTTCGCAGTCGGGAAGGTGAGCACTCGTGGTTTCAGCTATGGCGTCGACGTCGCTCGTGGGTGCTCCTAGAAAATGGCAACTTTTGAAGGATTCCGATGAATCTCAGTGTCAATCTTCGGATGATGGTAGCAGCACGACACGGAAGACGACTTCGATTTGTCAGTCTTGAGCACGGACGGCGAGAGAGCGTCAAAAAGCGCTGGAACATCAGCAGGCATCCGCCGCTAAGTTTCGTTCTCTTCTTGGGCCGTTTTATCAGTGCCGCACATTGATGTAAACGTATCCGGTGCATACTAAAGGTCACGGCTCTTATCTGCAAGGTGTCAACCTTGTTCGGGCAGGAGGATTTGGCGCCAGCTGCAGAAAGAGCAGTGTTCTCTCCACGGAGACAGCGTGGAATGGACCTTGAGCTAGCACTTCGGAGTGCCACGTGGTGGCTTCTTCGTGTTGTTTTTCACTTCAGAAGTCATCAGAGAGATATGCAACCACCCAAATAAGTATGCGTGCATGCATATTTTCGAAAATCCAATGTACAATGAGAGGGACGGATCCTGGAAGGAGGTCGCTGAGGAGGAAATGCAGATCTTTGTCGGACTTTAAGTGTACACAGGAATCATCCAAGTCCTGCACCTGCATTGCTATTGGAGTCGATGACACATATTTCCAGGCCTTCTTCTACCGTCAGTGATAACCTGGAAAAAATTCAAGGCGTTGCTTGCCTTCTTGGGTGTCTCTGATTCGGAGAAGATGACTGCCTCATCCCACGAGAAGTTTCACTGCATGTCTTCTCTACTGCAAAACAGGAACGATTCATCCGTGCTATTTTTTAAACCGCACCAGAACATCTTTATGGATGAGAAAATGATGAAATCTAAAGGTCAGTCCGGTATTCGGCAGTACATGAGGGTCAAAGTGGTAAAATCGAGATGCAAGCTATAGATTTTGCCAGATTCGGAAACGGAGTAAACTGTTCATTTCAACATATACATGGGAAGGCACCTCAGGATGCCCAGCACCAACCAGAAGAAACTGAAAAATACTAGAACTTCAAGCTATGCTACGCGGAAAGGAAAGTTGAGCAGAAAAGAATGTTTTCTGCGAGACATATGCAGCCAACCATTGTTTCACAACTGCTTCGCGCTGTGGAATGATAGGCACTAGTTGCTTGTATTTTTATATGTATGTAAATAACTTTTGTACTTACAGAGCCTATAATACAGTGTTACTCTATAAGGGCTTTGTGTTCAAAACATATATTTCAATATGTTTTTATGCTTACCGTGTGCAGAGTGGCAGTGACGTTCTTATAACAAATTTTTCTTTTTGTTACATTTCTATTTGTTTTGATAATTTTTGAGAACATTCTAAATAAATCAGTTGTTTTAAATTATTACAGTTGGAAAGACCAATTCTTCCTCTATCATTTGATACTACACTTTAGCATCACACAATTTCTGTGGCAGGAAAACAAATGTTTCGTGGACTACCCAAAAACAACCGATCTTTCCATGGTCATGAAAGTGTCAAGGTGGTGGTCCCACTCCAGTGTACTTTCGTTCTCAGCGACCAGAAGATGCTACTAAGTCACATTTGGAAAAAAATTGAGGAAAATGCGCTCTCCGCTGCCGGAGCATGCGACGGCGAAGAACCTGTCCTACTCTGCAACTAATCCATTCTTTTCAGGGGCGCCGCTGCTTCCATAATCTTCTTTGAAAAGTTTCAAATGTGCGTGACGCCCCCCCCCCCCCCCCAAAAAAAAAAAGGAAAGCACGGCCCAGAGAGCCTTCGTGCTCCTGTGCAACTGTCCAGAAAAGAGGTGCCTCTCTCCCCTAGAAACGTATAACTGTTTACAGTAGAGCGGTTAGGCGCTGAGCCACGCTGCCGCAAGGGTTTTTTTTTTCTCCCCTTCAATGATGCCTCTTTCTATCTCTCCTTCTCTGATGACCCTCGCTCACTTGTCCCTTTTCACGGGAGGGACAATTGCGCTGCAAACTGCTCCCGTAGGCTGCCTGGCCAGCTGCTCTTCGTGACACACAGTGCCGGAATGCAGGGTTGGGTGACAAACTCTATCGCAGAGGTCATGTCACAAGCGAACCATGAGACATCACATCCTTCCCCGTGTACATATGTAAATAATCCCCTCTGTCGCTGTCGTTTACTCCTACCTCATTAACTTATCATACCTGCCAACCTCACAGCATGGAAATTCGGGAGACCGTGGGGGGGGGGGATTTCCATAGCGGAATTTACTGAAACTGGAGATTGACATCAGAAAAGGGTAAGTTAAGGATGTTTGTTTTGAGCTGCTTGAACCAAACTTCTTTACTTGTAAAGGCATCTGGCAGTTCACAGGCGCACGTGGTACAGAATCCATACTTGTCACCTTTCCGCGAAGTCACAAACCACGGAAACTCAGCTGTGTATGAGTCCAGAAACATTTGCAAGCACTTCTTTGATTTCGACACTGTCATCGACCGTCTAACTGAACTCTGGAAACACACAACCCCCACGGCAGAAGACGTAGCGTACAAAATGCGGTGGACAAGAAGGAAACGCAAAAGTTCTGGCGAGGCTGAACGGAAACGATTGCCGCAAATGAGCTCAACGGTGGCCAGAGCGGCAACACTGCAACACGCGGCACTGTTTCTCCCAAGCACGCTGATATTGAGAGTGCAAAGCACAATGGGGGCCGCTTACTTACCGCCAGTCTGCCGGCCACCCCTCCTTTGGAAAATGGAATGTGCTCGACAGTCTCGCCATCTCGTTATTGGAGTGCTCGTGCAGCACCACGGCTCCGGCCGCCGTTCACATTTGGCAATTTTTTTTCTGTCGAGACTGTACCTTTTACCTCGCCTTCTTTCGGTACGGTGGCGAGCGCTTCTCGTGGCCAGCCTTTGCCCAGATGCGCAGTGCCTAGAATGTACTCAGCGGTACTCTGCGATATGGTTACAATGAAATAGAAGTGTGGTGGCGAGTGCTCTTCCGCAGCACTGCCACAGCAGGAAAGGCTGACATACGGGCATGATTTAAAAAAAAATGAAAGCAAAAAACCCGCCTTCTGCTGTAGTGGCCACTTTTCGGGAGATTCGATATGACATTCGTACACTCGGGAGATTAGGTCCAAATTCGGTAGTCTCCCGGACAATTCGGGAGAGTTGGCAGGTATGACTTATTGTCACTACTCAGTCATCTGCTTGAGCTAGACAGCGGTCATCATAATGCTCTTCTTTTCCTTCTTTCCATTTCTATATACTTCCTCAAGTAAACAGCCACTTACGCCTACCACTATGTATGCCGTTACACACCCTGACCCTATCGATCTATGTACTAAAGATTTTATTTCTTTCGAGAAAGAATTGAGAGCAATATTTTTGGAAGAAATAAAACAGGCACTCGCCTTTTTCAAGGAAAAAACAATCATATATTGACGTTTCGGGGCCGCTACGGGTCCCTTGTTCACAATGAAGAGCATGCAAGAGGGCGTAACTATTTATGGGATGGGTGGCGCAGAGTGCGCATGTATATCTCGGGGAGATTACCCGTGTCCGGTTAATCGCGTTCTTGGTCGTTTGAATGTGCAGTGATTCTAAAAGGAGCCGTGTCGATAGGCGCTTCTCTGTCGCAATTATGGTTGCAGAATCCCAGTCGATGATGTGGTTACTGTTTAAATGATGATCCGCCAAGGCGTTCGAGCTTGCATTGCCTTTCTTGACGTCGTTCTGGTGCTGTTGGATTCTTCTATTAAAGTTTCCAGTTTCACCTATGTAGGATGCGTCACAATCTTTGCATGGTATCTTGTAGATAACCCCTGGAAATCTTGAGCTTTCCAGACGGTCTTTCACGCGTACGAGTTCTTTCTTTAGCTTGTTGGTCGGCACATGCGCGATTTTTACGTTGTATGTGTTAAACACTCTTGCAAGTGCCTCACTGACGCCTTGCGCATAGGGCACAGCAGCACGTTTTGGCCTGTCATCTTCACGAGCCTCTTCAGGGCAGGCAACTGAAGACCGCAATTGTTGAGTCCTCTTTTCTCTCGCGCAATGCGCATCTGCTCTGAACCCGGTCTGCGCAAGCAAGAGCTAGCGGTGGTAAGGAAGGACCTCGGCAGCAACGGGTACCCCTCGCAGCTCCTGAGGACTCAACAATTGCGGTCTTCAGTTGCCTGCCCTGAAGAGGCTCGTGAAGATGACAGGCCAAAACGTGCTGCTGTGCCCTATGCGCAAGGCGTCAGTGAGGCACTTGCAAGAGTGTTTAACACATACAACGTAAAAATCGCGCATGTGCCGACCAACAAGCTAAAGAAAGAACTCGTACGCGTGAAAGACCGTCTGGAAAGCTCAAGATTTCCAGGGGTTATCTACAAGATACCATGCAAAGATTGTGACGCATCCTACATAGGTGAAACTGGAAACTTTAATAGAAGAATCCAACAGCACCAGAACGACGTCAAGAAAGGCAATGCAAGCTCGAACGCCTTGGCGGATCATCATTTAAACAGTAACCACATCATCGACTGGGATTCTGCAACCATAATTGCGACAGAGAAGCGCCTATCGACACGGCTCCTTTTAGAATCACTGCACATTCAAACGACCAAAAACGCGATTAACCGGACACGGGGTAATCTCCCCGAGATATACATGCGCACTCTGCGCCACCCATCCCATAAATAGTTACGCCCTCTTGCATGCTCTTCATTGTGAACAAGGGACCCGTAGCGGCCCCGAAACGTCAATATATGATTGTTTTTTCCTTGAAAAAGGCGAGTGCCTGTTTTATTTCTTCCAATGAATCCCCCTCGCCTGACGAGTTTTCGTCGAACCTTGGACTATATAGAGCAATATTTTGTAGAGAGAACGCTATAATTATGCAGTAATTATTGTCGAAATAACTATGGTGAAATGTGGGCTTTTGTATGCTCAGGGAAGTTCTGTTCTCGTACACACACAAACACACACATAACACACACACAGACAACGTGCATGCGAAGCAATTTTATTTACGTTTCGCTTTGAGCGGAACGCAAATGAAATTGCGTCGCACGCGTGTTCGACTTTTCTGAGAATATTTCACCGAACCTAAACCCTAGGTTGTTTCGGTGTGTGTGTGTCAATCAATTCTATTGCGTATTATATATATATACATATATTGCCACATGCGTTTCTTATTATCGCACACAAAGGCTGTCAGCAACGCTCAGCGCAAACCGCGCCTCACTGTTCGAAAAGCTCCACGATTATTGTAGATCATTTTGTTAAGATTGCGCGCAAGACGCGAACACTCGAGCTTAGTCTACAGATTGCACAACAACCAGCGATATTGCTGGAAAGTTCGATAGCGCCTCTATAAAAGCCGACACGCTCGACCGCTTGTCAGTTGATCGACGGCCGACGCCCAGTTCACCACTATCATTGTACAGCGTGTATTGCTGTAGTTTGAGTTTTCATTTCTCGGCCACAAGTTCGGCCAAATAAAGACTCATCTTGAACGTGCCGACTGCTGTCTTTATGGACGTCACTACCCCGTGACATCTGGTAGAGGTGCTGGGTATGATATGGAGATTCACACTGATGCAAGCAGCGTAGGATTCGGGCCTGTCCTTGTGCAGCGGACGGACGGACGCTGCCTAAGGCAGAAGCCAACTATTCCACAAGAGAAAAGGAGTGCCTCGCCATCATCTGGGCTACGTCAAAGTTTTGCCCCTACCTCTACGGCAGGCCCTTCAAAGTTGTGAGCGACCTACACGCCTTGTGTTGGCTAGCTAACTTGAAGGACCCTTCAGGTCGCCTCGCACGGTGGAGCCTGAGACTTCAAGAATTTGACATTACTGTCGTGTACAAGTCCGGAAGGAAACACTCCGACGCCGACTGCTTGTCTCGTGCCCCCGCCGTCCCACCACCGCCCGACGACCAGGATGATGACAGCTTCTTGGCAGCCATAAGTGCCGATGACTTCGCCGAACGACAGCGAGCCGACCCGGAACTGAAGGGTCTCGTGGAATACCTGGAGGGCAGGACCATCGTTGTCCCAAAAGTATTCAGGCGAGGATTGGCATCATTTTCCTTGAAAACCAACGTCCTCGTAAAGAAGAACTTCTCTCCGGCCCGAGCCAGCTACCTTATCGTTGTACCTTCGGGACTGCGACAAGAAATTCTGCATGGCCTGCACTACGACCGGATGGCTGGACACCTCGGACTTTCCCGCATGCTCGCAAGAGTGCAGAAAAAGTACTACTGGCCGCACCTTGCTGCCGACGTCAGTCGCGTGAGGACGTGTTGAGACTGTCAGCGACGGAAGACACCGCCCACAAGACCAGCAGGCTTCCTTCAGCCGATCGAGCCTCCTCGGCGACCATTCCAGCAGATCGGGATGGACCTCCTGGGGCCGTTCCCAACGTCGACTTGCGGAAATAAATGGATCGTCGTGGCTACCGACTACCTCACCTGCTACGCCGAAACAAAAGCCCTGCCCAAAGGCAGTGCCGCCGAGGTAGCCAAGTTCCTCGTTGAGAGCATCGTCCTCCGACATGGCACCCCAGAAGTTCTCTTCACCGACAGAGGTACGGCGTTTACGGCTGGCCTAACTCAGGCGATCTTGGAATACAGCCACACAAGCCACCGCCGGACCACCGCGTACCACCCACAGATCAACGGCCTGACCGAGCGTCTAAATAAGACCATCGCCGACATGCTGGCCATGTACGTAGACGTCGAACACAAGACGTGGGACGCCATCCTTCCGTACGTGACTTTCACGTACAACACGGCCGTACAAAAAACGACGCACATGATGTCATACAAGTTGGTCTACGGACGGAGCCCGGCAACGACGCTCGGTGTCATCGTCGCTGCGGTCGGTGTCGGGACCTGGGGCTGCCTGGTTTGTTCGGGAAGGAGCCCGTGCTCTGGCTGCAGTCCCTTCTGCCTGCGGCTTGTTCGACGATCCGTGTTTTCTTTGCTGTCGTCCTCCTCGCGGCTTGGGCTTGGGTCAGCGCTTCGTGGGGGCGTCCGGATCATGGTCCGGATCATGGAAGAAGCAGCACCTCCACCAGATGTCACGTGGTTGTGACGTCAACGAAGGCAGCAGTCAGCACGTTAGAGATGAAACTCTTTATTTGGCCGAACTTGTGGCCAGGAAACTGAAAGTCAAACTACAGCAATACACTGATAGCGGCGAACAGAGTGTCGACCGTCGATCAACTGACAAGCGGTGAAACGCGTCGGCATTTATACGTGTGGCGTCGAATATTCCAGCGCTATCGCTGGTTGCCGCGTAAGGTCTAGAATAAGCTCGAGTGTTCGCGTCTTGTGCGCAATCTTAACAAAACGATCTACAATAATTGCGAAGCTTCTTGAAAAATGAGGTGTGGTTGGCGTTGAGCGTTGCTGACAGTCTTTGCTGGTCAAACCGGGATACATCAAAATAAAACATGAAGCGTGCGTGGCATTGCCCCCCTCTGAAAAAGCATCAACCCGGTGCTTGTGACAGAGCATAGAAAAACAAGTGCATACACAAATAAATTAGAACAAATAATAAGTACAAGCAAAATTACAGTAATAAAGCAAAAGGTATAGTCCTAAGGTTCGCTAACACGCATAAAACGGCTTAAGGCGCACGACATAGACGACTTCAGATCGTGCACGGTGCCTTTGAGAGGACGTAATGCCGTCCGGGGGAACCTCGTAGTCTAGAGCGCCGACACGTCGAAGCACCTTGTATGGCCCAAAGTATCGCCCAAAAAATCATCTCGCTAAGTCCCTGACGGCGTATCGGCGTCCAAAGCCACACACGGTCACCGGGTTGGTATTCCATGTTGCGTCTGTCGAAGATTATAGTGGCGGCTGTCGACCCTCTGCTGGTTCTTGATGCGCAGGCGGGCGAGCTGTCGAGCTTCTTCGGTGCGTCGCAAATAGGCAGCGACATCGAGATTGTCTTCGTCGGTGGCCGTTGGCAGCATTACGTCGAGCTTCGTTGCTGGGCTCCTTCCGTAGACCAACGTGTAAGGCGTCACCTGCTTCGTTTCTTGCACAGCGGTGTTGTATGCGAAGGTCACGTACGGAAGGATGGCATCCCACGTCTTGTGCTCGACGTCAACGTACGTGGCCAGCATGTCGGCGATGGTCTTATTTAGCTGCTCGGTGAGGCCATTGGTCTGAGGGTGGTAGGCAGGGGCCCGGCGGTGGCTTGTCTGGCTGTACCTCAAGATCGCCTGCATTAGCTCTGCAGTAAACACTGTACCTCTGTCGGTGATGAGGACCTCTGGGGCGCCATGACACAGACCGATGTCTTCATCAAAAAACTTCGCTACCTCGGCGGCACTGCCTCTAGGTAGGGCCCTCGTTTCGGCGTAGCGGGTCAGGCAGTCGGTAGCTACGACGATCCACTTATTACCACTAGTCGACGTTGGGAACGGCCCCAGGAGGTCCATCCCGATTTGCTGGAACGGTCGCCGAGGTGGCTCGATGGCTGAAGAAAGCCCGCTGGTCTTGTTGGTGGTGTCTTGTGTCGCTGACAGTCTCGGCATGTCATTATGTAGCGAGTCACATCTGCAGCAAGGTGCGGCCAGTATTACTTTTTCTGTATACATGCCTTGCACATGACGTCACAGACAGGTGCTCTGCGCTGGAGCCCCAACATGGCGGCCACCGTGACTTTTTTATCTCATTAGAGTGTGTCAGTGCAGAGGAGGACACCCAGGTGTTCGGTCCCCGCGTTCTTTTGTTCGCCAGCCGCGCCAAGGGGGAACACAAAGGAACGCGGGTGTTTTGGTGTGAAAGATGCTTGGGGCCACCGGCACTAATTTGGTGGGGAGCCGCCACCGTTTCTTGCTCGGCGCGTTCGAACAAAAGCTCACGGAGCGTCTCAACCCGCTGGTCCCCCAAGATGGCGGCCACGGTGACGTCAATGCAAGCTATGTATTCTTGATAGCGTTCGGGAAACGCCAAGGTGTCCTGCTGTCAGGTCGTCGTGCAGGGCCTGGAGGACTTCTGGTTGCAATTCTGAAGGCACCACGAGAAGGTTCTTGGCTTGATGTGGTGAGAAGTTCTTTTGAAGAACGCCGTTGCGCAAGAAAAATGACGCCAGTGCTCGCCGGAACACTTTCGGAATGACGGCGTTCTTGCCCTCGAGGTATTCCATAAGGCCTCTGAGTTCCGGGTCAGATCGCTGTTCAGCGAAGTCGTCGGCACTTATGGTTCCCAAAAAGTAGTCATCATCTTTGTCGTCTTGTGGCGGCGGGTCCACGGGGGCACGAGGCAGGCAGTCGGCGTCCGAGTGTTTTCTTCTGGACTTGTAAACGACGGTAATGTCAAATTCTTGAAGTCTCAAGCTTCATCGTGCGAGACGACCTGAAGCGTCCTTCAAGTTAGCTAGCCAACACAGGGCGTGGTGGTCGCTCACAACTTTGAAGGGCCTGCCGTAAAGGTAGGGGCGAAACTTTGATGTAGCCCAGATTATGGCAAGGCACTCCTTTTCTGTCGTAGAATAGTTGGCTTTCGCCTTTGATAGCGACCGGTGAGCGCAGCAGATTACCCTCTCCAATCCGTCAGTCCTCTGCACAAGAACAGTGCCAAGTCCTACATTGCTTGCGTCGGTGTGCACTTCTGTTTGGGCGTATTCGTCGAAATGCGCGTGTAACAGAGGCGTCTGTAGACGTCGTTTTAGTTCTTGAAATGCTTCCTCCTGCGTCGTTTCCCACTTGAACTCGACGTCGGTCCTGGTAAGGTTAGTAAGTGGCACAGCGATCCGGGCAAAGTTTTTGACGAACCGCCTGTAATAGGCGCCCAGGCTGAGAAATCGACGGACGGCCTTCTTGTCGGCAGGTGGTGGGAATGTAGCGATGGCGACTATCTTCTGCGGGTCAGGGCGTACTCTGGACTTGCTTATCACTTGTCCCAAGAACAAGAGCTCCTCGTACGCAAAGCGACACTTTTCTGGCTTCAGGGTGAGTCCGGAGCTCTTTATTGCTTGAAGTACAGCTTCAAGCCGCTGTAGGTGTTCGTCGAAGTTTGAGGCAAACACAACGATGTTGTCCAAGTACATGAGGCAAGTCTGCCACTTCAAGCCAGCCAGTACTGTATCCATGACACGGTGGAAAGTCGCGGGTGCCGAGCAAATACCAAAGGGCACGACCTTGAACTCGAACAGGCCGTCTGGTGTTGTGAAGGCAGTCTTCTCATAATAAAACGGAAAGGCGGGCTAGTTGGTTTGGTTGCATAATGATAATATTGCGCACGCAGCACGAAGACACATACGAAAAGTCCTTGTGAACTTTTCGTCTGTGTCTTCGTGTTGCATGCGCAATATTATCATTATAGTCTTTTCTCGGTCTCTCTCGTCGACTTTGATTTGCCAGTCTTTAGGTCCATCGACAAAAAGTACTTGGCGTTGTGGAGTCGATCTAGGGCGTCGTCTATACGTGGGAGAGGGTACATGTCCTTTTTCGTGACCTTGTTCAGGCGACGATAATTGACGCAGAAACGTAGAGTCCCATCCTTCTTCTTCACTAGCACCACCGGGGACGCCCACGGACTCTTCGACGGCTGGATGATGTCGCGTAGCATTTCGTCGACCTGTTTCTTGACGGCCTCGAGTTCTCGCGTCGCAACTCTGTACGGGCTCTGACGGATTGGTCGGGCACTTTCTTTGGTTATGATGCGATGTTTCGTGACGGGGGTCTGTCGAGTTCTTGACGACGACGAGAAGCAATCCTTGAATTGTAGGAGCAGGGCTTTTAGCTGGTCTTGCTTGTGCTTCGGGAGGCTCGGGTTGACGTCAAAATCGGGTTGGTTTCATCGATCCGTCGAAGTAGGTTCAGTAGCATCGAAGAGCGCGAAAGCATTGCCGGTGTCCACGAATTCGTGGATGTAGGCAGCCGTCGTACCAATGTTGAGGTGCCTATATTCGTGGCTGAAGTTTGTCAGCACTACCTTTGCTTTGCCATCACGCAGCTCAGCTATGCCTCTTGCGACGCAAATCTGACGGTTCAGAAGTAGGTGCTGATCGCCCTCGATGACACCTTCAAGGTCTGCAGGTTCTTCGGTGCCGAGGGAAATGATGATGCTGGAGAGAGGTGGAATGGTGATGTGCTCTTCTATCACATTCAGTATGGGGTTTCCTGGCGTCGCGTGGGGCGGGAGCGCTTTGTCTGAGGTTAGTGTTATCGACTCGGACCTCAGGTCGATGATGGCGCCGTGGTCACTTAGGAAGTCCATTCCAAGTATCACGTCCCTGGAGCAATGCTGTAAGATTACAAAGCTCGCAGGATAAGTCTGGTTATTGATGGTGACTCTTGCGGTGCAGACTCCAACCGGAGTTATTAAATGGCCCCCAGCGGTCCAGATTTTGGGGCTTGCCAAGCGGTCCTAACTTTCTTCAACATTGTGGCGAATGGTCCACTGAAGACTGAATAGTCGGCTCCAGTGTCGACGAGAGCGGTGACGTTGTGGCCGTCGAATAGTACGTTGAAGTTGCTAATCCGTTGTCTTGCGTTGTGGTTAAATCGCGGCGTCGGGTCACGGCTAGGTCGGCTTGTCTCGCTGCTTCTACGTCGCGTTGACAGGTCTTCTTCAGGGACCGTGGTTTCGTCGTCAGGGCTTCGTCTGCTTCGCGTCGTGTTCTGCAGGTCTTGTCGCGTTGTCGTAGGAGGCCGTGGAAGATCTTCGGCATTTCGTCGTTTAGCAACCGCACCTCCATCGGTTACTGCCCTTAGTTTCCTAGATACGGGCTAGGCGACCGACCCCGGTTTGGGCCAGTGTGCTGCCGACGGTGCGGTGATATGTAGCGGCCGGGCGACGGCGAGCGAGAAGGTTGTCGTTCTTGCCACTGTGTTCCGGTCAGGTAGTCGTCGATGTCGCGAGGCCGTTCGCCTGGCTGTGGGCGCGGCGCTTTGACGGCGAATCCGCGTAGCCCCATCTGTCGGTACTGGCAGCGGCGGTACGTGTGGCCGGCCTGCCCGCAGTGGTAGCGGAGCGGGCGGTTGTCGGGGGCACGCCAGACATCGGTCTTCTTTGGGGTGTAGCGCTGGCTGAAACGTGGACGGTAGGGCGTCGGTGGCGGCGGCGGCGTCTGGCGACGGTACTGCGGCAGTGTGGCGTCTTGGCGTAGGCATGGAGGATGAGCATGACGGCGGGCTGCAGCAGCATAGCTCATAGCTTGCGGCTGCGGCTCTGCTAGCTGAGGCGCGCCGAGTGAATGCTGGATCTCCTGGCGCACGACGTCGGCGATGGAATCTACTTGAGGTTGCGACGAAGGTAGAATTTTCCGCATCTCCTCTTGCACGATTGCTCAAATTGTCTCATGCAGGTCGGCGTATCCTAGTGCTTGAACGTCGGCGTAGCTTGTGGCTGAGAAGCTGCGGTTGTATTGCCGCGTTCGCATCTCAAGCGTTTTCTCGATTGTCGAAGCCTCCGAAGCAAATTCAGCGACCGTCTTCGGCAGGTTCCTTATCAATCCAGCGAAGAGTTCCTGTTTGACACCCCGCATGAGGAAGCTCACTTTCTTCTCTTCGGGCATACTTGGGTTGGCGTGTCGAAACGGCTGATTCATCTCTTCCGTGTAGATGGCAACATTTTCATTGGGCAGCTGCACACGGGTCTCCAGCATAGCCGCTGCTCGTGAACCGCTGCACGGACCACGCTCGTGAACGTGCTTAGGAACATTGTGCGAAAGAGATCCCATGTTTGTAGGGCGGATTCTCGGTTCTGAAACCACGTCCTCGCGGCGTCTTCTAGGTAGAAGTATACGTGGCGCAGCTTGTCATTGCAGTTCCAGTTATTAAGTGTTGAGACTCTTTCGAAGGTCTCGAGCCAAGTCTCGGGGTCTTCACATGGCGAACCACGGAAGGTCAGCGGCTCCCTCGGTGGCTGCATCACAATCGCCGTAGGGGACACTGCGGCAGTCATCGTCCCTGTTTTCTTCATTGCCGTGGCTTTTGGCTTGTCTGGTACGAGTCCGTATTCAGGTGGGAGACCTTGCTGTCTGCGGCTGGCTCGCTGGTCAGCGGTGGCACCGGAGTCCCCTTGACGGTGTGGGCTTGGCTCACGGTTGGCGGGGGGTGTTCGGTACATGGACGAGAAGCACCTCCACCAGATATCACGCGGTCGTGACATTGACGAAGGCAGCAGTCAGCACGTCAGAGATGAAACTCTTTATTTGGCCGAACTTGTGCCCAGGAAACTGAAAGTCAAACTACGGCAATACACTGATAGCGGCGAACAGAGCATCGACCGTCGATCAACTGACAAGCGCTGAAACGCGTCGGCATTTATACATGTGACGTCGAATATTCCAGCGTTATCGCTGGTTGTCACGCAAGGTCTAGAATAAGCTCGAGTGTTCGCGTCTTGCGCGCAATCTTAACAAAACGATCTACAATAATCGCGAAGCTTCTCGAACAATGAGGTTAGGTTTGCCCTGAGCGTTGCTGACAATCTTTGCTGGTAAAACCCGAATACATCAAAATAAAACACAAAGCAGGCGTGGCAATATCCATGCCAGCTAGTGCCATCTGCAACTTAAAAGTTCTTCATATTTAATTCCTCACTTCATGGCTTATGCATAATTACCACATTGAAAATGAAGCCCAGCATTATGGCTTCAAGATCAACTTGAAATTCGGCAATCATGTGCCCAAAATTAAAAATTTCCTTTAAATAGTGGCTGATGGCTTGGCACATTGGATCCTAGGACTTGATATGCCATGAGGTTGAATAAAATTTGACCACGCACCTATAGAAGCTGTAAAGCAGTCAGGACTTGAGTTCATAGTAAAAGAAAGCAGGAAAACAAAACCAGTACACACACATAAATGAAGGGGACAGGACGACGCAGTACTAGCAACTGAAGTTTACACACGACGCAGTACTAGCAACTGAAGTTTAACACGTGCTTGGCTTTTTTAGACATGTTATTGCGATAGCAATTATATGGACAGTCTCGGCTGGATTTTGCCGTCACCATCATGCACTGTATATGTATAAGTATGTATATATATAAAAAAGCCCCAGTGAAAAATAATTCAGAAAAATGCTTCCGAAGCGCGGAATCGAACCAGGGCCCTCTTGCTCCTCAGTGAGTGGTGCTAACCACTATGCCACGAAATGCAGATTCTCCACGTAGCTAACGGCGAGCGTTATATACACACCCTTTACCGCTGGACGGACTCAGAGATGGCAGGCGCTTATAAGCGTTTCTTCATTACCAGCGAGATGGCGCTAGGAGCGCGACGGGCGCTTTAAAAGTCGTCGGCGAGCTCGCTCGCTTCTTCTTATATTTGCGCCGGGAGAACCTTGCTCTTCCGCTGTCTGCTCACGCGGTTTTCTCGTGGTGAGGGGAAGAGGGATGTTTCAAGCTTTCACCGTGATGTCCGCGCTCATGTTACGGAGCGTACGAAAGTCACTTGAGCTCAAGGGACGCCGCTAAACTAACAAACAGAAGATGAGCGTGAACTATCAAGTGTCACAGCTCGACACTTGAAGCACGCTAGTTTCCTTCGCTGCTTCGGCCGCCTTTGCAACAGGAGCGCTGTTCAAACTGAGAGTATCCATTGGCGAGCCTCACTTCGTATAACATTAGTTTCTTGTTATCGCATTCATTGCTTCGCCCTTGCGGCGAAACTGACTTTTTGTTTTTACCCTTTCTGTGACTGCGTGATTGTTTAATTTTGTAGTTTTTTCATACTGTGTGTGTATATCTTTCTGTGGTTTGCATTAAACTTCAGTTGCTAGTAGCCCGTCGTCCTCTGCCTTTCATTCTCATTTCTCTGTGCCGTGGGGCTTTTTTCCACACTTTCTTTAACTATGAATACACATCAACTCGCCCAACTGTCCATTTTAGGATAAAGTTTGCTGAATAAAGCCGGTTCCACTAAGTGTCATTTTGAACAATGCAAAATTTTCAAATGCACATGCTACTGGACAGGTTGCACACAGTATCATGCATAACACTCTGCATCAATCCCAGTATTTGCCCAAATGCTGTAAGATGGAAGAAATGTTCGAGATAGTGTACAATGAGGCACAGTAGAGTGTTCCCACAATACACTGTCCCGTACACAAGCAGTGGGCGAGCAACTCTTGCTGCTTTGCCAGAAATGTCTTCCTGAAAATGATACAAAAAAGAAGTTCATTAAGCTTTCTGTGTCCATAAAAATGAATTTCTCGCCAAGGACTCACTCTTCATTATATTTATTGCAGACCTTTTTACAAAATATGAAACAAATGGAAAATTGTGAGGCAGCTAAGTAGTTCTTTGTCAACTCTTCAAGTACACAGGGCGTAAAATACACGAAGGAAAAAAAATGCGAAACAACACCAGAAGTGTTACTCTTTTCCTGTGTACCACCATTCGGGTAGATTTCGATGTCAGTCAAGTTAGCATTATAGTGTAAAGGGGTGTGAATTTTGGTGAGGTTCACTTTGTATTTAAACACGTTGGACACTAGATTCTTGATCTACCACAGCTGCTCTGTTTTGGACTGAATATTGGGCAACTCGGTATTGATTCATGGCAAAAATTAACAGCATACTTGTAATGAGGACAAAAGAAGACCTGGACACAATACCAGTGTTCTTACCTTGTTTGATATTGTCAACAGTTATAATACTGTGTACAGATCATAAACACTATGGCAACACAATCCAAAACAAAATAATGAGAGGGAAGAAACAAGGTGATTCAACTGACTTATATCAATGTGTTTAAAATAGCCTTGCACAACTAATACATCTCCTAAAGGCTATAAATCTGAATAGGTAACCCTGGCAAGTTCCAGTGCTGATATGTGACTAATGAAGTGACAATACCATAAAATGCATGTTCTTCACAACACACACTGTCACTTAGCGGATGTCTGTCACATCATATGGCCATAATTATGTTTCATGTGGTCATAATTATGTGACAGTTATGCCACATGTCAACGCGCACAAATTAACATCGAGTCGGAGGATCAAGACAAGCATATCAAGCATGAAAACAGCATTAACAGAAAACAAATTTGGCCTCAGTGCACGTTTCATTACATAACAGCGTGATAATAGCGGCTTTTTTTTTTGTGTTTTAGTGTATACTCCTTGAAAGCATTCTGCTTCATTTATGCTTTATCGCAAGGAAGGAAATTATGTTGTACAAACATCTTTTTTCAAGGCGCACTCACTCATTGATTAGCTGGCCGTGCGAAGCATGTGCTGTATTCACAGGAGTTTCTAAACACGCATTACACATCGTCGCTATGTGAGCTTAATGACTTTTCTTTCTTTCTTTTTCGATTTTGCATTGCACTTTTCACGCGACGCAATGTGCAGAACGACACCTATACAGCTGCCCGAGCGACGATAAGGACGCACGAACAGAGGAAAAATAAGTATTACTTACCATTGTGTTCCCGATGGTACCGCGAACGTAGAGCGCCCATCATCTCTTTGATAATGTACACAGCGGCAGGTTCGCTTGAGTCGCCGGGACATTGTCACACCATATCCCACCCGCAGTAAGGCATATTGCACTGTCGTCAAACCATGCATTTCACGTCCAGCGGCTAAGGGCAGGCACAAAACGCGCACACACGGCCGACACAGCTGGGCAGTTCAGAAGCGGTGTTCACAAGACTAAGGTAATCCCCTGACGGCTTTGCTTGGGCATCCCGCACGCTGTTGGGGCCAGCCTAAAACGACTCTCTTCTCGCGTTTTTTTTTTTTTCTTTCTTTTTTTCTTTTCAAGCGCGCATACGTCGCGACGCTTTTTCAAACCTCGCTTGTATTCCGACGCGTCTGATTGTCTGATTTCCTCGCCCACGGGCAGGCGGGCTGCAGCCATCCGAAGGTCGAAGGGCATTTATCTCGTTTCCTCCCATTCACAGCGGCCGCTTAAAAAGAATCGCGTTTCTTTTTTCTTTTGCGTCGCGTTTTCTCCGCACAGGATTTTATTCCATGTGTTGAGGCAGGCCGCCTTGGCCAGTTCGTTATCTAAAAGCATCTACTGAGTGTACACGCCATGCCAATCAGCTGCATCGAGGGCTTGCCAGCTTATCCTTTTAGTTTAATTTTGATTTGATGGAAAAACGACATATGCGAAGTCACGAAGCGAAGTAACGACAGTACCAATGCGAAGTATCAATATCAATGCGACATAAGCGAAGTAACGACAATATCAATGCAAATAAATCGCACCAGCGCTTAGAACCCAGATGCGATAGATCGCACCGCAAAAAGCAGCCGACCGGAACTGTTATGAAATATACTGAGTATGTGCAGCGCAATGGTACGAAGACAAGAGAAAACACACAAACGACATAGACTGGCGCTGACTTCCAACTGATTTATTGAAAAGCACGAAGCCCGCTTTTATGCATGCGCACATGTTAGCAACAACTCAAACGCATCATGGGTGACCATACAAAACCTGCATCTCTTTGTCACTTAGATACACACTTGGCATACTTGCACACCTGCTACCAGACTTCTTAATATGAGCTGTCTCGATTATTTCTCTTTCTGTTTTCGTTTTTGCATGCTTGATAAACGTCGCGTGATCAAAGTGCGGAGTGCATTTACACTTGCTGCAGTGATCTGCAAGATGTCCGCCTGATTCGTTTTTTACATTAAAAAAATGCTCACGTGCTCTGATGTTGAAACATCGGCCCGTCTGGCCAATGTACTCTTTTTCACAGCTGAGTGGTATCTTATATACCACTTGAGTCACACAATCAGTGTAACAATGAACATGCTTCTTCGTGCAGGATTTTTTCTTTTCTTTGGTGAGCATAGGGCGAATCTGGCCTAACTTACATGGCGCAGAAAACACCACTTTGACATCATACCTTTGGGCAATCTTTTTAAGATTGTGCGAGAATCTATGGATGTATGGTATCACCTGCGGTCTTCGTCGATCTTTTTCTTTTTGCTGGTCAGGTTCCTTTTTCTTTATGCTCTGTAAAACTGATTCACAGACAGCTTTGACAGCCCGCAGCGTCTAAACGTCGCAACTGATTGTTCAGACTGTCTGAAGTAGTGTGTGGGCAACTTTTTGCTAGTGCTGATTTCACACATGACATCGCAATCCCCCTTTTTACAAGTTTATAGTGTGCGCGCTGTCATAAGGCAGAAGGCTCTTCTTTGTCCTGGGGTTATACATATAGCAAACATGGTCATTGTTGAAGGTTAGCTTGAGATCTAAAAATTGCATACTGTTGTCACTTAGCCTCACACATGTAAAGCTTAAACCACGTGATTCAAAGGTAAAAACACTGGTAATCATCCCGACAATGTTTTCAAAATCTGTGGGACTCAAATCTGGTAAAAATACTAAGTAGTCCTCTACGTATCTAAAAATACTAATGACTTCTGAATCAGCAACCCGAGCATTTACACGCCTGTCAACAGAGGCTAAAAATATGTCACAAAGTATCGGTGCGACTGATGACCCTATGCATATGCCACTTTTCTGCACGTACTGTTGTCCATTAAAAGAGATGGCGGTTCACTGGAGGTAAAATTGTAAAAGTTCTAAGAAGTTTCCAAGTTTAAGCCGGTAGAATTCTGGAAGCTGAGCTCCCCCAAATGTTCGATACACTCGCGTACTGCACTGAATAGGCCTTGGTGTGCTATGGAGTAGAAGAGTTCCTCGACGTCCAGCGAACAGGTGGAGCGTGCGCAATCTAGTCCACCCCCCTCCAGCAGTTGGACCAATTCACTTGAGCTTCTTATCATGAAAGGGTCATTGAATGTTAGCATCTTCAGATGGCGCTGAAGGTAGGCACTGATCTGGTGCTGCCAGGTGCCCTTCTCAGAAACAATTGTCTTAAGAGGACAATCCATTTTATGGGTTTTAGCTGCAAAAAACACAGCGAGGATCAGGTTATCAGCCTTATCAACGGCTTTTCTCAAGTTTTCTAGGCTAATTTTCTTCAAAAGCTTGACTGCAGCTTTCTTTTGTTGCTGTGGCTGGTAGGGAACTGTTACGAAGTTCTTTTCAATTGACGTCAGAGCTTTGTGCTCAAAGTGGCCATCGGGCATTACTACGAAGCCACCCTCTTTATCAGCTCGCACTGCTACTAAACCATGTTGCTTGAGAAATTTAACCACATTCAATATAGGTGGCGTCTTTCCTCTCCTTAGATTGCCATTTCTTAGTAAACAGTCAACGCCTTCCCCAATGGCTCGATCACGGTTGTCTTCTTCAATGCGGTTTGCAACATCTCGCACCATAGCAAGGCACTGGTGTCGTGATGGTGCTGGCTCATAGCTGTATTTTGGGCCTTTATCCAGAATCTTGAGTACTTCAGCCGGTAGGTTTCCTCTTAGGATAACAGAGAGCTGAGCTAGTTGGTAAGTATTCATTCTAAAAAGACAGGGCGTGCAAACACGGGCAAAAGAAAGAAGTCGGGACACCACAAACGCCGACTGTCAGAAATTATAACATCATGGTGAATAAGCCGTTTACCGAAGTCACGTGAAGCCCTAGCAACGGTGGGTTGAAGAGCCTGGGTGAAAACGTTCCCGTTTTGTCATATCGTCTGCTACCACCATGTGTTTGAATGGCTGTCATGACAGCATCACGAAGCATTTTTGGCACTTCTAGGTCAGCAATTAGTCTGCAAGCATCCTGATCTATTCCAGTGCACGCGAATGTTCTATTGTCATGCCTAGAGGCTCAAAACATCAAATAAGTCAGCAGTTTTTTACGTTGTTCGTTCGCGAAAGCTCATTGCCAGGACGGGCATTCTTTTCAATAACGCACTCACTACACCTCCATTCATACTCACATATTCCCAAAATCTTGCATATTATAGTGCCATGATCTCTCGATGTAGCACTTGGTGTTGTTACTTGCCTAGTGTCTCAAGAAAAAACAAGAGATTGGCCTGTGTTGGTGCTTAGCAGACACCCTTGACCAGCTCCTGAATTGAAATCTCAAAGGTGATGCTTTGCCTCAATGCAAATGCAGAGACGTCCAAAAAAAATACAAAATACACATTAAATGTGCATATTTCAGTTCAACTCATTCAATATAGCATTTAACATGGAGGTAATTGTTTCTTTTATAGAGAAGAAAACTGATCAGTTACCTTTGTCGGTGATCATTGCGCTATGTTTGAGGGCTATGGCTACTTTGGCACTTCCATGGTGGTAAAGCATAGCCTTTGAGGTAGCAGACTTGCGAGCCACCAATTTTTTGCTCTGGCCACATGCTGTACAATTTCCGTGAGATGCTTGCCAGAGATTGATCAGTCGACTTAGTAGCATGTCCCAGTAGATAACCACCAAAGGTCGGCAAAAGGTTTGGAAAATAAATGTAACTGCGCATGATCTTTTATTCCTATGGACGACTGGGGCGCCCTCTTGCCAAGCTTCCCCGCCACGGGAAAGGATAGCGCTGCATGTCTGGGAAAAGGGTCATTGATGTGGAAACTTGGCAGCAGCATCTCCGCATGTATTTTGCTTTCTTGTGTTTTCTGTCTTGCCAAGCAGTGTAGCGAAATGAATCCCTTTGCTTTTCAGTGGCTTTGTAATGACGCCAAAACTAGCTTTGTTGCAAAGACACCCTTTTGCGCTGCAGGTGAAGCCATGTCCCTGGTTGCCGGCAACCAACGCATCCTGGGCTGTGGTGTGTACTTTGACCGGAAGCAGTTTCCCGGGCGGCATTTATATGCACCTTACGCCTATAGGCGCCATCGCAACGAGCGGCGCTTCTACGTCGATGACATGGCACGCTTCCGTGGTGCTGCCTACCTTCAGGAAGGGTTCTTTTCTCAGCTCAAGACCCGCTGGGCAGCCAACCTCGATGACCTGGTCACTTACACCACCAAGATCCGCATCAGGTGGGTGTGCCAAAAGAAACGAATGAAATGTCGCACTGCTCAAATGGACAGTGCCTATGCATGGAACGGTGGAAAATTTGTGAACAGGGGGTGTTGCTGGAGCCAACGCTTCTCAAGCGGTGTTCCTGAAGTTTTACCTGCACGAGTTCAAACATTAGCTACATGCTCAAATGTTGATTTTGTCACAAACATTACATTAGCGAAACAGGACTGCCTGTTACAACCATCAAGGAAGGACTCGAGACAGAACAGAAAAGGGCATTGTTGTAGTTTCAGAAACCCTCCTTCAAAGAGTGGAGGGATCGATAAAAAACCCCATGGTTATGCCATATGTGCACAAGGTTGCTCACAACCTTAAGAACGTGGCTAAAAGGTACACGGTACCTTTGGTGTTCTCGCGTCCCACAAGTTGGCTGGCCTCTGCCCACGGATTTCTACTGCACCGAGGCTGTCCCCGGGTGGAAAGAAGCACGTAAGGCCGTATGTCGCCTGCTCGGTTGGCGGGGTGCATGAGATCCTGCGCATTTGTGGTATGGTTTACATCGGCCAAACAGGCTGGTGTAAAAATGACAGAGTTAGGGAGCATGAGCTTTCCGTAAAGAACAAACTTTTGGCACATTTGCCTGTGCATTACGGTTTCTGCAAGTGTGAACATGGGTTTTCCAGTTTTTCTGTTCTCGGTAAGAGTACAGATACCCCAGCGCATAAAATCCTAGAAGCGTATTGCTTTAAAAACATTACAGTAATACCTCGTTAACTCGAAGTAGTAAAAACCAGAAAAAATTTCGAGATAAGCAGATTTTCGAGATAAGCAAAGCTGGGCAAATTTCATTGAGAAGTTCAGTTCTAGCTAGAAACGTAATCCCTACTGACCAGTTTCTTAACAGGAGCACCTAACTGGCTCTTTGTAAAGGTTTTGAAGAAAAATAATGACATACCAGCGCTATTAACCAGCTGTGTTTTTCGGCACTGCCTTTTATTTATTTAGTGCAGAGAGACCGACTAAGGCTGGTCTGCCTCTCAGTAACACTTGTACCTAGCAAAGCTTTCTCGAGTTGCTTAACACATCGCATGTGCCGATCATCCGCGCCGCTGCACTCAAATTTATTTCGATGTTTCTTGCTTCGGCGGATGTCGTCACCCCTCGAGTAGCTGCGTCGACGCTGCCGCGATCACTGTGCGTGACGCCACATTGTTTGGCTTAAAAAAATGGTCAAACCAGCCGATGTTGCAGGCTAGATCAGTTTAGACCACCGCTAAGTCCAGGGAATCGGCCTTATCTGTCGATGTGACTGGAAGGGGCTCCTCTCGCACGATGCCACACATTCAGCACCGTTTTGACGTCCGGAAACTTAGAGCCTCGAAGCCGTTTCTTTGATTAGGGCTACCTTTCTTTGCAGCATCAGTGACTTGCTTTGCTTTGGTGGCGTTATCCTCACTACATCGCACGGCCGATGAAAAAAATCCGCGCGATGTGCCTTGCGTAAATAAAATGCTGAAATCGCATCTCTGACGGTAAACAAAACGTGTACGACTTGAGCTATTTCGCAGGGCCTGCATGGGGCCTGCTTATGTACACGTCTATAGCGTCACATGACGTGACACGGCTTACTCGACAAACTTGGTATGCCGCTAGGTTCCGACTTTACTTTCGGGAACAGTGTCCACTTGGTCATAAACGTGGCAGCCTCGCGCGAACCTTGTGAAACGTATGGCATTTTGCCGCTAGTATTTTGTGAAACGGTTCGGCGGCGAAGTTCGAGATAACCGAAAGTGGGCATGGAAATACTTCGAGATAAAGGGCAATAAATACATTGCACCCATGGGAAATTGTTCGGTACCGCGGAAAACTTCGACTTAGCCGATTTTTCGAGATATGAACGAGGTATTACAGTAGATGTGTGTAAGCGACACATGTGTTGTTCTGTGTGGTGGAGAGTTTAGTTTGTTTGAATGTTTTCTAGATTAAAGGGCTCTTGGCATTCGTGCTTTGCGCATGGTTACGACGGGTATATATGTGGCTTCTTCCAGCTTTCGCTGTGACTGTGCTGCGGTTTCAGCGCAGGCCTGGCGTTTTTTACTATGCCTGTTAATATTAGATTAAAGGGTATTGTGCAGATACAGTGAAGAAATTATCCAAAGCAGTGGCACAGCATTTTAACATGGCAGGTCACAGCTTTGTTGAGCTCGTACTTTACATACTTCAGTCAAACTTCCAGCCCCCGAGAGTCAGAAAATATCCCCTTCAGTGGCAGTATGTACAATTGTGCACATCAACTTCAGAGGCGCATCAGACACTGTGTGTTTCTGCAAATCACTTGAAACGCAGTGTGTACACTCGTGCAGGCTTCCTGAGTGGACAACGAGTGGTGATTTAACTGCATTGAGCTGCGTATTGCTGCGGATGATCACTTTGCTGAAGACACAGCCATGTTCGTGCTCCAGGACCAACGTCAAGAGTACTTCTTTTTACTCAAAACGAATACAACCAAAAAACAAACTGGGCATGCATTTTGGGCCTAATGTTTGATTCTTTTTATGCAAGCATTGAAGCTAACTGATTGCACAATAATTAGATATTAATTACATGCTAATTAACATTAATTACTGAAATTCACACAACACATTCCTTCATTTTCTTTCTTGGAATGTAATACCGAGTGCCTTAAAATCATGCCATTTGAATTTGGTGCATTTGCAGACAGTGCATCATAATTTGCACCTGAAAGGGATATAGAGATTCATATCTTAATAATAAATGTTGGGGCTTAACGACTCAAAACCACGATATGATTATGAGAGATGCTGTAGTGGAGGGCTCCGGAAATTTCGACCACCTGGGGTTCATTAATGTGCACCTAAATCTAAGTACACGGGCCTCAAACATTTTCTTCTCCATCGAAAATGCAGCCACCGCGGCTGGGATTCGATCCCGCGACCTTCGGGTCAGCAGTCGAGTGCCTCATGTCATCGACGTAGAAGCGCCGCTCGTTGCGATGGCGCCTGTAGGTGCATATAAATGCCGCCTGGGAAACTGCTTCCGGTCAAAGTACACACCACAGCCCAGGATGCGCTGGTTGCCGGCGACCAGGGACATGGCTTCACCTGCAGCACAAAAGGGTGTCTTTGTAACAAAGCTAGTTTTGGCGACCACCACGTCAGAGCAGAATGCCCATTTTCAAAATTGGCGCTTATATGAACACTCCTCAAGTATCGCTGCCAGGCGCAGTTTGAGCCCGTTATTCATGTTACCGTGCAACATTGACTGTTTGGAGCTATGTGTTTCAACCAAGTCCTCTAATTCAACCAACTCCCTGAAACAACTGCTAGAAGCCGTGAAGTGGAACACACCGACGAGCATTCGCCGCCACACTTACATGGCGCAAGCAGTTGGCGAAAGCAAAACCACGGAGTGCCGTCAGTGGAAAGTAGAGTGAAGAGCAAAAAGAGACAGGAAAATTTGATGTGGGCGCGACTTTTGTTTTGTTTGTAATTTACTTTTTAAGGTGTTCACTGCAGTAGCGTAGCCAGAAATTTTTTTTCGGGGGCGGGGGGAGGGGGCATTCAACCATACTTTATGTATGTTCATGCATGCGTTTGTAGTGTGCATGTATATCTACACAAGCAAAAACTGAAAAGTTTGGTTGTGTAGTTTGAAAAGTTTGAAAAGGGGTAGGTGATAGGAGATTCATTCAACCATACTTTATGTGTGTTCATGCGTGCGTGGGGGGAGTAAACTCCCAAAGCACCCCCCTCCCACCTGGCTACACGAGTGGTTCACTGCCAGGGGAGAAATTGCCTCTACACGATTCGACCCGGCCGACAGGAGGAATCTCTCCTTTCTAGTCTTTTAGAGATCTGGGGGACTATTTTTTAAGCGTTCTGTCACAGAACAGAGGCGGTCCGTTCTACCGGGCCATACACGATTGGTGGAGGCTCGTCTACGGTCAAGATGTGAGAATAGGCAAGAACGGTCTTAGAACGGTCTCCGGCTCCGTTTTATCGATAGAACGAATACAAAACAGTCCCTGGACGACTTGGATTGGATCCAAATTAGATTCTCCGGCCCCAGCGCTTACATTTCAGTCCTATCCAAGTCATCCAGAGACCGTTTTGTATCCGTTTTATCGATAGAACGGAGCCGGAAACCGTTCTATGACAGTTCTTGCCTATTCTCACGTCTTGACTGTCAAACGAGCCTCCACCAATCGCATGCAGCCAAACAGAACGAACCGCCTCCGTTTTGTGACAGAACGCTTACAAGCTAGCCCCCCTGGCTATCTGCTGCTGCTTTGCCCTTCTCTGTCAATGCTGAAAAGACACCCAGGAGCAGGGTGTCGGAACGAATGTTTTATTGCGATAGCAATTATATGGACACTCTTGGCTGGTTTTTGCCGTCGCTCTCGTACGGCGCCGTCATGTTGCGTATATATATATGTATGTGTGTATATATATGAATAAAAGCCACAAAGAAAAATAATTCAGAAATTTTTTTCCTGAAGCGGCCAATCGAACGGGCGACCTCTCTCTCCGCAGCGCGCGTTGTTAGACAGCTAGGCTACGAGAAGTATGTCTTTCAGCATGTTAACGGTGAGCTATTTATATACACCATTTACTTCAGCGTACTTTCTTGGTCACCTGCGAGGCGGCGCGCTCTAAAGGTCGTCGCCCCGCTCATTGCGATGCGCGAGTGCCTCCTGTGCACTTCGCCCTACGGGGCGTGGTCGCCTGCCCGTGCGCTTATCTCGGGGGAAGGGGGGTGGTTGTATGCCTTGTGCTTTCCCCGCGATGTCCGTGCTGAAGTTACATAGTGTACCAAGGTCACTTTGCTCGCTGCAGTGGCTGCACTTGCGAAAGGAGCGCGCTGTTCAAACAGAAGTAAGTACAGTGGAACCCTGATTGTACGACTTTGAGGGGACCACGCAAAACCGTCGTATAATCCGGGCGTCGTATAATCGAAAAACTAAAAATATTGGCAGTGGCAGTCAGCTTTGCCCAAAAAAAGGGGAACAGACCGCCTCAGTAGCCCATGACGCGACCCTGAGGTTCTCCAAGGAAGGTAGATTAAATTATTTTTGAAAATGGCAGCTAATGGCAGCATTACTTAGTTAAATGAGATGTGAGCGAGTCGTTATCCTTAACTTTAAAACATCGAATCCATTGCGCACCTTTCTCCCGATAAATCGAGTCTGAAAAGTGCCTGCACGTGAAAACGAAACCGAAACCACTTCGGCAACAGCCTCCCGTCAGAAGAGACAGACATAGTGTCATCGCCATCACATAATGGCGACGGAGCACGAATTTGCATAGGATCCTTTCGTGTGCATCTGAGCTGTGCGCATCACATTAGTTCACTTGTGAAGTGCAACTGGTGATTTCCCGCTGTTATTATGAACGTTCACGTCAAGCGAAAGTTATTTTCTGTGAAAGTAGCTGCGTCACGTCCTTTTTTCTTTGCTCAAGGCGTGTGACTGCGAGTGCCGCAAACAAAGGCAGATCGGCTGTATTTCAACCAGGAAAAGTTCCCACGGACCGAGAACGTGAAAATATCCTATGAAAATAGATGAGCTTTCCGGCCAGTTGGAGCTTCTCCGTGTACTAGATAGAGCGTGTCTAGTTAACGACCCTGGATACGCATGGGATCGAGGCGTATCCTGAAGCGATCTTAAAAGCCAGGAAAACTGGATCACAGAAGCGCATGAACTGCCTGGAGAATAAATTTTACATTCTCAGAAGGCGTACTGTCTCACTCTCTACTTTTCTAATCGACAACCTAGGGGTGCATAAGTTCTTATTTTGCACTCGCGAATATTTCGTCGTTGCCGATCCGAATAAAGAAGGTGAGGTTTTCTCTCGGACGGAATTGAAAAGTCGTCGTAAGATGCGGGTATTGGCGTAAAATTACGTCGTATAACCAAGGTTTTAAATTCATTATATCTATGGGGGTTTTGCCGGGACCAAACCGATTCGTCGCAAAATGCGGGTCGTCGCGAAACGGGGGACGTATAATCGAGGTTCCACTGTAACAACTGTGCCAGTCATTAGTTCGCACTCGTCCTGTGTGTGTTCTCTTCGTGTGTCCTTTGTGCTTGAGTGACGTGCTGGAAATTTCGAGCTGCTTTCCGTTCTTCGCGTTACATTCCAATTTGTTGCTATCGCATTCATTGCTTCACCGCTGCAGCAAAACAGTGACTTTTTTCATTTTGGTTTTAGTTTTGTTTCACCGCAAAAAGTTGTGTTCTGTTTCTGTTCTGGAACGAAAAAAAAAAAATTTCCGTAACGGTTTGTAACAATCTTTATTTGTATGCAAAAATTTAAGTTAAAGTAATTATTAAAAATATTGAATTTGTGGTATAGTTACTTGCGCTTCTCTTAAGAAAGTGGGACAGCGGTAAAACACATTCTTCTCATGTTTTTCAGAGCAGTGGAAGTAACTATACCACAAACTTCTACGAACTAGCACAAACCAGTACCCTTCAAAGTCATAAGAATGTGCTTGATTGGGCTGGTTGATGCTGCATGGTGAACGAAGAATAAAAACAGTGCTAAACACAGGACGAGAAGAGGACACATGCACGGCCCTGAACTAACAACCAATGTTTATTGCAAAAACAAGTGCAATATATAGGACACAGGTATCTGCGCAGAAACACGACACATAAGCCAAAGTGCACATACATGTGATAAAGGCCAAACGGCAAACATTATCAAGAACCTGTCAATTCAGTGGACCTCAGATAGTATTTAATTTCATAGCCATGAAGTGAAATTGAGGGTACAATAACACAAGAAACATTGTGCTGCTTGATGTGAAAGGCTTCACTAATCTTGCGTTCGCGCTGCTTGTTATAGCGCCCCCTGACCACTCATTTATCAAGAATCGGCTGACAACCACAATTTTTACAGTGGTCAGCCCGGTGGCTGGGGACAGAGCCTTTCAGAGAGTAAGCGTGCTCCCTTGGCCGATCATTAAAGGAGCGCTGACACAAAAATTTTGCGCCTTCTTTTTTTGTTGCAATAGATTGCTTATGATCCACTTATCACGGCTGCAAACCGCGTTTGCGCGAGTGCATGACGGTTATTTATTTAGAGACGTTTTTAGAGCGCCCAGTCGCAGTTTCAGTTTCAAAGAGCACCGAGCTAGGCAGCACTACTTCCGGTGGCCGGGTTAACGCAGCTGGCCACGTGAACACGCAAAATTGTGACGTAGGCGGCGCGCGAGAGCGGGTCCACAAGCTCGCACCAGGTCAAGTGGCACCAGCTATGGAGGATTAGAAACAACTAACAAACGCGTAACCTGTGATAACCAGGTAGTCCTGGGCCATGCCGGTCACCGGACCGAATCACACACACGTACGTTGGCGGGTTCCACACATGACTGGCCGGTCATGTGCGCCGTATTTATTTCCTTGCAACATCGACGCCCCCGGGCACCGGAACGGCAAACTAATCTTATCACATCCCTCCCCCCTTTATTTATGGATGCAAACAATTTCTTTAAGGTGAGTAGCGCGATACTGGTCGTCGCATTCTGGTACTTCGACGCAGGACAGGAGTACTGGGTGCTGTGACAGCAAGTTCCATTTCCCTCGCCACGTCTTCCTTGGCCCCGCAGGGGCGTCTGTGGAAGCAGGCGTTTGGTGTGTAGCGACACCACGGACCCGAGCTAACGGGGGGGTTTCGACCCCCTCCCACGCCTAGCCGTGCGTGGCTGTGCCGTGTCCGGGGAAAAGGGGATCCTGGGGGTTGAGCCGACGCTGGGTGCTTGGACCTTTAAGGCCCCCCGGCAGAGGCAACACACCCCTTTGGCCCCTGCTTCACGTAGACGGCACCCCTGGACTGACCCACCCAGGGGAAATCGGCAGTCGCCTTTTCCTGTCTCTCTCTTCCTACACCTTCGCCTTTTGTCACTCGCTTTTAATCTTTCCTGTCTTCTCCTCACTTCTGTTTACTTCCGTTTTTTCCTGGCGGCAAGGGTTAACCTTGTGTGGATGACCAGTCTTGGCTCACCATATATGGTTATAGCGGTGGTGTACGGCTGGCGCTGGCAGGCTTGTCTTCGCACGTCTCCTGTCGCGTCCCCTTGTTAGGCTCGGTGGTGGGCGGTTGGCACCGTCGCCGAAACACAAACACATGCTATGTTAAGTTCATCTTTTTCGAAAACCGATCGTACCCTCAAAAGGGTACGCACCGAAGCATCCCTGCAGCTTTTCCCCAAGACCCACGAACATTTTCCAAAGTACCACGTTGTCCACAGCGAGCAGTCAGATGAAAAAGCCAGAACCATTTCACCATTTCTGGTGGCAAAAAGTCTTACGGAAAAACTAGGACCAGGTTACAAGGCGACTAAGATGGCCAGTGGCGACCTACTCCTTGAGCTCAAAGACAGAAAACAGTACGAAAACCTCACTAACCTTACATCATTCGGAAGCATTCCTGTCACAGTCACCCCACATAGGTCCATGAACACCGTCCGTGGTGTCGTCTCAGATGAAGACCTCTTGAACCTCTCCGAACCTGAACTTCTTGATGGATGGAAACAACAAAATGTCGTCAACGTTCAAAGAATCAAAATAAGAAGGGACAACCTAGAGAAACCAACCAAACACATAATACTAACATTTGGATCGAGCGAACTACCGGAGACCATAGAAACAGGCTACACAAAACTAAGAGTCCGCCCATACATTCCCAATCCACGAAGATGTTTCAACTGCCAAAAGTATGGACACAGCTCTCTAACATGCAAAGGACAACCCACGTGTGCCAGGTGTGCTTCTAAAGACCACGTGTCAGAGAAATGTGAGGCTGCAGCTCACTGTGCCAACTGCGGTGATGATCACCCCGCATACTCAAGATCCTGTGTTGCATGGAAGAAAGAAAAGGACATTATTTCTTTGAAAGTGAGAGAAAACATCTCCTTTAGAGAAGCCAGGAAAAGATGCGCACCCTTCTACGGCACAACTTATGCGGATGCGGCGCGTCAGGGGGCAGCGGCGCGTCAGGGGGCAGCGTCGCACCGACCTCCGCCACTCGCCCGGCCCGTCCTGAGCGGACCGTCGGCTGTGGCACCTGCCCCCAAGGCGGCAGTAGTTCAGGCTACTCCGCCAGCTTGCGAACAGAGCCCCGCAACTCCAGGGTCGTCGGGTCTCAAGGCCTCGTCTCACCAGGCGAGGCCTCAAACCCGAACTGCCAGCTCGCGCGTGCGGGCATCCAGTGCCTCGCAAGAGGCAATGGACACGACGTTGGCACCTCTGGTGCCTAAAGAACGGCGCGGCTCTTCCGACTGCGCCAAGAAAGCAAAAAAAGTCATCACGGGGCCGGACGGTGGTCCTGCCTCCTGAAAGAGATTATAATACACGTGAACAATATTCAGTTTCTTACTGTACACATAGCACCATTTTATGTACAATATGGATCCACAAATAATACAATGGAACATAAGAGGTCTTCTTAGGAACCTCGATGACATACAAGAACTCCTCCACGAATACAATCCAAAAGTGCTGTGTGTACAGGAGACACACCTGAAATCCAAACATACGAACTTTCTATGTCAATATGCCATTTTCCGAAAAGACCGCGATGATGCCGTGGCGTCATCTGGTGGCGTAGCCATTATAGTAAACAGAAGTGTAGCATGTACTCACCTAAAACTTCAAACATCTCTTGAGGCAATTGCCATCTGAGCTGTTCTCTTAAATAGACTCATTACCATTTGCTCACTGTACATACCACCTCATCATCAGCTCCACAAAAGGGACCTACAATCATTAATAGATGAGCTCCCAGAGCCCTATTTACTTCTTGGGGATTTTAATGCGCACAGTGTTCTTTGGGGCGATTCTCGCTGCGACGCTCGAGGACGCCTTATTGAAGAGCTCCTTTTTTCCTCGAAGTTTTGTCTTTTTAATACGAAGGAGCCCACATATTTTAGCCTCGCAAACAATTCATACTCTTCCATAGATCTCAGCATTTCATCGCCGTCGCTTTTAACCTATTTTAAATGGAATGTTCTTAAAAACCCCTATGGAAGTGACCATTTCCCGATAATTCTAAGTGCGCCGAACCAAAAGAACCACCTTCCACGGGCTCCTCGGTGGAAGCTCGACTCAGCCGATTGGGAGCGGTTCCGAACTATCACTCACGTGACATGGGCCGAGATGTCCGGTCTTGCAATAGAAGATGCTGTGAAGTATTTTACAGCTCTTCTTATTGATGCTGCTTCTCAATCCATTCCCGAAGCGAGTAGCTCAGGCTCTAAACGACGTGTTCCCTGGTGGAACGATGAGTGCAGAAAAGCGAGGAGCAAGCAAAACAAAGCGTGGCGGTTACTCCGGGATTCTCCGACGGCGGAGAACCTAACTAACTTTAAAAACGTAAAATCCCAAGGAAGGAGGACACGCCGGCAGGCTCGAAGAGAAAGTTGGCAAAAGTTCCTGTCGGGAATCAACTCGTATACAGACGAAGGCAAAGTCTGGAACAGGGTTAATAGGATACATGGCCGAGAAACACTCCCACTTCCTTTGACTAATATGCAGGGTGAAACGCTGGAAGACCAAGCAAATTTCCTGGGCGCCCACTTCGAACACGTCTCCAGCTCGTTGCACTATTCTGAAAGCTTCCAACGCTATAGGGCAAGAATAGAAGGACAGAAACTAGAATACAAGTGTACAAAATACGAAGAATACAATAAACCTTTCTGCTTGCCTGAGTTGCAGGCATCGCTAAATTCCTGCAACAAATCCTCCCCAGGTTCCGACCGTGTAGTATATGAGATGTTGATACACCTACCTCCCGAAACACAGGAAACTCTTCTCTCCCTCTACAATGCCATATGGTTTTCCGGCGTAATTCCTACCTCCTGGAAAGAGGCAATTGTAGTTCCTATCTTGAAACAGGGCAGGGATCCATCCTCTGTTTCGAGCTACAGACCAATAGCTCTGACAAGTTGCCTCTGTAAGCTTTTTGAGAAAATGATAAATTGTCGACTAATACATTTCCTGGAATCAAAGTGCCTGCTTGATCCACATCAATGTGGCTTTCGAGAGGGACGGTCCACTACTGACCACCTCATACGGATTGAAACACAAATCCGTGACGCTTTCATTCACAAACAATTCTTTCTTTCCGTGTTTTTAGACATGGAGAAAGCGTACGACACTACATGGCGATTTGGAATACTGAGAGACCTCTCAGAACTCGGTATTCGTGGTAAAATGCTGAAATTAATAGAAAGCTACTTGTCGAACCGCACTTTCCGTGTTCAACTGGGCAACGTTTTGTCACGACCCTTTGTCCAGGAAACCGGAGTACCGCAGGGTGGTGTGCTTAGCTGCACGCTTTTTATAACAAAAATGAATTCCCTACGTCTATGTATCCCACGCACTATGTTCTACTCGACATACGTAGATGATGTCCAGATAGGCTTTAAATCGTGCAGCCTTGCAATGTGCGAGAGGCAGGTTCAGCTTGGTCTCAATAAGGTATTGAAATGGGCAGACGAAAACGGCTTCAGCATCAACCCACAAAAGAGCACCTGCGTCCTTTTCTCCCGGAGGAGAGGCCTACATCCCGATCCCGATATTGACCTGCAGGGCCATCGTCTGCCTGTAAAAACGGAACAAAAGTTTCTAGGAGTTGTGCTGGACATGAAACTAACGTTTGTATCACATATAAAATATATTAGAAACAAGTGCATGAAATCAATGAATATTTTAAAGGTTTTGTCACACACGAACTGGGGCAGTGACAGACAATGCCTCATGAATCTATACAAGAGCCTTATACGCACACGTATAGACTATGGAGCTATAGTCTATCAGTCCGCCGCCACAAGCGCTTTGAAGATGTTGGATCCGGTCCACCATCTAGGCATCCGCCTTTCTACAGGCGCCTTCAGGACAAGTCCAGTACAAAGCCTTTATGTAGAAGCTAACGAATGGTCGCTGAAGCTGCAACGAGCATATTTGTCGTTCACGTATTTCCTAAAAATAAACGCAAATGACAAACATCCTGCATACAGTGCTGTAAACGACCTGTCCAGCTCTCATTTGTTCCAAAACCGTCCTGCAGTGAGAAAGCCATACTCTCTGCGTGTAAGAGCTCTAGCTGAGGAAATGAACGTCCCACTTGTCGAACACCAGCTGATGGCTCCTGCTGAACAGCTCCCGCCGTGGCAATGGCAGCTTATAAACTGTGATTTGTCTTTCACGGAAATTAGAAAGCACGCGCCTGCTGCACATATCCGCATGCACTTTCTTGAACTGCAACACAAATATCGTTGTCCTGAATTTTTCACAGACGCATCGAAGTCTCATGTTGGCGTATCCTACGCGGCGGTCGGCCCATCCTTGCGGGATGCTGGCATACTCCACTCAAATGCAAGCATATTCACGGCAGAGGCCTACGCGGTATTAGTGGCTGATCAGCACATTAAACAATCAGACATACCCAAGGCAGTTATATACACGGACTCTTTAAGCGTCGTGAAAGCGTTGAAAACTCTGAAAAAACAAAAAAAATGCAGTAATCGTGCGGCTCTATTCACTTTTATGCACCATCTATTCGTCCCAGCAGAACGTTGTGATATGCTGGGTACCTGGACACCGAGATATCGAGGGCAATGAACTGGCTGACAGGCTTGCCACATCTGCTCATGCACACGGCTCTGACACGTCCAGGGAGGTCCCTGTACTGGACTTAAAGCCCGCTCTGAGGAAAACACTGAAGTCACACTGGCAACATCTATGGGACAGCCAAACACAGAATAAACTGCACATGGTTAAACCAGACCTTGGTAACTGGCCACAAACATCAAAAACACGTCGTACAGAAGTCACACTGTGCAGATTAAGAATAGGGCACACGTACAGTACACACGCACACCTTTTGTCCGGGGGTGAGTCGCCCAGCTGCGATAGATGCGGTGAGCCACTGACCGTGCTGCATATCCTCCTACAATGCACACAACTAGAGCCGTATAGAAGAAAGCATTTCCCATTACTTTACAAGCAGCAAATTCCCTTGCATCCTGCAATGTTTTTAGGCAAAGAACCTTTTATTAAACACGCGTCACTTTTAGAGTTTTTAAAAGATGTGCGTTCTTTCAATGTCATATGTCCGGGCAATCCGTAGCACGGCCTCTCAACAGAGGCTGCTGTTGCGGCATCTGCACTATAGAAAGCACCTGCCTCCCAGCCCTTGGTCTCAAGGGAATTGACGAGGCATTCGTGCTAATTGATTATTCTTAAAGTGTTATTTGTACGACCTCTCGCCACTCATTCTCATTATGCTCACTCATGTCAATCTCATGATTTTAACAACTATATGTTTTTACGCACTTTACCGCGCAGTATTTTAGGCCCCTATACAGCCGCTTAACACCACCATCGTCCACATACCATATCATGTACTGGCGCTCTTTGGCCATCAGTGGCCCTTGCGCCATAAAGCACCATTTATCATCATCACGTCTTCCTTGGGATCTTGCCTAGACTCGGTGTCGTGAAGGCGATCCGGAGTTAGCTGCCTCTGACCCACGTCCAAGCTTGGAGCAAGACCTGTAGCTACTGGGCTGCCTGACTCTTGGTTGTCTGCACTTAGTTCCTCAGGGGGCTGGCGGATGTGATCCAGATGTCGAGTTAAACGCCGTCCGTCCTCCAGTAGAACATCCGTGGATGAAGTGTGTTGTTCGGTGACGACTGCAGGGAGCCACGCAAGACCTGGATGGAAGTTCCTTGCGAACACCTGGTCACCAGGGCAACCCAAAACCCTGGGTCTTGTTCATTGGTCGCATCTGATTTTCTGCTTAAGTTGCTTCTGTAGCACCTTGGTCCTGAGGTCTGGGTGTAGAAGGTCCAACGCAGTCCTCAGCTTCCGCCCCAACAACAGCTCCGACGGACAGCAACCCATGACCTCGTGAGGCGTTGACCTGTAAGTCAGGAGCATGCGGGCAATTTGAGTGCGAATATCTCCAGGGCCAGCCTTCCGCAACTTGTTTTTGACAGTCTGCACTGCCCGCTCGGCAGCACCGTTTGACGCTGGATGATACGGCGGCACCAGCATTCGCCTCACCCCGTTTTTCTTGAGGAATGCGGAGTAGAGCTCACTGGTAAATGCTGGCCCATTGTCGGACACGACCACATCTGGAAGGCCTTGGTTTGCGAACATAATTCGCATGCAGGAAATAGTTGCTTCAGCCGAGGGTGTGGAGACCGGGAACACTTCAATCCACTTTGAGAACGCATAAAAACCACTTTGAGAACGCGATAAAAAATAGGTGTTCCTGTAAGGACCGGCATAGTCCACATGCAGCCGTGACCACGGTTTCTCCGGGAACGGCCAGGGCATGACAGGCACTGGTCGTGACACTCTTTGATGCTCCTGGCAAATACGGCACCTTTGAATGGTCATCGCTATATCGTTATCCAAGCTAGGCCACCACACATGGCTACGCGCAACTGCCTTCATTTTGGACAGTCCTGGATGACTCTCATGCAGCAACTGGAGGACTTTCCTTTGTAAGGATTTTGGAACAATGACTCTGTTGCCCCACAATAGACAATTCCCTTGCACACTCATCTCATGAAAGCGCGTCTCGTAGGGTCTTCCCTCTGACCCTAGGTTTATCTCGCAGCCTGACCACAATGCTGCTCTTACTTGCGACAGCACCGGGTCTCTGGAGGTAGCTGCCGCAACAGCATTTGACGACAGCACCCCTGGGTATACTCCTTCCAGCATTAACACTTCGGCAGGGCAGTCAACAACAAATTCGGCAGTTGGCAGAGGTAGCCGGCTCAACCCATTGGCATGTGCAATTTGTGAACCCGGCCTATACTTCAGGTCGTAACTGTACCCCGACAGCAGCAAGGCCCACCTTAGCACTCTCGGAGAACAGGATTCGGGAACTGGTTTGTCTGCTGCGAGCAGGCCGAGCAGCGGTTTGTGATCTGTGACGGCCTCGAAATGCCAGCCCCATAAGTACTGCCTGAACTTTGTAACGCCAAATACAAGTCTCAATGCCTCCTTATCTAATTGGCTGTAGTTTTTCTCCGCGGTTGCCAGGCTGCGGGAGGCAAAACCAATGGGGCGCTCTTCTCCAGATGACTCTCGTTGCGCCAGTACTGCTCCAATACCGAAGGGAGAGGCATCAGTGACGAGCACAGTTGGCTTTCCTGGGTCAAAGTGTGCCAATATAGCAGCAGAGGCCAATAGCTCCTTGCTTCTCCGAAATGCCTGCTCTTCATCAGTTTCCCAGCGCCATGGTGTTCCCGACGCCAACAAACTATTGAGCGGCTGTAACACAGCAGAAAGGTTTGGCAAAAACCTTCTGTAAAAATTTACCAGCCCGAGGTAACTCTGAAGTTCCTTGACTCCTCGGGGTGCGAGGGCTTCCAGCAGTGCTTCAGTCTTAGCCGGGTTTGGACGCAGCCCAGCCGCACTAATGATGTGGCCCAAGTACTGGACTTCTGGTTTCAAGAATTCGCATTTGGATAACTTCAGTCGCAGTCCCGCGGTTTTCAGGCTATCCAACACTCGGCCCAAATTCTCCCAATGCTCTTTGTCACTGGTTCCTGTGACCAGAATGTCGTCAAAGCACACTACGACATGGTCAAGGTCGTGCAAAAGATTTTCCATCTCTCGCTAAAATATAGCCGGCGCTGATGAAACCCCGAACGGCAGCCTTGTGAATTGATATAACACCCTCGGAGTGTTAACAGTGACTAGCTCTTGGCACTCCTCATCGAGTAGGACCTGCTGGTAGGCGTCTTGCAAGTCAAGCTTTGTGAACTTCTTGCCCCCTGTAAGCCGCGCAAAAAGTTCCTCAATCCTAGGAATAGGGTAGGACTCGACGGCTGTCACTGGGTTTATGGTAGTCTTAAAATTGCCGCAGACCCGAACCCGGTCGACGGGCTTCAATACAGGAACGATGGGCGCGGCCCACTGAGAAGTTTTCACCGGTTTGATAATGCCTTCCCGTTCCATCCTCTGCAGTTCTTCAAAAACCCGATCACGCAAAGCAAATGGTATCGGACGTGCCTTGACAAAACGTGACTTCGCGCCCTTTTGTACGGATACAGAAGCTGCAACGCCATGAAACGTGCCAAGCTGCTCCGAAAAAAACTTTGTGATATTGGCTTGCCAGGTCTTCCGTAGACTTCATGACGTTGACTCCCTCCGTCTGAGCGATGCATAGCTTTTTTTTTTCTTTCAGAAGCCACGGAAGTGGCTATTTCGCGCAAAGAAAACACAAGGGGAGGCTTGTGTTTGCGCGAAATAGCCACTTCCGTGGCTTCTGAAAGAACATGAACCGACTAGCCCAACAACGTGTGCTTCTGGATGCCTAGCTTGAAGGCCTTCATCCAGCTTCGTCTAAATAGCGTAGGACATGCCCCTTTCACGACAAATAGTGGTAGCTGGCGCTCCTTGTCGCCAAGTTTGACCATTGCTTCCAGCTTTCCCTGGACGCGTTTTATGTCGCCGAAAAAACTTCTCAGCTACACACTCAATGGCTCCAACGGCACCGATGGAAAAAGCTTGGCGAACTTGCCATCATCAATGGTCGACACATTTGCGCCGGTGTCCAACTCCATATCGAGCGTTACGCCGTTAACTTCAACCGCTATGCGCATTGGCTCCGAACTAGCTGTCTGAAGCATCCACAAGTCGAAAACTTCGGGCTCTTCAGCAGAGACAGGCAGGTCGCCCAGGTTGTTCACTCGACTAGAGCGGCTGAGACTAGACTGGCTCCGGTCGAAATTTCTACTCCCCGGCTGAACTCTGCAAACTCTTGCAAGGTGCCCTTTTTGACGGCAGTTGTGACAGATCGTGTTGCCGTGCCTACACCAACACGTAGAATGACCTCCCCCGCAACGAAAGCAACAGCTATCATTTTTCCCCGAGGCGACAACGTTCGCTTGCTCCGGAGCTTCGTCAGATAGTAGCTGTGCTTGCTGACAGCTCAATGCGCGTGAATCTTTACGCGCAGCTTCCATAGCTACGACGGTGTCCTTCGCAGTTTCGAAGGTTAAACACGTCGTTTCCAGCAGCCGTGTTTGCATGGTTGCGTCATTGATTCCGCTGACTATCTGGTCGTGCAACATGTGCTCTCGAAATGTTGCGAAATTGCAGTCTTCGGCTAATTTCTTCAACAAGGCAATGTAGTCACTTACGGTCTCCCCCTCTTTCCGATGCCTCAAGAAAAACTTGAAACTCGCCACTACTACTGATACGCGAGGGGCGTAGTGCTTGCCAAGTGCGGTAAAAATTTCGGTCACTCCTGCTTGGGCGGGCCTGCTTGGTGCTAGGAGGCCTCGTAGCAGAGAATAAGTCTCTGGACCGCAGCATGTCAAAAATACAGCTGTCTGCTTGTCGCTTGGGATGTCATCCGCGATGAAGTACAGCTCGGCCCGCTCATGGTATTCCGCCCACTCCGATGTACTCGGGTCGAACGAATCCAGCTTCCCGACGACAGGCATAACGACGTGTGATTGTGCTGTGCCCGTCCGGTTCGTCAGTCAACCTCGTCGCCACTTGTGATAACCGGGTAGTCCTGGGCCATGCCGGTCACCGGACCGAATCACATACACGTACGTTGGCAGGTTCCACACATGACTGGCCGGTCATGTGCGCCGTATTTATTTCATTGCAACATCGACGCCCCCGGGCGCCGGAACGGCAAACTAATCTTAGCACATGTCCTATGTCCTCCGAGCATTCGGAAGCGCCCATCTCGACTCACTAAGCCTACAGCATCGATTATTTGACTGTGGCTCTCAAAAACTTAAGGAAGGTTAAGCTTAAGGACATAAATCTAAAGCAAATGGAAGCATCAGTTCAGAGCTTACACGTTAAAGAGCACACGGCGGCCACTTGATAGATTCGAAGTGGACGACAACCGCTTTTGGCTGTGCGGCCATGTTTTTCGGAGGCACGAATGCCTCGCCGGCGATGCTTGCCATGCACGTTGGACAGCTCTCGTGCATGCGGCGCCGCGCCGTTGCAGCAGGCTTGCCGCTAGCATGAGCGGGCCATAACATCTGCCAACGGGCACGACGAGCGAACAGCGGAAGAGAACACAACTAGCACACGCAAAGCCGCAGGCACGGAGGAAGAAATGGCAGGTAGCATGGCACAAGTGCAAGGGCACAACCAGCAACCAGCCAACACAAACTCGTGACGTAGGTTTGTTTACACAGCCATTGCATTGATGTCGGCGTCGCGAGGTGCTTGCATCTCGCTCACTCGCGCGGCATGCACTTTAAAATTGATATTAAATATGTTCTAGGCTATATTGGCCCTTGATATTTCGTAGACGTTGTGTATGGCTCCACATACATCTACAGTAAAACCTCGTTAATTCGAAGGCCTCGGGACTGAGAAAAATATCCCAATTAAGCGGGATTCCCAATTATCCGAAACAACGCGAAATCAAAGAAATCAGCCAGAAAACGTGATGTACGGAAGTCACACCTTTATTGTGGCAAGTCAGCCTACTTGGAGAAAAATTCCTCCATGCGTGTCTGACGCGTTCGGTAGTTCCCAGCACTGAAAGTCATATTTTCCAGCCTGTCAATGAGGCGCAGCATCTCAGCCTCGCCGCCGTTGCACTCGATGAAGCTGCGCACAACACTCAAGGCATCGATGACATCCGCCAAAGGGGGCGCTCGGGAGGGCTCGTCATCGCTGTCAACATTAGAGGCCGAATCGGTCGATCTCGCAGCTATCTCGCTGTCGATGTCAGCGTAACACGTCTGCACTGTGCACTCGACATTTGCGTACTCGGAGAATCCGATTGGAGTGCACTCCTCGTTCTCCGCGTACAAAGCCTCATATCGAGCGCAGAGAGTCTCCCCTTCTTCATCAAACGGGCAAGTGACAGCGGTGACAGCAAACTCAGCGGAGGTTGCCTCTTCTTTCACAAAACCGGCGTGCTCAAAACACCGTCGAATAACGGTGGCCTCCACCTGCCTCCATGCGTGAACAATGAGGCAAATACCACCGAGGAGGTCAATGTTATACTCCTTTTCGTTGTCATAGCAAAGGAGCATTCGCTTCAACAGATTGTAGCGATATATTTTCCTGGTATGGTGTATGACGCCCTGGTCCATCGGCTGCGATAGCGACGTCGTGTTCGGGGGTAGAAAGACCAGCCTGATTGCCTGCAGGTTCTGAATGTCGCCGTGAGCTGGGCAATTATCGACGACGAACAAAACGCTGCGCCCTGCGGCCGCAAACTTGCGGTCAAGGTGCCGCACGTATTCTTCAAAGAGTGCAGCCGTCATCCAAGCTTTCTTGTTGTTTTTATAGATCAGGTCATCCTTGGATGGCAGTCGTGCATTTTTGAAACAACGAGGCTTTTCTGTCTTCCCAATAACAAGCAGTGGCAGCTTGTGCTCACCGCACATGCTTGCACCAAACAAAACAGTGATTCTATCTTTGTTCTGTTTCCGCCCCTTAATGTCTGCCTCCTTCAAAGCGAACGTCTTCGTAGGCAACATTTTGTAGAACAGAGCAGCTTCATCAAGGTTGTAAACATCTGCTGCTTCGTACTTGGCGAGTAGTGGAGCCAAGGTGTGCTGCTTCCAGCCGTCGACAACAGACTGATCCGCGCTGCCACTCTCGCCACAAACAGTCACGAATGTCAGGTTGTTGCGCTCCTTAAATCGGCAAAACCATCCATTGCTGCATTTAAACTCAGAATGTCCAAGTTGCAGCGCCAGCTGGTTGGCCTTCTCACGCAATATGGTCCCATTCACAGGAAGGTGTGCTGCGTTGGCTTTCTGCAGCCAGTCGATCAGAGCTGCTTCAACGTCGGCGTACGTAGGCGGGCGTACTCGTGTACGCTTTGACGAGTGCGTCTTGCTGTAAGCATCGAGAATTTTCTCCTAATTCTTGATGATGTTGCACAGCGTTGACAGAGGCACGTGGTGCTTTTCGGCGAGAGCCGTTTTCGACGCCGTCGACTTGCTGGCCTCTTCAATTAAGCACACCTTTTCGTGCAGGGACAAGCTCTTGTACTTCGGCATCTTCCTTCCAAGCACACCTCAATCAACTAATTCACAGGGAAGACACTCAAGCGGAGACAGGAGACAAATGGAGCAGTCGCACCGAATCACACAATGCTCGCCAGCCGACATCCAAATGGCACAAAGACTCCACAAAACATTCACTTCGCTAGAGTGGCTAACATCGCTGTTGAGATGATGATGATCATGATCGCAACCGCACGCATCGCCGCCTGGCAATTGCTAAAACATGGCGTCTACGACGTATTTCCGGTAAAAAAAAACATGGCCTTCGAGATCCATACATAAAAAAAAAATGCATGTTTTAGTTACAGCCTCCGAGATTCGCAACGCCCTTTGCATATCTTGGAAGTCGCGGCTAAGTGTGCCAATTAACCGGGAATTCGCAGACTGGCCGCACCAATTATCCGGTTAAATTTACATGTAAAAATTTGGGACCGCGCAAATAATACAAATTATCCGAGATTCCCAATTAACCGAGTACAAAACCGAGGTTTTACTGTATTTCACTCATTATCTTGCCTTCGAAATTTTGTGTCAGTGCTTGTAATTGGTTGGAAGCATCTGCCTGTTTGGCCGAGGTAACATCGCCCACAAGTGAATGGTATCTTTACACAATCGCTGAAACACATTCAACATAGCGCGAAGCGTGTTTCTTAGTGCATGCTGGTTTCTTAGGTCCATCACTGTTAACCCTGCGGCACAGTCCGGCCAGCTTGCCGCGTGTGCAGAAAACAACTCTTACTCCTATTTTACCTGCAACTTTCTTTAGCCTGTGCAAAACCTTACGTACGTAGGGAATAACAGCCATGCTAGAGTGAGGCGTGATATGTTGGCTATAGCTAACAACCAATGTTTTTGCAATAAACATTGGCTGTTAGTTCAGCGCCGTGTATGTGTCCCCTTCTTGTCCCGTGTTTAGCGCTGTTTTTATTCTTCGTTCACCATTAAAAGTCATAGTGTTTATTTTCTGACAAGTGAATTTTGAATTTTTTTTAGCGGGCTCGATGCTTTGTGTCAAGGGAGAGCACGATCCCAGAAGCAGCACGTCATTGAGTGTACTTTGATGTGCGAGGCCACTGTTCTGATAAAGAGATCACCAGGCCTGCGTGGAACACGCAACAAAGTCACTGCGAAAGCTGTAAGAGCGGCCTATCTAGAGTCTGTTGTAGATTCTCTTGGGCAACTATACATGTACACATGGAAGGTATCCACGACGCCATAAATCATCATAATTTTTCTGAAGTAGGGAAGCACCCACTATGCCATTTTTCGTCATTCTTCAGAGAATCGTGGAACCCGCTACACATCTGTAAGGCATCATGTGCACTTTGTGCTGTGACTGATGACGATTAAAAATTACGGCTGAGCCCTTTGTAATTGGTTCGAAGCATTCAGCGACGGGCTTGTTGCACTATCTGCATTGTGTGATGCCAGGTTGATATTTCACTAATCTGCCACGCATTATTACATATGTTAACCCCTTAAATGCCGATTAAATTACAAAAATTTTGTTCCAAAATTGCCCAGATATTTTTATCACGTGAAATGCTTCAGTAACCTGATTAAATCGGGAAAATACTTGCGAAAACATTCTACAACAGATAAAATTGCTTTATTCCTCATATTTCACACCTTCATGTAATACCAAGGCCCGTCGCTAGGAATTTTTTTTTGGGGGGGGGGGGGGTGGCTTCGCTGAAGGCCTTGAAAACCTATTTTCGTTATTGGCTTTCAGCGAAACACCCCCTCCATCAGAATATTGGAAGGGGGGGGGGGGCGCCCAAACCCCAAGAACTCCCCCCCCCCCTCCATGGCTGCGGGCTTGGTAATACCCCATACCTGGGTTCCAGTAATATGGAACCCAGTAAGGGTTCCATTTTACTACTCCTGCACAAAATACACTATTCTCGATATTTCAATAGAAACTAGATGAAGCTATCATCCTTGTGGTAGCATTGAAAGCAAGGCGCTAATTTCACCGTTCAGTGTGCAGACTGTCATTCAATAAAAGCGCCAATCATGGAATCTGTGCTGCCGTCTATGTTTTAAATAAGAAAACACCATTTGACGAGCTGGGCTCGTCAAAAGCCTCTTGAAACATTGCTGAACATGTTGCTGAAGAGCCATAACGCGCATAGCCCGTCATAAGCAAAAAAGTAACGATTCATCATAACGAGCTCAGCTCGTCATAACCAGTTAAGGGGTTAACACGATTCTTTGCTAGACATGGCACCTGTATAGAGTATTTTTGCGAAGGAGGGTCAAGCAACACCGTGGTTCTGTGGTAGAATACACATCACATCACATCACTTTATTTCCTTAAAGACCCCTCAAGGGGGTATTACATAAGGGGTGGGTTTACAGTACAGCCAGGTGAAATTCATTCGGAAAGAAAATTGGTTACATTGTCCAAGAAGGTTGATGAAATGGCTGCAATGTTGTGGGAAAGGCTATTCCAATCTGATGCTGCTCGTGGGAAAAATGAAGAGGAAAACGTGACGGTGCGAGCACGTGGGCGTGACACTTGCAGTTCGTGTCCGCCACGATGAGGTATGCGGGTAAGGTGAACGATGTAAGGTGGATGGCCAAGATCACTGTAAAAGAATTTGTGGAATAAAGACAGAGTGGCAGTGCGACGGCGAAGACAGAGATTAGTTAAGCCGGATTCTGCTTTCAATGATGATACGCTAGCTCGGTAATGATAGGTGGAATGGATGAATCTAGCAGCACGGTTTTGGACGGCTTCTAAGGCAGAGGCGAGGTAGGACTGGTGAGGGCTCCAGATAGCGGATGCGTACTCTAGTTTTGGTCTGATGAGCGATTTATAGGCTATTAGTTTTACGTGCATGGGTGCATGATGAAGGTTGCGTTTCAGGAAACCCAGTGTTTTATTGGCAGATGCAATGATGTTAGTAATATGAGTGCGCCATGAGAGGTCATTGCATAAGGTCACCCCCAAATATTTAAACGAGTTAACGGCCTCGACGCCAACACCAGAAATTGAGTACGGGAAGGAAAGTGGATTAGAACGCCGAGAGAAGGTTACTGATTTGCATTTGCTAGGATTGAGAGTCATTAGCCATTGGTGGCACCAGTCTATTACGAGGTTAAGGTCATTCTGTAAAGCCTGTTGGTCGAGAGGGTTATGTATAGTTCTATAAATCACGCAGTCGTCGGCGAACATTCTGATGTTAGCCGAAACTGTTGAAGGCAAATCATTAATATAAATTAAGAACAAAAGGGGCCCAAGGACGGATCCTTGTGGCACACCTGATGATACTGGGAGCGGACTAGAGGTTTTGTTATTTATAAGGACGGTTTGAGAGCGGTTTGTTAGGAATGCTTTAATCCATTCGAGGATATTGGGATCTATGTTTAAATGGCTAAGCTTTAGTATTAATCTCCCGTGTGCTATTTTATCGAATGCCTTGGCAAAATCTAAAAACACAGCGTCGGTCTGTACATTGAGGTCGAGGTTAGCGTGCAAGTCGTGAATGAAGATGGCTAGTTGTGTTTCGCAGGATAGACCTCTACGAAAACCATGCTGTGAGGGATTAAAGAACTGGATCGAGTTTAGGTAATTCATGATGTGGGAGTAGATGACGTGTTCCATGACCTTGCATGGTACGCTGGTTAATGAAATGGGTCGGTAGTTCAATGGCGAGTTTTTGTTACCGGCTTTGTAGATTGGAAGGACCTTTCCCACTTTCCAGTCCTCGGGTAAGGTGGCAGTGGCAAGCGACTGTGAATATAATAAACATAGATAGGTAGCAGAAATGCACGTAGTGTTTTTAAGGAACTTTGACGTGATATCGTCGACGCCAGATGATGAGGAAAGTTTAATATTTTCAATCTGAGAAGATATACCGCAGGCAGAGAATACAATAGGTGGCATTTTTGATTCAATGAGGGAAGGGGGAAGTAAAAAAGAACAAGGTGCCGCACTCTCTACAGTGTAAACAGATGAAAAACTACTATTGAATTTATCAGCACATTCAGCATCCGACAAAACTTCATCGAGCTCGTTAGTAAGAGTTATTGTACAAGTATTGTGAGGATTAATTACTTCCCAAAACGACTGCCACGCAGAGGGCACGGGTTCAAATCCCACCTGATACTAGAAAGTTGTTTCTCATTTTGTTTTTTAACACGACAGTGTTTTATGCCGGGGTCCACCAAGACTGCAGTGACATATTTCCGTCACGGAAATGACGTCGAAAAAAAGGTACACAATCAGATGGCAAAGAAAAAAAGTTCCGTCAACGGGCATCGAACCCACGACCACTCGGTCCACAACAACAGATGCCGGGCGCACTATCCATTGCACCACGGTCACAGACTCTGGAGGCTTTACGAACGCGCCTTTTATGTCTACCACTCTCCCGGTCGGCGCGGTGGTGTTGCCCTCTGGGAGCAGCGCAATATTGTAATTCATCATTACATGTGGCCTCCGCGATTAGTACCTGCAACGCGTTACACGTTCGTCCCATTCGGCGCGTTTCCAATAGAAGTGCAATTTTGTCAATGCCTTAACACGCCGCGAGGTGGCGACCTTAACCCAAGCGTCGTAAAAGCGTCGGCCTCGCTCATAGCATCATGCTAATCAAACCAAAAATAGCTCTGAGACGCGCGCCTGCCTCCCCTGGCTGTAACCGCGTTCCCCAACAACGCGCTCGCCCCGAGAGAAATTGCGGCCGGGCTACCAGGGCGGCACGACGCGCTTTGCGTTTCCCTCTAGTGGGCAGTGCTGTTCAATCACATTTTAACATGCCGCAGGATGGCGACCGAGTTCTGCGTCAAATATGCGACGCTCTTCTGGCTATCACAACTCGTTCTCTGATTACGCTTTGACCGTTTACTATAGCTACCACAAGGGTTTGTTTAATCGTTGAACATGGACGTTAGTCGTCGGCATGGAGATGTACCACCAAGCATCAAAGCGGGTGCATCCACGTCAAATGGTGCTATAGCTGCCAGACATCAATATACATTGTGTAAACTCTCTTATATCAATGTACAGTAAACATTCAGTTACTTCTATAGGCCACGTTTTACTTTCGTGTTATTCCGATTCCCATGACGGAGGGATCAACCATATTTTTTTTTATTTCACACGATAGCAGTTACGGACATCGGCGCCGGCGGTGGACAACTCTGGCGCCAAAATCGGCTGTGGTGATCTCATAACAGCTTTTGCTGTAACAAACTTCAGCGCCAAGAATGCCCTCTCCAAGCTGTCCTGCGTGACAGGCACGCAAAAGTCCTGTTGCGTTAATATAAACATCTCTGGTTGCCACTGTTTTCGTTTTTCGTGCAATTTCAGCATATACAGTATAACCTCGTTACAACAGACCTTCATAGTGAAGAGGATTTTGGTCTGTTGTAAAGGGAGTATGTAAAATCCAAGTACTGTTACAACAAACTCTTCTCTCAACCCTGAATGGGTCTGTTATAACCGGAGAGAATTATGAGTCACAAACGCGGTCAAAGAACGGATTTATTCTTAATGGGCGATGCGGCTTTCTTGCAGCGGAAAAAAAAAATTATTATCTGAAAGTCACGTTTTCAGTTTCTGTAGCCCTTCTCATATTTGATTGCAACATATCTTCACTGAAAACTACACAGAAGTGCTGTAAAAAATTGGGGCCTGCCGAGGTGGCGAAAATTAATGCGGAAATCGCAAAAAAAAAACAGCGTTCTTAAAAATTTTATAGCTCCGCAATAACGCAACAGGGCGCCGCCATTCTGGGCTTGTCGGAAAGAGCATTTCCCCGTATTCAAATTACCCACTTCAGCTAGCTCCTCCATTCATAACCAAGCATACAAAAAGTAAATGTTTGACGTTCGTTACGAGGCCTTCGATTGGCTGCTTCTGCCAATCCGATGCTCGCTGTGGAAGAGCGTCATCTGCTGCTTGTGCGTAGCGAGGTCACGGCTGTCGAAAATCACGCTAGGTTACTGACGCGTTCGCGCGCGTTCTGTGTTCACTGGTCAACGATCATTTAGAATATAATTACGCTATACTTTGGCAGCTTCAAGCGGAAGCTCAATTGTCTGATTACGATATCGCGCTGCACTTGTCACGAACATCGCAGACGCGCGTCTCGGACCGACTCGTCGGACCTGCGGTTTTAGAGGTTCTGCTCATCAGCACTTCTGACCTCGTGACGAAAACCATCCGGGGACAACTCCTTGTACTCGCGATCGAGCATGACGTACTTTGAAACATCGGGCACCGCGGCCACGCACATCACAACCGAGGTTTTGCTCAACGTCGTGGCTAGGCCTAACTACGCTCACAGCATCCATGTACGAGACGAATTCGAACTTTGCGGGCAAGAACATCGCGCTAGGGGACATGCGAAAGCAAAGAAGCCGCAATGTGCTCCGTCACAAGCAACGAATCACATCGCCCGCTGGCTCCTCGAAACCGCGGATGGGCATTTTACGCTTCGGCAGCGTACCCCCTGACCAATCTCGCCGTGCAGCGACTGCTCGGAGCAGCGGCTAGGAATTTCACGCATCGGCGCCCCAAAACGCAAGACCAAGCACGCTGCGCGCTGAATTTTTGTCTTCAATAACATTTGCTGGCAGGCTAGTTGGTGATGCATAGTTTGTAGGTAAAAAACAGCAGAAACGAAACACAAGGAAGACACGGGAAAGAGTGCTGACTTCAACTAACGGTTTATTCTTGGGTGAGCTTGCCTATTTATGAAAAACGATCAAAATCAGACAAGATACTATCTCCCAAAATAACAGAACAGGAAAAACACATGAAGCCCTTACCACAAACACGTGCGCCACTGCGTCATCCTCTCATATGTTTCATATGTTTTTCGTGTTCTGTTATTTTGGGAGATATCTTGTCTGATTTTGATCGTTTTTCATAAATAGGCAAGCTCACCCAAGAATAAACTATTAGTTGAAGTCGGCACTTTGTCCCGTGTCTTCCTTGTGCTTCGTATCGTTTGTGCTGTTTTTTACCTATGAATTTTTGTCGGCGTGGCTAGGCACAACTGATCACTGACAGATTGGCGGCTTTTGTTCATAAATTGGTACGTCGATATCTGGCGCGCTGTTCCCGTCCCGAAAGTTTGCCAAGAGATGTTTAAAGTCGGAAGTTATTGAATTTGGAATGCCCGTGGTAGAAAAATCTACTGTAAAGGTGTCCTGGCCACCTTGTTGGGCTCACATTTTAGTCAATTATTTCCGAATGTCCGTTGTACCAGAATCCGTTGTAAACGAAGCTCAATCTATGGAACAGATAGGCAGGTTAGCATAACGCCGCGAATTGGTCTGTAGTACCCGAATGCCTGTCGTAAGCAGATCCGTTGTAACGAGGTTATACTGTATTTGCTTTGGAATTCCTGCCTGAGGTATGCACTAATACAGCACAATTGGTCACGTTGCATAACCTCAGTTGTTCAGGATTGGCAAGTTTTCTCGTGAACCAAAAACGATTTAAAAAGTTTCGGTTTCACTCCGGAACGAAATAATAGCTAAAGTTTCAGTTACGTTTTCGTTCCGGTCTGAAATATTGTTTTTTTGTTTTGTTTTTGTTCTGTTCTGGGACACTATCCAGGAGTGTGTTGATTCGACAGTGGACACTTGACTCACAGTGCAGAACATGGGAAAGACCGTGTCCTGCAAACCGTTTGGGACAAAGCAGAATTGTACGGTTGTGTTCAACTGTTGGCTCTGTTACGACTGGGGTCGTGTTTCTTGTGCACAGGTGAGGATACGGGCTGTGGTATCTCTTCGCTGTCACCGCTGTTGCGACTTGGGTAGCGTAGCCGTTGGGACCACGAGTGGGTGTCGTGCCCGGAGCATTCATCACGACGAGTTGAAGAGAGAAAAGACTTTATGTACATGTATTTACATCGTTCGATCTCAGTCAACAAACGTTGGCGCTCTCTAGTGCGCCGGATTAAATAACATGGTTGGGGTCCAACCCCTCTGTCTCCTCTCCACGCAGTGGCCAGTATTCCACCAATCCTGCAGCACTGGCAGGAAAGAGCATGCTGTGCCTCCCAAGGTCAATGGGTGATGGGCACCCGGGATTAGGCCCTTTCTCGGGAACTGGCCTGCTGGTTGTATATGCAGCCTTTCCGGTTCTGGACAGAAAAGGGCTAGACAGGTAACGTCTGTACGGGGTGGAAGGACGCCGTACAGAGGTTACCTGTCCGACGCTGTCCAGAGGTTACCAGCGCCCTCGACACCGAGCGTGCTGATAAGTGCTGACGCGCGTCTTTCGTCCTCCCAGCCGCTTCCGCCGGCCGCCTTCAGGTGTACCTGGAAAATTTTCTTCCATTTATGCCACAGAATAGGAGGCGTGCCGGGCACATCGAGGAATGGAGGAAGGTTGGCAAAAAGGGTCGCCATGTGTGCAGGAGGTAGGCAGTAGGCTCAAGCAGGAAAGTGGCGTCGTAGAGGAAGCCGCAGCGGGAACAAAGAAAAGTCAGGTCGACGCCAATGTAGCAAGCAGGAAGGACAAAGCACCGACGTACAGGAGAAATGTGACTCGCAGGTAATTGTCACTTACGTCGTGCTCTTCCTGGCGTCGCCTGTCGTAGTAGCGTAGCGGTTCAACAACCTCGTCGCCATGTGTTGTGTAGGGCAGGAGCGCGGCGTACCCCGCGGCGGGCGGACGGAGAGGCCGAACGACGGGAGGGCACGTGTAGTGACGACGCGTAGACCAAGCTTCGGCGAGACTGACGGGAGGCTGCTCTCCCGCGTTTATTGCAGGTGGTTTTAAGGAAGGGGAAGAAGGGCTATTGGTCAGCAAGGCACGGGTCACATGACCAGCATGGCCATGCCGGATTGGTGGTAGCAAAGAGGCATGGAAGATACCCAGCTCTACCCAGTAGCATGAATAGAGAGCACAACCGCACTGCTTTCTTAGCATGTCACCAGGGGTCGCGGGACACAACACGCACATAGAGTCACTGGAAAATTTTTCAGTGACTCTAGATTTTATGCAAAATTGCTGCCATCTGTCGGAGGTTTGACGAAGCTACCGATTCGGCACCATCTTGGAGGCTTGTGTCTGAATCGTATTCCTCTCACTGCTATAACTTCTTGCTTGTACCTGCTTTAATATTGCCACGTGCGTTTATCACTTTTGCTGTATTCGGTTTTCGGCCACAAAGACTGTCAGCAACGCTCAGCGCGAACCGCGCCTCGTTGTTCGAGAACCTTCGCGATCATTGTAGATCGTTTTGTTAAGCTTGCGCGCAAGACGCGCACACTCGAGCTTATTCGAGAATTTGCACGACAGCCAGCGATAACGCTGGAATATTCAACGGCACATGTTTAAATGCCGACGCGCTTCACCGCTTGTCAGTTGATCGACGGACGACGCCCTGTTCGCAGCTATCATTGTGCAGCGTGCATTGCTGTAGTTCTAGTTGTCATTTTCCGGCCACAAGTTCGGCCAAATAAACAGTTTCATCCTACAAACGCCGACTGCTTGTTCGTCGACGTCACGACCACGTGACATCTGGTGGAAGTGCTGCTTCTTCCATGATCCGGACGCCCCCGCGAAGCGCTGACCCAAGCCCAAGCCGCGAGGAGGACGACACCAAAGAAAACCCGGATCGTCGAACAAGCCGCAGGCAGAAGGGACTGCAGCCAGAGTACGGGCTCCTTCCCGAAAACACCAGGCAGCCCCAGGTCCCAACACCGACCGCAGCGACGATGACCAACCCCGTGCAGCCTGCGCCGATACTTCTCCGGCAGCCCAAGGAGCCGACAGCTTTCCGCGGGTCGTCATTCGAAGACCCGGAAACCTGGCTCGAGACCTTCGAAAGGGTCTCAGCGTTCAACAACTGGGACTCCGAGGACAAGCTGCGCCACGTCTACTTTTACCTGGAAGATGCAGCAAGGACCTGGTTCGAGAATCGGGAGTTCACTCTTCGAACCTGGGACGCCTTTCGCAGCGCTTTCCTGGAGACGTTCACAAGCGTCGTCCGAAAGGAAAGGGCCGCAGCCTTGCTGGAGACACGGGTCCAACTTCCAAATAAAAGCGTGGCCATCTTTGCAGAGGAAATGACCCGGCTATTTCGCCACGCTGACCCTGCCATGCCCGAGGACAAGAAAGTCCGCTTCCTCATGCGAGGGGTAAAGCAAGAGCTCTTCGCTGGTCTGGTGTGGAACCCACCTTCGACAGTCCAAGAATTCGTCTCAGAAGCGATGACGATTGAGAAGACGATGGAAATACGAACCCGCCAGTACAATCGCCGTATGATTGAAGACAGCCCAGCTGTTCATGCCCTCGCCTCCGATGACCTGCGCGAAATGATCCGAGCGATCGTTCGGGAGGAACTGCGCAAGCTATTACCCTCACCACAGCCTCAAGTGGACTCGATCGCAGAGGTCGTTCGATCAGAAATCCAGCAGTCGCTGGGCAACCTTGAACCACCACTGCCCCAGCCGCAAGCCATGAACTACACTGCTGCAGCCCGACGCAACGCCCCCCCTCCTCGCCCACGTCAAACGCCGTGCCGCCCCAGCAGTCCCGCCGTCAGGCACCACCGCCACCGCCACCGACGTCATACCGCCCACCAGCCGGCCAGCGATACACGCTAAGGAAGACCGACGTTTGGCGCGCCCCTGACAACCGCCCGCTCTGCTACCACTGCGGGGAGGCCGGCCACACATACCGCCGCTGTCAGTACCGACAGATGGGGCTTCGAGGATTCGCCGTCAACGCGCTGCGCCCACAGCCAGGCGAACGGCCTCGCGACATCGACGACTACCTCACTGGAACACAGTGGCAAGAACGACGACCTTCCCGCTCGCCTTTGCCGAGCCGCTACATGTCACCGCACCGTCGGCAATACACTGGCCCAAATCGGGGCCGGTCACCTAGCCCGTATCCGGGAAACTAAGGGCAGCAATCGATGGAGGTGCGGTTGCTGTACGACGAACTACCGAAGATACTCCGCCGCCGATGACCGAACGAAGCCCTAACGTCGAAACTTCACGGCCTGAGGAAGACCTGACGACGCCACGTCGAAGCAGCGGAACAAACCGACGCAGCCGTGACTCGACGCCGCGACCCAGCCGCAATGCAAGACGACGAACTAGCGACCTCGACGTTCTCATTGACGGCCACAACGTCACCGCTCTTGTCGACACTGGAGCCGACTATTGCGTCATCAGTGGGCCTTTCGCCACGAAGTTGAAGAAAGTTAAGACTGCTTGGGAGGGCCCCGAAATCCGTACCGCTGGAGGCCATCTAATAACGCCGTCTGGAGTCTGCACAGCAAGAGTAACAATCAATAATCGCACGTATTCTGTGAGTTTCGTAATCTTGCAACACTGCTCCAGGGACGTCATACTTGGCATGGATTTCTTAAACCATCATGGCGCCGTCATTGACTTAAGAACCAAGTCGATAACCCTATCGGCCACCTCGGCTTTTCCCGCACGCTCGCGAGGATACAGGAAAAATACTACTGGCCACGCCTTCCTGCCGACGTCGCCCACTACATTAAGACTTGCCGAGATTGCCAGCGACGGAAGACACCGCCGACTAGGCCAGCGGGGCTTCTGCAGCCAATCGAACCCCCTCACCGGCCGTTCCAGCAAATCGGGATGGACCTACTGGGGCCGTTCCCGACGTCGACTTCCGGCAACAAGTGGACCGTCGTAGCAACTGACTACCTCACCCGTTACGCCGAGACAAAGGCCTTGCCCAAAGGCAGTGCCACTGAGGTAGCCAAGTTCTTCGTGGAGCACATCGTCTTGCGTCATGGCGCCCCAGAGGTCCTCATAACAGACAGAGGTACCGCCTTTACGGCGGACCTAACCTAGGCGATCTTCAAATACAGCGAGACGAGCCACCGCCGCACCACCGCCTACCACCCACAGACCAATGGCCTCACAGAGCATCTAAATAAGACCATCGCCGACATGCTGGCCATGTACGCCGACGTTGAGCACAAGACGTGGGACGCCATCCTTCCGTACGTGACCTTCGCTTACAACACGGCCGTCCAAGAAACGACGCAGATGACGCCGTACAAGTTGGTCTACGGAAGAAGCCCGGCGACGACGCTCGACGCCGTGCTACCCAACGTCACCGACGAAGAAAATCTCGACGCCGCCGCTTACTTACAGCGCGCCGAAGAAGCACGACAGCTCGCCCGCCTACGGATCAAGAACCAGCAGACGACTGACAGCTGCCGCTACAACCTTCGACGATGCCACATGGAATACCAACCCGGTGACCGTGTATGGGTATGGACGCCAATACGCCGACGGGGACTCAGTGAGAAGCTTCTTCGACGATACTTCGGACCGTACAGGGTACTTCGACGCCTCGGTGCACTCGACTACGAGGTTGTCCCTGACGGCATTACGAACTCTCAGCGGCGCCGTGCACGACCTGAAGTCGCCCATGTCATGCGCCTCAAACCATATTACGCACGTTAGTGAATCTGAGGACTGTCATTTTGCTTTATTATTGTCCTTTCTTTCTTGTGCGTATTGTTTATTGTACTTTATTGCTTTATTCTTGTTATTTATTGTTGCATGCATTGGCCTAATCTGTTTTAAGCATCGGGACGATGCTTTTTCAGAGGGGGGCATTGCCACGTGCGTTTCTTTATCACTTTTGCTGTATTAGGTTTTCGGCCACAAAGACTGTCAACAACGCTCAGCGCGAACCGCGCCTCGTTGTTCGAGAACCTTCGCGATCATTGTAGATCGTTTTGTTAAGATTGCGCGCAAGACGCGCACACTCGAGCTTATTCTAGAATTTGCACGACAGCCAGCGATAACGCTGGAATATTCGACGGCACACGTTTAAATGCCGACGCGCTTCACCGCTTGTCAGTTGATCGACGGACGACGCCCTGTTTGCCGCTATCATTGTGCAGCGTGCATTGCTGTAGTTCTAGTTCTCATTTTCCGGCCACAAGTTCGGCCAAATAAACAGTTTCATCCTACAATCGCCGACTGCTGTGTTCGTCGACGTCACGACCACGTGACAATATATAGTGGGCAATCGGGGCATAAAAGACGTCAGACGAGCGTGTAAGGGCATGTACACATTACCGGCATTGCCTAGCTATTACGTTGGCAATTATTACGCGTAAAGAACTGCCTTACAACGAGAAGAAGGTACAAGTTTGTCACCAAGTCACATGTAAGCCTGTCGTCGTTGAGAATGAAGCTTAGCGCTAGGCTATACATTTTGTCTGCTTTCAGTGTAGCGAATAAAACGGTGTTCGCTATCGAAATATCATGCGTGTAGTGTATGATGGTTGGGAGGAAGCTTTAGCGCGTGACACGCATAGGCACAGCGATGACGGTAAGAAATTTGCAATGGATCGAACTAGGGCGTGTTGGTTAAGCATGATCGTTCTGCTTTTCCAAGTTGATCAGAAGGTTATGTGCTATGACATGCTCAGTGGTTGGCTGATCCCCTGTATATATGTGAAATGTTGCTTCAATAAATTTTGTTGTAAGTCAGCATTGTGTGTGTTCCCTTCCTGGCCTTTATGTACACGTATTTACATTGTTCGATCTCAGTCAACAAGCGCCGGCACTCTCTAGTGCGCCGGAATAAATAACATGGTTGGGGTCCACCCCCTCGTTCTTCTCTCCACGCGGTGGCCAGAATTCCACCAATCCTGCAGCACTGGCAGGAACATAATGAAGAGCATGCCTGTGCCTCCCAAGGTTGACTCTCGTTGGTGATGGTGACCAGTTGACTCTGGTAGGTGATGGGCACCCAGGATTAGGCCCTTTCTTGGGAACTGGCCTGCTGGTTGTATACGCAGCCTGTTCGGTTCTGGACAGAAAAGGGCCAGACAGGTCACCTCTGTACGGCGTCAGAGGATCCACACCGCAGGTGCATGGAGCATCATTGTTTCTCCCCTCCATGTGGTCGCCAGGAATGTTGGCCCAGAATGTCTCAGTCGCTGAAAAGCGTGAGATAACAACGACTGGCGTCAGTTGATGGGGCTGGCTGGGCGAAGGTTCCACGATTCCCAGTATCCTTCGCTGTTCGAAGGTCGTTGGCATTGTGGCATTTGTGCTGCGGCACAACAGCGCTTTTGTGCCATCTTAAGCAATAATTTTTGTTTTGCTGTTGCAGATAGAGGTCACGCACATCTCTGTTTGAAATTATTTGCATTTATAGGAAAATTTGTGCCTATATTTACGAATTGAAGGCTTAAAACGTTGTTTTGCCTGCCTTTTTTTGCACCTAAAGCTAGCTTTTTAATGCCTAAAAATCTGTCCTCTAGTGATGAGATCGGTGAGCCATCGTCCAAACTCATCAGCAGCGTTTTACAAATGCCAGTGCCAAGCGCAGGGCAAGAGCTTCAGCACGTCCTAGGCATGGTTGCATATTTTTTAAAATATGTGCCTCATCTCTCAGACAACAAGACTGCTGACCTGTTTAATCAAGACAGAGACTTCACATGGGGACCGGAACCCTCAAAAGTGTTAGAACCCACTAAGAAGACCATAAGTAGCTCCCTTGTGCTTCATGTGGCCACCTACTGTGTCCCTGTTTGATTTATAGCAGCATAGATTGGCAAATTCACTCATGAGTCGACTCGCTCACACTCACTCAGACTCGCATCGAGCCGTCAGTCTGAGTGAGTCCGGGTGAGTACCGTAAAAACCCGCGTATAGCCCGGGGTTTTTTTCTAGATTTTAGGGTGCGAAATTTCGGCCCCGTACTATATGCGGGTCCCAAGAATTTTCGGCCCAAATTCAGTTTCGGTTTCGGCATAGCGCGGTGCTATCATCATCATCAGCTGTCTGCGCGCTTCTGCGCTAGGTAGTGTTAGAGGCGTTAGCAAGGTATATGTAAACTGGTAGCGTAACTTCCGTAGAAGCCCACGTGTCAAGCCGGTGGCTAGTTGTTGCAACAGTCGCCATCTATGTGAGGAGGGGACAAACAGAATTTAAAAAAAAAGAAAAAGATGACATCACAACCGGAAGCGGAAATGACGTCACGTTTTAACGCGATGGGCGCGAAATTATGAAATTTTTTGACGGGGCGCCGCTTCTTACTTTTTTTTTATAGCTGCATGTTCTTTTTTCTTATCACTATGACGGCTCCATAATGGAAGCCTGCAAGATAACGGGAAGACAAAAAAGACAGATTTGATAAATAAGGTGTATTTTATTGGCGAAATATTGCAGTTGAACAGGATATTACCCCAAAATATATAACACAGAATTCAGAAGTAGCATAACAATTCAACGTGCACACTGTGATGGTGTAATGTGGGCCCAGGATCCGAAATAATTCACCAGCGGTCAGGTGATTCTGTACACACAACACAGACTTTAACACAACCGATAACTCTGCCGATTCACACACACTACAGCATTCCTTATTTACATCCTAAACGTCCTACGCGCCTCGCACACAAACTGTCCTACTCGCCGTTATGAACTGTTGCCGGTGCGGCGACGTCGGTCGTCACCGGTACTCCTTGGGCAGTCAACAGTCACGCTGCCTTGACCGTGGCGAGGTGGTAGTGGTGGTGATGATGGCACTGCAGGCCGGTAGATCACTAGGCCACTGCAGCGCAGGTTAGCTGCCCGTCGCCAACATGAGCCGCGGCCACCTCGTGACACCACTCGGGCCCCAGGACCTCAGGCCAGGAACAGACTAGGCTGCCGGTCTCTGTGTCAGCACCGGGCACAGAGCGGGAATCAGGCTCACCAGGTCCACATGGCTGCCGGACGCCTGGTTAAGCGATGTCGCGACCCGAACCGCCGACCAGCGGCTGCCGTTCCAACCGTGTCGCGCTCCAACTCCTCGAGCCGCACGCCCCGCTTGCGCTTCCTTTTCGTCGTCTTCCCCTCCAAGGCGTACCGCAGAGCAGAACTGTCGTTCCCTCTTCGCCCCGTCACGGGCCACACAATCCACATCATCACACACACAAACCTTGCACACTTGTTGCTCTTGCATCCGTAGACAGCGCAGCGTTTCTTCGCGTAGCGTGGCGGACTCATCGTCCCGAAGGGCGACAGCAAGCCGGCCGTGCGCTGGCAAAACACAGTCACTGAAACGGTTCCCGATGGCTGCGATGGGCTATATTACCTTCTGCCCAGTACCACGACTAGAAAACAACGGTTATGCGAGGAAATATCTACGGACGACAGGCACAAACCTACTGCGCAAAAACGAGCGACGCCATTTGCATCTCAAAATGCGCAAAACCGTTGGCCCATGTTACCAGACTGCCTGCATGTCAAGACTTGTGTTTGGGCAAGTTGGTTCATACATGATACGGACATACGAGCGCTATGGGACGGGGACATAGACAAGAGGCACACAGGACAGGCGCTGTCCTGTGGATGAGCGCCTGTCCTGTGTGCCTCTTGTCTATGTCCCCGTCCCATAGCGCTCGTATGTCCGTATCATGCCTGCATGTGCCCGCTGTTTCTGAAAATAAACGAAAAAAATTGGCCACTCAACCACATACCCAAGACTAAAGTTTGATTAAAGTAATCTACTAATTTAATTCGTGACAAATAAATTTAAAACTAATGAAAATAAACGCTTAATTAATTTTTTGTTTTCATTATTTGTCCCCCCCTCACCTAGTAGCGCTTTAATCGTCACGCGGGTGTTGATGTTTGTCGCAATAGGTTTCCGACCACTTTTCGTTCCGACTTTCGCGACCTATTTAGATTGACCTTGGCGTTAGTCTTAACTGGTCAGTTGGTCAGTGGCCTTTGCTTCAACTTGGTGCCCATAACGACGGCCTCGATTTTGCTCCTGTGATTTTACGCCATGTCAGGACCGCGCAGGCAGTACTCTGCTGCTTTTAAAAGAAAAGTTATCGCTGCTGCCGAAACCATCGGCAACTGTGCCGCGGAGCGGCAGTTCGGAGTCAACGAGCGGAGCATTCGCGGTTGGCGGAAGCAGAAGGAAGCCCTCTTTGCATGCAGCGGCCAGCGAAAAAGTTTCCGCGGACCAAAAAATGGAGCATTTCCTCACGTGGAACGAGAACTCACAGACTTTGTGCGGGAGCAGCGAGCTGCACATCTCGCTGTCAACATCGAGCTGCTACAAGCGAAGGCAAGGGAGATCGCTTGAGACAAAGGCATTCAGCCGGAGGATGTCAAAGCGAGCAAGCATTGGGTGTCTCGCTTCATGCGCCGCGCTGGGTTCTCCCTACGTCGGCGTACGTCGATCTCCCAGAAGCTACCAGAGAGCTACGAAGAGCACCTCGTGGCTTTTCAAAGGTACATAATTGCGTTGCGAAAGGCAGTCCCCTTTCAGCTGGGCCAGATCGGCAACGCGGATCAGACGCCGGTCTACCTGGATATGCCCTCGGCGCTGACGGTGCATCAAAAAGGCTCCAGGCAAGTTATCGTGCGGTCGACTGGAAACGAAAAAACGCGGGTGACTAATGTTATCCTGCACGGCTGACGGTCGCAAGCTGCCACCCTACGTGGTGTTCAAACGAAAGACGCTGCCGAAGGGGGAGAAGTTCCCGAAAAATGTCGTCGTCCGCTGCCAGGACAAGGGGTGGATGGACGAATCGTTAGTCCTTGACTGGATAAAGTCCGTGTGGTGTCGACGGCCCGGAGCACTGCTGGGGCTCCCTTCGATGCTTGTGCTCGACGCGTTTCGGTGTCACCTGGCCGACTCCGTAAAGCGACTGCTGCGCGACTCCCGCACCGAGCTCGTCGTCATCCCGGGAGGGATGACATCACAGCTGCAGCCGCTTGATGTGTGCCTTAATAAGCCATTTAAGGACCATGTCAAGCGCCTGTACGTGGAGTGGATGAGGTCCGGAGAACCAGAAGTGACCCCTGCCGGACGGCTGAAACGGGCCTCGCCAGCGATGCTCTGCTCGTGGATAGTCGAGGCTTGGGCCTGCATTCCAGAGGCGCTCGTTTGCCGCGCCTTCAAAAAGTGCTCCATCTCCAACGCGCTTGATGGCACTGAGGATGATGTGCTGTGGGAGAACATTTCCGACAAGGGAGCTTCGGGAGAGAGTGCGTCCGACGACGACGATGAATGAAATGTCAATAAATGCATTTTTTCCATTTTCCTCGGACTATATTCGGGTGAAAACTTTTTTTCTCGCGTTTGCTATCCCCGAATTACACCCCGGACTATATGCGGGTCCGAGCTATATGCGGGTTTTTACGGTAATACTTTGGTGAGTTTGAGTCCGGCTGAGATAAATTTTAGTGATCCGCAGTGAGTCCAGTTGAGGAAAACTTTGGCGAGTCTGAGTCCAAGTGAGCCCCAAGGGCAAAATGTATTTCTTCAGTGAGCTCCACATTTTTGTGCCAACCTATGGCGATAACTACTCAACATCAGCGTTACTATCAGCCTTATGTCGGCTTGCATTTATACTCATATCTACCCACACATACTTCAACGCAGTAGTGTTCATACGCCAGCTCAATATTTATTGATCACAGGTGCGAGTTATGGGTGGACAAGGTGCCTTGGTCCCCACCCCACGCAACCTCTTTCGCTGGAAGTTCGTGATATAAATATCTCGTGAGTCATTGCAACCACTGATAAATCGTATTTAAAAGTACGAAATCTTATAATCGGTGCCAAGTAGAGCACCGATTATGTGAGATGTTAAAGAGCATTGACACCATGTTCGAAACAGCTAAATATACACTTCCGGACTCATGAGCCGAATCACTCAGACTATACCGAGCTGTGAGTCTGGGTGAGTCCGGCTGAGTAATATGTTGGTCAGTTTGAGTCCGAGTGAGTCCAGTTGAAAAAATATTTTAGTGAGCCTGAGTCCGAGTGAGTCCACTTGAGGAACATTTTGGTGAGTGTGAGTCCAAGTGAGCCCGAAGTACAAAATACAGTGAGTGAGTGAGCTCCACATTTTTGTGCTGACCTATGGATAGCAGTGTCACAGAAAGAAGACTGAACGTGCTTGCAAACCATCTTTAAGCTACCATTGTAATTTCGAGTGGTCATTGGAGCATACTGACGTGTACTATGTAGTTGAAGTCGTTGCTAGGTGCAACCCTGCGAGATAATTTAGACTGCGCATGTTTTCTACTACTACTAGATCATACTGTATTGCATTATTAAAGGCAAACTGCAACGAAATTTCGCGAACCTCAAAAAGCCGATTTATAGGCAGTCTAGCTGGAGATAATGCTACCTGCCAAATTTCACCTTCAAAACGCAAGTGGTTACCTAAGAAAAAAGCCCGCCAACAACGCAATTTTTGATACCGAATAGAAAAAACGCCATTACAGCTGACCGGGAATGACGCAGACCGCAGCCTGACAGACCGACCGATGCAGGTGAATCGTCTGCTCTGCGCTCCGAAGTATTCGCTTCGCGGCTGCGCCACAGCGTTTACTTTTTAGGTGGTAACGAAAAAACAATGTATGTAAACATCCACCGTGTAGGAAACACGGATACTACATGCCCATAAAGCGTTCCTCTAAGCAACGGCTGCCCGCTTCACGCCTATCATCTCGCCCTACACTGTTTTGGAGAACTTGCTGGTTCACAATAAATAATGCTGCTGGTTTACACATCGGGTATTCTCACTTCGTTGATAGACTACGGACGGTAAGACACTGTTATTTTCTATATCGATGCTCGGTTTGGCACACTCCCATGTCCACCAAAAGCGTCTCTGCATTTCTGCATGTAAACACTTGTCTGACTGTGCCCAAGACTTTTACATTAAACCTAACCGTAGCACAATTTCTTGTCTTAAAATACGTTTACGTGCTTGAATTCTTTTGAACCGCATTTCTGTGGACATTTGCTGCTTTGACTACTCGCAACTAGAAGCGAGGTGATCAGCTTTTGGAGCTTTTATTACTCGCGCGTAGATGGTGCAGCTAGTCTAGCGCTTTGTGGGACGTCGTTTTACCTGCTTTACGCTATACTAAATGTCTTTCGAATAGTGTTCGCTAGATTTTAGCGTGCGAACCACGCTAACGCAAGCATTTTACGCTATACTAAAGCTGTTTGTAATACGACTACCTCTTGTCGCTGGTGCTTCTCCAAACGCTGGTTGGGGCTTCCCGCTCTCTCTTGGGCTTGCAGTGGCTGAATATTGGAGGCGCTGAGTCAAGAATCAACATTCTTTTCAGTTTCAACAGTATGTGGGCGAAAACACACCGGTCGTACATAAAGTCATCATCCTTAAAGTGCACAGCGTAAAGTACCACGCTCTTCGATAGCTTCCATTCCTTTCGCTTCACTGCGATAACCCGCAACTATTGGAGCTTGACGTTTTTTGCAAAAGCGTGAAAGCTGGTCCCGCTCGTAAAATACGTGTTACAGCAGCCTACAGCCCCGCATTTCGTCCTACAAAAGAGTGTGTCACGCAGAGAAGGAAGGGATTTGACTGCAGGGAGTTGTGCTGGTTCTGCTTACGAGCGGCCGAGAGCTGCGATTTATGTCATTTCCGTTTGTGTCCAATTTGCTCGGGCACACCACCAGGGCTCCGCGTCGTCTGCTATCTGATAACTAGAGCACTGATTATAAATGAAGTACGCGACTGCAGGATTTTTCACTGTGATTATCATTACTTCCCCAACATATACTACGCATTCCGAGTTACTTCTGTCCAAGTCAAATTTCGTTGCAGTTGGCTTTTAAAGGGACCGACAACTGATTTTTCTCGACCCAGTTTGTTACGGCGCGACAAGAAGCTTACCCTTCGTGGCGTTTGCAGCTGCAATGGTTTATCCTAAAAACATGTAGTTATTTTATAAGCAGTATTTTTCGATCTGAAAGGCTCCAAACACGCATGAAGGCTTGCTCCAACAACGCTGAGAATTGATAGCGATGCCGCTAGTCCTTGTGAAAGGTGTCGTTCTGCTTTCGCTGGAATTACTGTAGCTATATATGCTTAACCACCTTTATTTTGAGCTTGCAAACCATTTTTGAAAATAGCAAGCTGTTACATTGAGATGATGTGGCTTTATACACCTCGGTATTTGTACAGCGTTGTGTGCGCCTGCGCCCAAGGTTGCCTGCGCCTGTGACATGGGTGGCTTGTCCCGGCATGGGATCATTACGCCAAGCGAAGGCAGCGCCACTTTATTACATACAACTAACGCAGGCCTATATGTACATTTTTATGGAGTAATATCTTTTAATATAAAGAAATGAATAATATTTCAGTACTAACAGAAAAGTCATCGAACGCATACAGCAACTAATGGTCACGTGACCGCCTTCATATGACCATTTATGATTTTGCCACCAGAGGCGCCAAAGGTCATTTTTTGCGATTTTCAATGAAGAAATAAAAATATAAATCCACCTCTCACGAGATAAACAGGGTTGGTTTGAGTCAATGCGACGGACAATCTTTCGATCAGTGCATTCAGCTCATTTCATGTTCTGAGCAGTTGTCGGTCCCTTTAAGCTCAGTAAAATTGCTTCTGACTGTTGTGGACCAAGCTACATTGATAAGTACATGTATGTGCTTGAATAGACCATTTCGTAATAGTTAGCTTGTTTTAAAAAAAAAAATTTTAATATTTAAATTATGTTTGACCATACAATCACTGGACTTTAACAACAATACCACTCGCTTCAGTGGACTGTGGGATTTTGCTGAGAAAGCATCGTGTCCCGGCATTCCGGTATCTGTTTTGTTTCTCCACGAGGCAGCAACAGTTCGTGTTTGACGACTTGCCGTAGTTAAATACGAAGCCTCGCATTACTGCAAATTTCATGGAGCGCAAATTAGATTTCGGGCAGAAAAGACCAATTATTAAACCCTGTATTTTATCAACCGTCCATGAACTAGGGTCCTCACGATTCTCCATAAAGCACAACCACAGGCCCGTCACCACGCAGCAAAGCCCTAGGCTGTTCTGAAAGTATGAACGCCATCCGAATAGTCCTTCTGGATAGAAGGACTAACAGAGTGCATAGAAATTCTCCAAAAACTGTGCTTCAAGTACTTTAACTGAAGCATCAGGAAATGTCATTCATTCACAAATATGAGGTAGATTCTGGGAAAATGCTAGGTGGCCTGAGATCGCGATTCCAAAGAAACTTAGGGCTGTCTGCAGAAAAACGACCAGCAGTAACATAATTTCATCGTTTCATCCCCAGTGCAGGGTAGCCTACCGGGCTCAGCCTTTCTTTCATCCTTATTCTCTCTTGGGGTATTCTAAGTACAGATGCATGTATTTGTGCATATGTCGATTTTGTTAAACATGTAGTACAGCTGATCAACTTAGAGACAAATGTTTGTGTTTAAAAATGTTTGCTTGATAACTGCTCCAAAAGGTTGTTACGCTGCTCCAAAGCAAGATTTTAGCTGCTCCAGAAGCTGCGCAGAAGCAGCTTTGGTCGATCAGATCGCTGCACATGGGCACAATGAGGCAGGTCATTTTCAAAAGAGCTTTCATGGGCACACTCAAAGAATGTGGCATATTTCAACTCTCAACCAGCCATGAGGCTGTCTTTCTTCTTTGGAGAGAGCATAGCGTGTTATATATTCTTCTGTCGACGTTTGAGGGATGAAAGCATGTGTGCTCACTCCACATGCATGAAAGGGAAACCCAGCAGTGTTAGAACACCATGTAACAAATAACATGAAAAAGCACAATAGCCAGGCAGGTTCATCCTGCGTGTTTAGAAAGCGCATGATTTAGAGTGCTGGGTGCAAGAGAAGCAAAGAAAACAACGCAGTGCCTCTGAACAAACCAGGTAGGAACAAAATGATGTTGAGCCGCACAGCGTCTTTTCTGCCGTGGATGTTCCCATCCTGTGCACATTGTGCAATGTTCAAGCCTTTCAAGGTTGCTGCAAAGATCTTATCGTTTCCGCATTGCATACTTCGCACCTATTTCCCACTGATTTCTGCCTGCAACAGTGTTTTGAAAACACTAATCTAACTGCAAGGGAGAAGGGAAAAAACAGACAAGCCAACATTGCTTTTTTTAATCATTTTGAACCTTTCATGGCCAGAAAAGATTGCACACATGGTATTTGCTATAAATCACTCAGCCCCTCATGGCAGTGGCCAGCATTCGTGCCAGGGTTATGCTTTCTCTTTTCCATGCTGTTATGTTGATTCTGTAGTGTTTATGGCAGTGTGGGATGGATGTTTTGTAATTATATGCTAGTGCTTTGAAATCATTTGTGCATAGAAAAGTTGCGAATGCTACGATCTGGCTATGAGGCAGGTAATTACAACCACCTAAAATTCCATCTATTAATATACCAAGGTGAGTGGCCACTCCTAACAGTAGCATTGTGTTTATGTCTCCATTATTCACCAAGAAGCAATCTATGAAGACACTTCATGGCACAGTAAATTATGCCTGCACTAAAAGCATGGTAGCTCATCGTAATGTTTTAATTTTGAGAATCTTAATAGTGGGTAAGCCAGTATAACAAATGAGTGGGGCCATTGTGAGTATAAGTTAACGGTGTTGATATAATGGTTCTTGTGAAAAAGAAAGTATTAAATATCGGGGCCCCTGCTCTCTTTTGGTTTGACAGTAAGCTCTTGACAAACAGAACCTAAGGGGACCAGTAAATTATGTTCTTTGTTACAGGAGTTTCATTTACTGATGAGAAATGAGCAGGGATGCAGAATCAAATATAGACTCGATCATATTAGAGGCATTTAAGAGAGTCTTCTGCACTTAGTTCAGCCACTGGTCGTAACTCTCATCGTGCTCACAAGTACAGTGGAAATGCAGTGATACCAGTGCCTGCCAAATTGTTTCTTGTGGCCATTTTGCAGCGGTGCTTCAATGCATTGCCAAAGGTAAATTTGCTCATTTGTTCAAGCTTACAAAACTACGATAGATATCTTAAGTTGCCAAGGCATCGACTGCGCATGGCACTTACAGGGATGGCTGCTGCTTTGTGCAGGTACAACTCCACAGGCCACAACCCAATCAACTACGACCACTATCCACTTCAGTATTCTGCAGCTGAGGTGGAGCACGGCTACTGGACCGACCCATACTTTGATTGCGGAGGCCTGCATACCGACTGGGTCATGGTGTATGCATCGCCATTTTTTGGCTGGGACAGCCTTCACGACCGCATTGAGTTCAAGTAAGTGGGGACACCTTCTCTGGACATTGTGTGAAAAGCACCCCAGTACATTTTAGCTAGAATGTAATGTTTTCGCGCATGTAATTCATAAGCCAGCAAATGAACTGAGGTGCATTTGACTCCTGCATAAAGGCACGACAGCCGTCAACATGATGTCAGGGGTGCAGTCACGGTAATGCTATTTTAATCTTTCTGTTCCGTGATGTAAACAAAAAAAGTGTGGTAGCCTCACGGGGCTGTGTAGAGGGCAGAGAATAGGGCTACAGTCAAACCTCGTTACAACGAACACCACATTAACGAACATTTCAGAATAACAAACTTTTAAGAAATCCCATGCTGACTGCTTATAGTTTCAATGTAAAAATATTTCACTACTACGAACTTCAGAATAACGAACATTTCAGAATAACAATCGTTATTTAATTCCCGTGTCATCTTAACAACAGCTACTATGAACTTATATCCCGAAATGCGAGGATTCTTAGATTTCAGTGTATCGGTCATGGCAGTCGGAGCTGTAAGCTAGCAGATGACGCAGCGCAAAGAGCGGACGCCCTCCCGCAAGAACCTGAGATGGCGCGCGCAGGAGGAGAAGGACGCGGGCGGAGAACTCTTTTTTTTTTTCCCTCCGTTGCGGAGGCGACGACGCATCAGGTTTTGGAGTGCCGGGGAACATGGGCTCGGAAAAGCTGAGACGGTGCGGGAGAAGAAAAAAAGAAGTACAAATTGCCACCGCTTTTCTTTTTTCCTGCATCACGTTTTACTTGCTTTCTTTATCAGTTGTTCGCGTGCTGTCACCTGTATCAGTCTTCTGCATATTTTAAATGCGAAGCATTTCTTAGCGAACCTCAGGCACTTTGGGCGTTTCTATCTATCTATCTATCTATCTATCTGTCTATCTATCTATCTATCTATCTATCTATCTATCCGTCCGTCCGTCCGTCCGTCCGTCCGTCCGTCCGTCCGTCCATCCATCCATCCATCCATCCATCCATCCATCCATCCATCACCTACCTACCTACCTACCTACCTTCCTTCCCTCCCTCCCTCCCTCCCTCCCTCCTTCCTTCCTTCCTTCGTTCGTTCGTTCGTGCGTGCACTTATTTTTGAGCATCTGTGCATTACACAGATTATAAACAGCGTACCATTAACACAAACTTATTATTTGTTGTGCAATGGGGCCCTTTCAGGCGCACAAACTTTAAAAATAATTTTGTCACGCTGAAAAAAAGAAGTTTTATGGTTCGCGTTTCGATCGCTTGGGCAGATTAAAATTTTGCAGCGATCACGCTATAAGTGTCAAGCGTGATGTGTTGCGTTTACGTAATTTATCGCGCGTTCTGAGCATGAGCCTGGGATGTTACCGTGATATTGTGAGGGGAAGATTTATTTCGATATCGCAGGTTAGTGCTGCCGCGCGTCAGCTGCAGCGGTTACCTGTCTTGTGTTGTACGTTATGTGGTCTGCGTTTCTGTGGCTGTCAGCCTATGGTGTCATTTACCGCTGTGTTGCTGCTTGTGTACATGCTACCAGTTTCACGTTTAATTCGCGCATGTAAATTAATCCGCGCCTCTGTGCTAAGCGAATGTGCCTTGCGCTTTTTAGTCATGCACGTATAGTGCACGATGTCTGTGCTCGTGCAGGAAGCTCTTCCACTATAGCAAGGGGCCCTTATGTGCTCGATGAAATTTCGTAATTAGGAAGCATAGAGCGCGAAGAAGTTGAGCAGAAAAATGATTTTGTAAAGTGAACCAACAGGATGTCCGCTATCAGACTAGCCGAACGAGGTATTGTTTTCATTTAACACGCGCCTACTGGGGGCCCTGCACCTGCTCTGACGAAAGCCTTAGATGCCTCAGCAAACGCGAAAATTGACTGCCGGCGTCCGCGGCGTCGGCGTTCCGCGTCGGCGTTCCGCGTCGGCGGCGTCAACACGAGGGATGTCAAAGATCACGTAATGACGTGACCATACGACCAAAGATTGTGACGTCGTCATGACGTCGAATAACGTGACTTCACGCGATGACGTCAGCACATGACCAGATGTGGTGTAGAAAGATTGCAGTGCCTCCGATCTTGGAGGCAGTGCAAAACAATGTTAGGTCACAAAGCTCGCGGGGGGGGGGGGGGTGGCGTGAGGAACAATACATCAACTGAAGAAAAGGAAGACGGCTTTCGCCTTCTAGTGGTCTTAGGCAAATGCATAAGGGACCCTGCGGGTTTTTTTGTTTTTCTCTCTTATTAGTGAGTGTTAGAGCAGGGGACTCCAAGCCGCTTCCTTATTCACCCTCTTACGTTCCCCTGTACTCTCAGCCGCACCCATGGACTATACAAAGGAACGTAAGGGGCTTACGTACGCAAGGCACTTTGGGGTCCCGGCACTAAAATTCTCTAAGAGGGAATTTTAGGGCTCGAGATCCCCAAGCCGCATGTGTACGCCCGGTTTTGCGCTTTTGTGGCCTTAATACAATTACGTGCGCTGGTATCTCTGTTTCTTTTAAAAGCAGAGCTGTTTAAGCTTGGAGAATCCCCGTTAGTGGCGAATTGTCATCATCATGAACCGGCACGCAATCCGTGCACTTCTTTATCTTCTGCTTTGCTGCCAGAACACGTGCACAGACTTTTCTGGCATGGTATGCAATGATTCTCACGTAACACTTGTCACGTGACATGTTCCAAAAATCACACCTGTTATATATGCTCGTCGCAGAGTCACATCACGCATTACCAATTTTGGTGTATATAAATCTGGCGGAACGGCCGCCAGTGCACCATGAGCGTGGCACGTAAGTCTTCTTATACATGACACGTGTGTCATGATTTTTGTATTAACTCCCGTTATTTATGCTCGTCACACAGTCATGTCGCACAATACCAATTTGGTGTATATCAAGCTAGTGATACGTCCGCCAGCGCACCATGAGCGTGGCACGTAAGTCGTGCTGTCTGTCTATCTACCTATCTAGCCGCCTTCGAATTTGTGCTCTCCTGGCCGTTTCGTTCATAGGGTGTATACCCATGAAATCATGACATGCGTGTCATGATTTTCATAATAGCTCCTGTTATTTATGTTTTCCATACACTGTTGTGGCATGTAAATCATGCTGTACATGACATGCATGCCATGATTTTCATGTTATGACCAGTCATTTAAGTTTGTGATACAGTCACATTATGCTATACCAATATTGGTATACACCCCATGAACGAAACGGCCAGGAGAGCACAAATTCGTAGGCGGCTGGATAGGTAGATAGACAGACAGATACGCCCAAAGTCGCAGAAGTTCGCTATGAAATGCTTCACATTTTAAAAAAAAAGCAAGATAGATGCAAACCCACAGGTCTTCATAGCTCGAAAAGTCACCAATGATCACTATACTCCCTCATGCGAATTCTGAGCGCAGCTTTGTGTTGAGGCAATGCGAACTGTGTTTGAATTTCTGGCTATCCGCATTGGAACATTCGTTACATATTGCCACAGAAACTGCCAGTCCTGGAGTGCTACGCACGCCACTCTGTGCATTGCAGGCGTCATCGACATCGCCGTCACGGCAAGCGAGACAGTAGCAGCGCACCCGCCAGCCCTGCATGCGCACGAGCTCCGACCAAAGGGCGAGCCCGCATGACGGAGGAAGAAAGCGATGTTAGAGGCCAGCGGCTCGTGATATCGACACAATCCACGTTCGCTGTCTTTCGTCCTCGTTCGCTCTATCGGTTACGCCGACTATGCCAACGGCGATGCCGGACAACGCAGAAACAGACGCCTAAGAGCTGCGCTCTAAAAGCACAGCGTGTATCGTAGAACGTCGTGGACTCGAATCGGCGTGCACAACTCAGTTTCACGATGATTTGGACACGTCTAATTCACTTCATATTCTTCATTAAATTTGTATAACAATGTTCTTGCACAATTTCGCTTTCGCAATTTGTTTAGGAGCGCTAGATTTCACAAATGAACAGCGCGTACATAGCCTCAGCCGTGCGCCCGTCGCGCGGAATTGCTATATATGGCGGACGCCACCGGAGCGGAGGCGTGGCGGTGACGTGAACAGCGTCATCGCCGCGCCGCGACGTCACTGCCCTGCCCATTCGCCAGACTCTCCCCATCGACGGCTCCGATCCAATATATGCCGCGCTGCCATCTGGCAGTACTGTTGTACACTACATAAATAGTACAGCCATCTAATGGCACTGCCGTACACTACACTCCACATCTTCATCCAGTTTGCTAACCGCTGCCTTGCTGCGGCTGCATGCAACATCTGAGCCCTTTTCCTTCTGCTCATTACTTAAAAGACTGCTCTCATTTACAAAATGCACAACCCCTTTGCTCAACTCAAGCACAGCAGTGGAAATTGGGCACACTAACTCCATTCGATAAAACCTCTGTGGGCCTTCTTTCATCCGGTCTAATGCACCCTGTGGCCAATCGCAGTTTGCGCTCTAGTACCTGCTTTTCTCTGGCACACACTACTTGGGCTTCGGCACCTTTTGCCTCGAGTTTGGCTCTACACTCATTTAGAATGCGTTCCTTCTCTCGCTCAGTCAAGTCTAGATCTTGTTAAGCTTTTGCTCCCGAATGGCCCTTAATGTCTTGTCCCAATTCACCTCCGCAATTACCGAGAATCGGTGACTGGGCCAGATTTGATCCTGTCTGGCTCACCAGTGTTGTAACAAATCTTGGAGGCGCTGATGTTTTCGGGAGATGGAATGAAACAAAGACATGTGGAACGGCAGAGCAGACCAGCACATTTATCAAACTCAAAACTGGAGCAAACAATAAAAAACATACAAGAAGCAGTATCAATCACTTTGTCCAAGAATAAACCAAACGAACCACAAGTCCTTGCAATGTTTGCCTCGCAGTTGTGGATACTATCGAGCATCCTTACTGTGTGGCCAACTGGCTCTCTTCGTCCTGTTGTAAGGCGCATTGTAAGGAACAAAAATGAAAATGGAAGGATTTGTGAACACGGGTGCATCTTGTTTACAGATTGTTTACAATGGATTTTAGATAACATGTCTTGTTTAACAGTGTGCTAAAATAGCATAATGGATTACAAACACGCCCAAGCCTACGCTCTGCAAAGTTGTAAACAACGGTACACACACACACTCGGGGCACGTCAGCTGGAGCAAGTAGGGTTTGTTGGATTTAAAGGGCCAAGTGGCAATTACTTGTCTGTGCAGAAAACATGAATGGATTTGAGATTGTGCTCACCAAAAGCCAGCTGACGAGCCCACTTTTCAAATTAACCGAAAAACTATCAAATACCTCAGAAATAATGACTCTTGTACCATAGGCTTAAGTACATTTTTGAAGGGACCATATAGCGCATCCAACTCAACTGAATTTCCAAATTACTAACTAGGTTTTACTGCACTTTGGCCGAGGAATTGTAAGAATTCATGTAACCCCAAAATTAATGCCAGCCATGACCATAGCATCAAGGTTTTACTGGTGGAGAAGCACACCACTTTCACTCGCTTTCGGCAGGCAGCTGGTCCGATGCACTGGCACACAACCATTGGACTCTGCTGTCTCGCTCTGCGCCTCATGAATGGCTTCACTTAAAGTAGCAAAATGATGACCACACTCAAATTACTGGGTAAATCGAGAAAGGAATCTCCGACAGCTACCAGGGCATTTCATTTCTCTCCAACACACGTCTGTGAGGGCCTCCCAGGTCCAGACGATATGGACAGACGGTCACGTGCAGCCGTCACAAGCTGCCAGTAAGCAGGCAAGTTGCAAGGATCGGTCATGTAAATAATGAAAGCAACCACCTGTGAGATTATTTACCAGGACAATAAACCAGTGCCATTTTGTATGTAAAAGCACTTCGTGCAAGGCCGTCAAAATACAACTATGCTCATGACTAGGGACGCTAGATGGTTTAGCGTGATTGCATTATGGCACACGCCTGAAGAAAAGTCTTTCTGTGTCAAAATTAGAAAGAATTACCACGTCTTGTACTCCTGTTTTTCTTTGTGTTTTTTATTTTTCAGAAAACTTGGTTAAAGTTGGGTTTAGCTCAACGACAGCTTCGTTGATTCGAGACAATAAAACCTATAGGTGCCTGCCGGAGAATGTAAATATTGTTACATGGAGGCACACAGGTGTATTTACACTACGCCCAAGCGTAAGACAAGGTGGTGGAGAGCGCACATCTTCTTTGGTGCCTCTCTTGGTTCTTCAGTGTGGAATATAGTCTTATAACAATATCTTGGTTAGATGAGGTGTCAACTGAATTGTCTAAAGTGCTTTGCACAATGCAGGGGTGTGGTGGCTGTGACCATGATGCTGTCGGAGCTGGACGTCAACCAGTGCCCTGACTATGACCCATACACTGAAGAGAACATCTTCCAGGACACTCACAAGTGCGACCGCCATTCCTCTAGGGTGAGCTTCGTATCTGTCATTGGCACTGATAAAAAGGATAGCTTGTCTCTGCAGTGCAGATGGAAAGGGATTAACCATGCTTTCTACCTGTGCGCAGTGCGTGCCAATCTTGGGCCGTGGCTTTGACTCGGGCGGCTACAAGTGCGAGTGCCTGCAGGGTTTTGAATACCCTTACAACGATCCCATCACTTATTTCGATGGCCAGATAGTCGAGGCCGAGTTCGAGAAGGTCATCGAGGACAACCCTAGCAAGTACGACACGCTCAAGTGCCGCATTGCAGGGGCGTCTGCAGCGCTCTCGAGTGTAGTGCTGATCACAGTGGCTGTGGCACTGTTGCGTGCTCTTTTGTGAGTGCTGCCTTGGATCTCAACTGTGAGAGGAACAGATGTCGAGAGCACCGAGATTGTGGTGGTCTTGAGTGAACTGTCTTTGGCTTAGGAAAATGATGCGACTGAACATTACTCTTGGTTGTGTAAAGAAGGTGTGCTTCAGAGTGCAAAGGAGCACATTGTGCTAGCTGGCTAAATATTTTCTTACAGAGGCTGCCTGCTTTGGGAAGGCCAGAGTTCATATAGTCTGCGTAGCATAATACAGTGAAACCTCGTTAATACATGGCATATCTACACACTATACAGTAGTATGCACTGACCGCAAAGTACAAGTTTGCATCTCGTTGCATGCGCTGACACCACTAAGAAATATTACCTAAGGTTCCCCACTACACTGCCTTCTCTTTTTGTCAAAGTTCAGATCCCGGCTCTCGTACGGCAGTTCTATCGAGCGACTGTCCGACCCTGCGTGGTGGCGACACCAAGGAGCAATTGGTAACTATCAGATGGACACCCCTATTGGTCTTCTGCGATACACCATGATCTGCTTCTGTGCGAAAAATGTTCACTGAAATGCACTACCGCCGTGTGGAGCCCATAGTAACTGGCGAGCTGCATGCAGTGCCTGGACATGGCTATACCGTATGCATGGTGCTTCTTCGTACCGCTTGGCTCCAGGCTATGCATGGGTGAAACGACGAGCTTCCTGCAAGCGGCAAACTCTCCACGATGCTCTAGGGGTCTTGCACGAAAAGGCTGCAGCATACACTGTGTGCTGCTGCTTAATGAAATTGTGAAGTACACTTGCAATAGTGCTACACTTGGTTTACTGTACACAGGTGAGTGATAGTGCAGTGAGGTTTCCCAGTGCATTTGAAAATGATTCCCTAATAAAGGCTTGTGGTACGCTTAGAATAGTGCTATGCCACATGCACAAACGAGCAGTGAGCTGAATATGATTATTGTGACATGGTGGTCTGCCATACAGGCGCTCTCGTCGGCGGCCTCGCCTTCTTTCTTTTCGGATGCTTATCCGTAAAGGCACCACCGCAGTCGTGTGGAAGTCGGAACCATTGATCCACCAGTCCCTGCTGTCACCGAAGACCACTTGCGGCACACTGTGACGTCAGTGACACGAGGGGTGCAGTGATCTTTTATGCCACAAAAACTTATCGCGGTACACGCTGACCGATAGGCTTAACTCTTTCGTTACCGTGAGAAAATGGTTATTTTTCGTATGTCTCGCGAAGGAAGCTTTTTCCACTTAGAAATATAAACATTGCAGCATACCAAATTATGCATAATGAAATGGTCTTTCCAAAAAAAAAACTAAGCTGTAAAGCAACAAAAATGTTGCGGAATGTATAAAAATTGGAAAATCTGCAATTTTTTGTTGCCAGCTGACAAACAAAGCAATAAAAAACACTTTATGTGCAAAAATGCTCAGAACAAAGAAAATTTGGAATATACAATTTCAAGATAAATTACCCAGGTATTCATACTCTAAAAAATAATAAATGTTCTGCACAATGTTTCTATTAAAATAGACAAAAAAAAATCCAAACCCAGGTGCTGCTTCACTGCTCGTGCAATGTGGTGAAGCATTTCCTGGTTTTTCGTGACACAGGTGCACTCGAGCACTTTTCGCGTAAAATCTTTGTTTTTTGCTGGTGTTCCAGTACAGATGGATGCCAGCGATGTGAATGACACCTATATAAATCAGATGTGCAATAAACTTCACCAGTTCGTCTGGCATCACCTCTTTCCATGAGCCACCTCCCTCCGCATAGGTTGGCATTTCAAAATATGCATCCAAGCATATATATTCGTATTATTGCAGATAATATTGAGAAAAAAAGAAGAACGAGATCACGCGCAGTCCTAAAATGTCTCGCACCGCTCTGTAGTGCGGGGCCGAGATCTGCTAGGGAGGCCTTCTTGTCGTGAGGAGAAACTTTGCATCCGGCGCCAGCACATCGCGCCCCAGCGACGTTTAGCCCTCGCATGTAACCAGAGTAGCTATAACATTGTGCACAAACGTCGGCAGCTAAGCACGTGTGGCAGAGGAGACCACTTGAAACCGTAAATGAAACCAACTCCTGAACGTCTGTGGATGTCCCAGGCTGACGCAAAACATCGTAGCCATAGGAGCTTGAAGCTGAGGTGCTGTCATCTTCGGACTCGAAGCTCGTCGTCACTAAATTTACGTGAAGTTGCAAGAATGTTTCGAGCGGCGTGCGTTTCTCGTGGCACAGGCACGCACCCATGCGTGCATGACGACAACGCCATAAGAGCGACTAGTGACACGGGATGCGGCCCTGTGTCTGATATAACAATAGAAGCGAAACCGAAGCTGGAAACTGGCTGAAAAGGCCACGTCCACACAGTATACATTCGGCGGACCTTCGGAAATAATTTTTGGTATAATAAACCATCCTAGACTACAAACAACAGCTCTCTAGTGAATAGCTCGCATAATTTTCAGGCAATTATTACCGCTCATCACTGTCAGATTGCGAAGCTGACACCATAATTTAATATTTTACTTGCAAAAGTTCTATTGATTACAGAACTTTGATGTTACTGAAGAATAACCCCGAGCGGCACATTTCTCTCAAGTTCGTCAGCCAAGCACATTTCCCCAACAACACACGCACATTGGTTCGCCCAAGGGTCTGTCAAAAATCACTATGTTGCCAAAACGGGCAAATTCAAACTGATTCTGAAAGTTCAGTGGCTGGACTAACTAGTAGGAGGTGCTAGGTGCATGAGAAACAGATTCAACATGCCAAAATAGACTATTTAAATCATCGATCACCGGTGATCGATTTGAATAGGCATAACGAAAGAGTTAAGACGGGCCAATACGGTCAGCAAATACATTACGTTCTATGTGACTCGGGCATTCGTCGCAACTAGTACATTTAAAGCAGGTACATACTAACGAGGTTTTACTGTTGAAGCACAGCAGGAGCAAAAGGTAACTTTTCTTGAGTTCATGCTGTGCACTTAAGCTTCAGTGCTAGCAGCTTTGGCTACAGCCATTCTCCTAACCAGAGAGGCTTCACTCTAGAAGCTGCTGCAGCAGAGCAGTTGGGTGAGGACATGCTGTGGAGCACATTGTCAGCAGATGAGCGAGTGAATTAAGGAAAGAACATAAATTGGAGACAGCTTGTCATGCACGTTGCAGAAGAGTGTGAGCATCTCAGTTTCAGCTTTCTTACACACTCGGAACATCCTCTGGGCTCAAGAGCTGTCAATCCAGGAAGAGTGGCACATTAGGCTCCAGGAAGGAGCATAAGGCGCAGTGGCTGCCACATTCAAATATATTCGACTGCGTAGAGTGCAGTGCTGATCCTCGTGAGTGTGTCACTTGTCAGCATCAGATGTTAGAACCATTGTGCTGTAGCAAAGGGGTGTTCTGCGAGTGACCGCTCACCCGAGGAGTGTTTCGAAGCCTCTTCAGACGAAAGAAACAAAAGGTGGAGTTAAAGGTATTGGTCTTCATGGGAACAGTACAAACAGTGGCCTGGCGTGTTCACTTTGCGATTGCGAAAGGGCAGTTTATGTCTAGAGCTGGGAACGAAGGCAAAATAGCTTAAGACACATCTGTTGCCTTGTGTAGATAAAGAGGCTTGAAAACAGACCGTCCACTTGCAATTTTCTGTGTATGCTTTGTTTGTTTTGGCTTAGGCAAACTCTAAGCTTTTATAGATTGTGGATGTTGTAGTTATTCTTTGTTTGCATATTGCATCCACATTGCATCACGTGTGTTGTACCATGACGTTGTTGTTCTAGAGCTTGACAGTTACTCTTGTGATGTATGTTTTTAAACAGAAAAAGCAGCCGCCATTGTTACACGGTCAGTCTGTGTTTGTCGGTTTTTCTGTACACCATAACCTCACGTGTAAATTAGGTCTCAAATGTTGAAAGGCATTTGTGACAGATTTATCCCATTGCCACATATCACCTGCCCTACTGTACCTCTTATTCATAGCAAGTGCCTTTGAATGAAATCCATATTGAGTACCAGTGAGGCTGTTTGCAATATACATTCATTGAGTGGTTTCTATTGACCATGTCTCCCTAGCCGTCCATTTTTAGTTTTTACCTGGTGCGAAAGCCCTACATCACATGCATTTTTTTGCAAGCTCGTTTTGCAAGACACACAAATAATTTCTTGTGTGTCTGGTAATTATGACTCTTTACCTTACATTCTATGCGTATTATCAAACCAGCTGCTGATGCACATATGGCCTCGCTCCACCACCTGGGCACTCTTTTTTTCAGTGCACTTGAGTGGGAGTCTTCCAAGGTTTGGTGTATGCCTCGCACTGTAGTGTTGTGCATAGTTCAGCCACGGCCGCTACATAAAAAAAACAGGTGCGGCCTGCCGCGTGGCGCCGGAACGGCGTCTGGGGCCTAGTTCTCCTTGCGCCCGCTCTGGTGCCACCACACTGGTACAGGTGTTCATGTAGAAGCACCGCGACAGTCGCGTTTGTACGCGCGACACTTACTCCAATCAGGCCGTAGATAACGCGTTTTATATGCACATTACAGGTTGAATATTGAAGTCGTTATTAGAAGTGCCGATTACCCCACATATGTGAACAGTTTGCCCTAGGAGTACGAATGTTTTGTAGAGTGGGCCTCAATACTCTCCATGAATGCTGCCCGTTTGACTTGCCTGAAATGAATAGTGCCACTGAATCACTGATACCGTTAATGGGCAGGCAGTCGCTGGGCAGATTGCAAGGGCTGACATATCGGCCCACGGAAACGCACCACGAAAGCATGCACAATTTTATTGTCGGTCCTTTTAGTGCACCAACAAACGACGGGTGCGGTCCAAAGACCGAGTTAGAGCCAAGAGTTGACAACACAAACAAAATGTATTCTCATATAAGGCAGCACAAGCATCACACAAACTTGCACACTCGGCAGGTATCAATTACAACTCACAGCATCACTTGGTGTTTAAAACAAGGTGAACAAACTTACCGTGTTACAAGTGCACTCTCATTCATTCGAAAGTATCCAAGAATACGTAAGGCCTTGAATATTCACCATACGTGTGCAGCCCACAATTCTTTGAACGTTTCTCGAATATTTCTCTTCCAGGAAACAGCTCGATCACTGTCATTCGGCGACACTCTTCAAAACAGTGCTCCCACGGCGTCATCACTCGATTTTTCAGGATCGACTGACCGCACTACACGACTCACTCGAACAACATAACTCTTTGCCGACTTCACCATCCTGTCCTACCCTCCGTCGTCTCTCGTTTGGATCCTTCCCATTTTCGCGAACATTCCAAGTGATTGTTCGGCACGTAGCACAGCAACAGCTATGGGAAAGGGATTCGTCTCGCCGGTTCGTCTGCGGAAACGGTCGGTTCCACTTTGATTTCTTGAATTCTCCCAATCTGCGCGGGCGTTAGGCTGTCACGACGGCGTCTTCGGTGGAGAGGGTGAGGGAACACCCTGGGCACCTTTTGATGAATGTTGTTTTTCGTTGCGAGTGACCGTTGGAGGGAACAATCGGGCGGTGACTTATGGTGTCGTCAGGATGCGGCGGTGCGCGTCTGTTTAAGCGCTCGTTTGTGACAAAAATAAGTGCTCTGTTACGAATATTATGCTTCCCGACACTGTAGATCACATGGGAATACGTGGTACTTCACGGTAGCGTCTTTTCACGCGTTCGAGTTGCACAGCTACACACAACAGCTTCGCGGCATCACACCGCTAGAAAAAAAGACGTCTGCCACACACGCGCGCACCAAAAAACCGTACTCAGGCGCTGGAAACATGAGGCAAGCTGCCCACACGTGCAGTCACACACAAGAAAGACACGAGAAAGCACACGAAAAAGCACACGGACACGCATAAATCCTGAGGCGACCACACAGTAACACGAACCGGCGTCTGCCTTGGGTACTGTACTAGTGGCGCCCTCACCCAAAACAGCTGCCGCTACTGTCAACTCAGCCGACCCGCATTTGCCCATTGACGGCGACGCGACGCAGGAGGCCGCACATGTTTTTTTTTAGGGGTGTGCGAATATCAAATTTTTCGAATACGAATCGAATATGAATATCCACCTTTGAATATCGAATCGAATATAAAAAAAAAATGCCTCCACATTAACAATATTTTATTTAGCATGTAGCTATTTGAAAAAAAAAAACATTAACAGCCTGACTGGCAACACAACATACACTGCTATCTCCAGAACACAATGTCCAGGCTAGCACAATGCACATCACAACGCAAGCAAATATCACGGCACAATGAAAGTAATGACTAGATGTTATCATGAAGAAATATGAGTTGCTCCACATGATCAGGCAGCAGGCGCTCCCTTCTAACAGACCCCCCCCCCCCCCCGTCCCCCTGCCACTGAAAAGGCACGCTCGCTTGGAACAGAATAGGGAGTGACATGGGGCAAAGCTTTGCCAGACTGGGGTATCTGAAGGTGCCTACAGTCCGCCACCAGTCACATGGGTCACTGTCTTTCTTCAGAAGTGGTCCCGCATAGTGAACGAGTGGTAGTGCGGCACGTTACGGCCGCATAATATTGAAAATGTACGGTTACATGATCGCCAACAGCGCTGCACATCGGAGATGCACCAGCAATAAATCATACGTATTGGGGCGCTCGTCGCAGGCAGATATCGTGCCTCCCTGTACTTACGATGTTTATCGCTCCTCTCGGCAACGTTTTTAGCTATATGAATGCAGCAGAAATGTGGAAGACGAGTTATTTTATGCATGATAATCGAATCGCATATTCGAATTTTTCGAATATTCGAAACGTTTCGAATACACGATTTTCGAATCGAATACGAATATTTCGAATGTAATATTCGACGAATATTCGAAACTTATTCGCACACCCCTAGTTTTTTTATGTAGCGGCCGTGGTTCAGCTTTGGGACATGTCAATCATTATTCTGCCTGGAAGAACGGGAGCATTGCCACCAACATTTAACTATGAGACAGCAGCAAAATGTGATTACCATGTGGTATTGAACTGAGCTGTTGTTTTACCTTCTTATGATCGGTCTTCCTTTTTCTTGGTCAAGATCATTGTCACAAAGTGAAGTTAGTTGCTCTTGCACTTGTAAAAAACTGCACCGCACAGAAGTGTTCAGGTTTTCTCCACTTTTGAGGATAACTTTTCTGCAGTGGCAAAAGGACTTTCATTGCGTCTCTCTCAAGGGTGCCTGCCCCATTACCAAACTTAGTCAAAGGAAACAAACAACACACTGTGTTTACAATGCTCCTGCACTTTGTTCTGCTAAATTAGTTATGCATAACCAGCTAACCCAAACTGCCACTGCACATCTCCAAAGCACGGAATGAAAGCTTCCAATTCAGTAATGCGTATCAACTCGGCAAAGATGAGGCTACATCATGAGACTTTGTCTTAGTAAGCTACAAAACCTTAATAATAAATGCTGGGATTTTACATCCTATACCACGATATTATTATGAGAGGTGCCATAGTGCGGGTCTCTCCCCAGATTTCTGGGTAGCACCTCATTTCAACCACCTGGGGTTCTTAAACGTGCACCTAGATCTAAGTACACGGTAGTTCTTTGCATTTTGCCCGCATTTAAACGCGGCTGAGAATGGAACAGGCACCCTCGAGCTTGGCTACCACGATGGGTAAGCTAAGCTGTAAAATCTCGGAGATGCTTTATTGTAGCGCTTAATGCTCTTGAATTCAATAAAGCATTCTGTCAGAGGGTTATGAGGTGGCCCAGCATTCAGTTAATGCTAAAATTGTACATTGAGGCCTTCCAATTTCTTTATTTCAGTCTTTCATTGCTGTAAGCTAAGTTGAGTGATGGAAGCAGGGGCATACTTGACATTTTGGATCAGGCAGGCATCACACCCAGAGCAGGCATTTTCATCAACAAACATTCGTCTGTGTTTGAAGCATTCACATAGCAAAAGCGTCTTGCCCATGGCATCGATCGCAAAGGTGCTTGTGATTGTTTCCCACAGCAATCTTTTTCAAGATTGGAGCCAGACTTGATTCAAATCCTTTGTTCCTGGATGTCTTTGAGACGAAATGCGCCAAATCATTAAAACATGTAGTTGTAAAACCACATTTCGCGAGACAGCACTTGGCTGCACGGCTGTCTGCGCACTGATACACAAGGCATGCAGGGGTCGAAATGTGTGATCCGGCCACTTCGCTGTTGAGAGTCCCCAGACTTCTGGGTAGCACCTCATATTGTCTCCCTAGCGCAATTCTGTTCATACTTTGCTCGTGTGCAAGAAATATGTGATATGTGCTTTTTTTAGATGCGCATCATTTTTTTCTTTTAGTATGGCAGAGGTGTAGTTTGCCTGTCTAGCTTGATGTATATTCATATTAGTGTCCCAGTGCAAAATAAATACGAACAAGTAAGGACACAGGACTACCACTGACTGCTTTGTTTTATTGTGAAAACGCGCCCTCAAATGGGGCACTTGGGATGTGGGGTTACTGCGAGAATTTACAGTGTCCAGTGACAAAACTTCGTGAGTGAAAATCACAACCTTGTGTATTGCCTCAGCATGCAGACAGCCTGAAGCCAAGACGAGACAGCCATTTGGCCACCCGCCGCATAGAATGTGGCTGCCTCCGGATTTTTAAGAAATGCGGATTTTGCGCAGATGCAAAGATGGGATTGCACACGAGGTGTTTAAAGCCTTCACAATGAATTGTAAGGGTACGGCATGTGTTTGCACACCTTGGATAAATCTAACACGGGAGGCTTTGTGGCTATTCTTATTTAACTCGACAAGTTTTGTCACTGCATGCATGCAAGTTCGGATAATTTCCCCTCTCTCCCTTAGTGTCTGTACAGGGTGCTTTGTCCTTAATTGTCCACGTTAGGTAACTTATGGCCATGTACGTATGTACCCAGGGGCTCACATTCAGGTGCTGCCCGTTAATAAGACCTCCCTGCATTCCTGATGACACCAGGTAACAAAATCGGCAAGATAAGCTGGTCAGGCCATACCACTTTCACTCGGTGCATCGCACTTGTGCAAGGACGTAGTTTAGGTGCGAATCTACTCCAGCCACACTGCTTGAATAATTCTGAAACATTGTCTACTCTTGTGCACTCGTGGTGGTGTTTATGCTGTCTGGCTTTTTTTTTTTTTTTTTCCCTGTCTTGCTTTCACTTGGGAATACTTTGTGTTGGGTAGCACTCTTTGGCTTGGAGACATAGTGACTGAATGTGACAAGAATGGAATGGTTTGTAGACAATAATATGTCCCATTTGGCAGTGTTTTGTAGGTCCTCAAGCACATTGTGCAGCCAAGGTTGATATCACCTGAAGAAGCATTCTCTGCTTAGCTCTAAAGTCACACCCAATGTCTGCATTAGGTGTCACTTTGCACACAGGATTGTAATTCTGGCCTCATGCATTCAGTCCATTTCTATTTAAAATTGTGAAAATAATTGTGCTGCTGTTACTTGGTTTTGGTCATTGATTGACAAAGGGTCTCAATCTTTGCCACATTATCCACAGACTGTAGCTCTATTTTCTTCTTACATTTGGAGATGCAACGGATGTTATGCTGACAGCAGTTTCTGCAGTGGCTGTAAATATTTGCACAGTTTAGCTTGTTCCCTTACTCTCTCATGATCCTTCAGATATGTTATTCTCTATATTCTCTAAACATTGAAATACCACTTGAATAAACGTCGGTTAAACAAACTTTTTTAAATCCCCCGTGGAAGCATCCCATGTAATGTTGAAGGAAGAGAATTTTGAAGACTCATTTCTTTGTGTGACACAACCTTAAAGGGACCGACAACCAATTTTTCTCCACCCAGTTTTTATGGCGCAATAGAAAGCTCACCCTTTGTAGTGTTTGTAGCTGCAGCAGTTAAGCCTAAAAGCGCGTGGTTATCTCATTAGCAGTATTTTTCAATCTCAAAAATCCCTCAACTGTACGTACGCGTCCTCCAGCAACACTGTGAAGCGATAGCGATAGCTCTCCTCGCATTATGCTCAAGGTCTTTCTTTCACAGGAGTGGGTGAAATTGTGGTTAACCACCTTCATGTTGACATTTTCAACCGTTTTGGAATATAAGAAGCAGGTAGAGTAAGTTTTCCAGACGCTCGTCGTCACGTGAGATCTCTTTACTGCCTCGCGAGTGAGGCGCTCGTGGCCTCCACGATTAGTACCGGGAACACATCGCCCGAGGTAATCTCGGAGGCCGTGAGGCACTCTTTGTACTTTTCCAACACGTCGGCAGGTGCCGCTAGGCCCTCGGCTAACAACTTTTATGCTGCCACTCACGAGCGTCGGGTCATACGTCAAATCGAAGGCGGCGCCACTGTTCTGCTCAGTGCTAACGAATGCATATCTGCACGTGTTACATTTGCAAAGATTATAATGAAAAGTGTGCTGTATTTCAACACTAATATATAGACACAATTAATAGCGTACACCAGTAAAAGGTCACGTGATAGGTACATGTGCACTAGTACGGAAAGCCGAGCTAGTTGGTACGAATTCATAGTGCAATAGCGCAAAAAACACAGGGACACAGGCAAGAGAGACGATTTAATTTTTTGCTGCCAGAGACATCAAAAGTAATTTTGAGTAAAGAAATAAAAATATAAAACCACGTTTAGTGAGAAAAACAAGGTTTGTTTCAGACAATACAATAGACAATCCTTCTATCAGTGGGGTTATCTCAGTTCGTGTTCTGAGCGGTTGTCGGTCCCTTTAATGAAAACCAGCCAACAATAAAGCCAAGGAAAGTATAGGAGACTGTAATTGTACTGCTTTAAGCGTGTTGTAGTGATTGTAATATAGAGGTGAAGGAAGTAAAGGGGACCGAACCTGCAACCTTGGAATCTGAAGGTTGCAGGTTCGGTCCCTGCCGGTGGCACGTTATTTTCTTCACAACTATATTACAATTACTACAACACGCTTAAAGAAGTATAATTAACGTGCAAATGAGCAAGTTAATTCACATGCAAATTAGCAATACTAAGTAGGCTGAAATTTCATTTGAACAGCTGATGTTTCCTGTGATCTACAACATAGCTGTTTGAATTCAGTGAACTTTCACTTAAAACAAACTTTTTCCTGGGGTCCCTTCAAGTTCTTTCAAGTGAACTTTCAAAACTATGCATTTTGGTTGGCATTCATGCCTATTCATATGCTATCCATAAGCTTTCATGCATGTTGCTGCAGGGGCTTTGGTTTTATCTAGTAGTGTACATGAAGATTCTATTGAATGGCATACCTTGATGAGATGAGACTGAAATTGAAACGGTCTTTGTTTCCCTTGAAACTGTGATTTATTGTTGAATCTGTTCATGTTGCTTCAGATGGCTTTATACCAGTATTGGTTTTATGCGTTAGACGGGACTTCACTGCATTGCTTGTTTTTGACCATTCCACGATCTGTCTTTGATCTTCTGATACGGGCACTGCGTGCAAGAGAAAAGAATGTGCCTTTGCTATGACAAGTCTTCAATATTCCATTTTTGTACATGAAGGTAGCACCATTGTTCTTGATGCTAGTGTATTGTTTGAAGCACCATCTATGGCCAGGCTACACAGTCACGTCAGACAAAACTTTACCATTAAGCAAGAGATGCACTTAGCTTTTTTTAAACCCAATGGAATCTTGTTGGATGCAGCTGTTGATACTGCAGTTTTGCACCTCAGACTGCTTGCAAAATAGCAAGACGCTTTATGTATCAGATTTTGCTTGCCTTGCAGACTATACAATTTTCTACTGTGAGGTTGTGTGCCTTTTTCGTTAGGCTGTCTTAGTGTATTGTATAATATACTGTGTCTATTGTAAGTGAGGTGTTCAACTACTATTGTCATGGAATTGCTCAATTGTGTGAGTGCCCAACAGCTTGCCAAGCACTGTGCATACTTGAGAAGTTGAAGGAGTTGAATCTTTTTCAGCACATGCAAATGGACCGCACTTCAGAAATCACAAAAGAAACCCTAGGGCACCTGTGGTTGGCATTGGATATTCACGTATCAAATATGCCCGTAATTTGGGTGCGTCATTCTTTTTTGATGTGTTATGGTAACTTTGATAATGCCAACTTTTCCTGTTTGTATGTAAACTTGCCTGTCCATTTGCTTCATACAGAGGAATAAATGACTTTAAATGGGCTTTGAGTTGGATATTTTGGCTTATACGGAAACATGGTTGAATACCGTTCATGATGTAATCCAAACAAATGGTTACAAACCTGGGTATTTGAACAGAGATAGTAAAAAAGGGGTGGGGTTGCTTTGTACATAAAAACGCTCTGCGATATGAAGTGATGGCTGAACACTGCAATTTCTTCTAACTACGAACTCCTTTTAGTCAGATGTAAAAACTTCATGACCGGTGTCGTCTATAGGCCTCCTTCTAGATCACTCGTTGAATTTTTTCGTCAGTTTGAAATACTGCTCGATTCTCTATCGTCCCTTAGCATACCTGTTGTAACCCTAGGCGATTTCAACATTGATTTACTAAAATCTGGAAATGCATCAGTTAATGAATTTGTTGACCTTCTACCTATGCGTGGTTTTTCAAACAAAATTACCCTGCCTTCTCGCGTCAACGCATCTAGTGAACTTTGGTTGATCTTTGTCTGACTAAGCTTGACAAAAGTGCTGTAAAAGCAAGAGTGCTTGTCAGTGCAGTGAGCGATCATTGTTTTGCTTCATTCCCTAGTACTCTTCACCGCATGTTGCACCAGAGCACTCAAGCAAAGCTACGCGGATGATAAGTAAGCATGCAGTAGATAACTGTCGGAATCACATTGCATTGGTAACTTGGAATAAAATTTTAAATGGTAAAACTGCGATCCGAATCTTATAAAATAATTTTCTTCAGAAAATTATTTAAATTTAAGAATATTCATGTGGTACAAGTTTGAAAGTTCAAAAAAGGCGAGGAAACCTTGGATTACCCACTAACATGTTAAAGGAATCAAGGTGAGAGATAACCTCTTTGGCGATTTCCTGAATTGCAGAGACACCGAAATGCTTAAGAATTATAAAAAAGTCAGAAATAAATTAAATGCTGACATAAAACATCGGGTGTTGATTAATACGCCAAGAAATCTACCAATATTCTTTATGATCCCAAGAAAACATGGCGTACTCTTAAGGACCTATTGCGGCCTTTCCCAGGATTTAACGTTTGCAGACAAAGTCCTAAGTGAAGTGTTCAGTCAGCACTTGTTATCTTTTGGATCCTTTGACTCGAAAGGTAACAATAAGTGTGAAAAGTGCATTAGTACAAGTTTGCGGATTACCACGCATCTGCGTCCACTCACGCCCCCAGAAATTGTGCGCATTATTGTAACTCAAAGAAAAGCTCCGCTTGTGGCTATGAAGATATTAAAGTGGCACAAATTAAAGCAGTTTCAGACTTACTGTGTGATGTTATTTGTGACACAAGAAACGTTGTGTTTTGTACAGGCACATTTCCAGGTAACCAGAAGATAGCTAGGGTCATCATCCTTCATAATGGTGGTGCCACTGATTACATTGGTAATTACAGGCCAATAGAGATACTCCCGCTATTTTTTTTAAATTAATGAAAAGGCCCTTCAGCGTTGGCGCCGTGTGTAAGGAAGCCTATCGCATACTGGAGGGCAAAAGCATCACCACCCACACTCTCACGTGGTTCCCCGCTCACATGGGATCCATCAGGGGAGGCTCCACAAACCTGAACGAGCTGGCCCACTCCACGGCGCGAGGTCTCGCTTTGCGCGACCATGGAGAACTCCCTCGCCGGCCCGCAGTAGTGGAGAACAGAGATCATCCGACCACGTACAACGAAATTACGCAGCACTTCTATCTCGGCAGAAGAGACTTTCCCCTTCCTAACAAGAAATTAAATCGAGCGCAGGCATTGACTCTCAGGTTACTGCAGACGGGTTCGTATCCCAGCCCGGCTTTATTACATAAAATTTATCCCGACATTTATCCCAATAGCTCCTGCAGGCACTGCAACGAATTCGCTAGCCTAGACCACATGCTCTGGCGTTGCCCCTCGTTACGGGGCACGGACCAATTCAATGAAGACAAGTGGCTATCCGCTATCAAGAGCCCCGATGTCGGGGCTCAACTATGGGCTGTCCAGAGGGCCCACGATGCGGCGGTTGGGCTTGGCCTGACTGTCCCAACGTGGGAGCGGCCCGCTGCGCGTTGAGTCGTGCACCTCAGGACTTACGATAAAGTTTCGCATCCATCCATCCATCCATCCATCCCTAAATTCTAGATCATCTGGGCATATACAGAAGCATCATTTCATATACACATCAATATGGCTTTCAGAGTGGTAAATCCGCCTTACTTGAAAAAAATTCGGCAGATCCCACGTACCGTGGGAGTCGATTTTATGCGAAGCATGCGGCGGGAAGGTGACTGTGGCGTAATCTTTTTACTGAGCGAAACGTTACAATGTGACGCTATAGATTTGTATAAATTTTATACGCACACATACATGTTGCATAGCCCAGGGCTAGGCAAAGATACTTTGAAATTGTATCGCGATACGATACAAGATACTCGGGCAAGAAGTATTTGAGATACAGATACAAGATACTCGCGGAATAATTGTATCCGATACGATACTTCCCAATTGTATCTTAAGATACTTCGATACATTTGCAAATTTGGTGTTATAAATCTATATAATGAAGCAGCAAAGGCCTATGTAGAAATGTGCTTACTTGAAAATTTGTTAACTGCGACCAGCTTTGTTTAATTCTAACAAAATACCTGTTTGTATCACAAAATACAAACTTTCTTGCTCAAGGCGTATCAGTTTCATTACTAAACGACTTATTGGGATTTGTTTGGCTGCTTAACATGACAGCTCTTTAACTGCTGCACTGTTGTTTTTGCTTGACACTTCTGTAGTTTATTGGTGTCGCTGCCCTACTTAGCGACCAGCTAGCTGGTTATCATCTACTTGCAAGTGCCTCCGCACGATGGCGCAAATACCGCTGTGCAGTCTTTACTGTTTGAAGCAAGGTCGGGCTGCCTTAGAACGCGTAGTTATAAAGCGAGATTCACTAACGAAGAAGAACAATGTACATGCTGCGGGGGACTAAGGAAACGATGGAGCATGTACTGATTGAATGTGGCGATATTCACCCAGGTATACGTGTGGGCACGAGTCTACAGGAAGCCTTGGGTTTTAGGGACAACAATGGAAAGCTGAACACGTCCGCGATAGAAATAAGTAAGAGACGGTTAGAGTATTGGTGGCAGAAAAGTAGAGATAAAGAACAAAAATAAATAATGGGGGAAAAATAGTCATTCTGCCTCAAGAGGCAGAGAGATAGACCGTGAATTTATATTTTTTTGGTATAATAACATAGATTTAATCAATGTGGATAAGGTATTGGGCCAACATGAAACAAGGAAGCTTTCTTTTTTTTTTTTTCTTCGAGCCTGGTGGCAGACATGTCACCGCCCCGTTATAAAGGGGACGCTTATACCTTGTCCGCAAGGGTACTGTTTTCGTAATACCGCCTCCACCGACAGGTGTACAGCAGCAACAACGTTGGTAGCGATATTGTTTGTGACGCGTCGTGTAAAGACGATGAACTACATAGTCGGAAGTGTGCTAATGCTAATGTACATAGTCGGCGCTCACAATTAATTGAGGACATAAAACTGCAGTGATTTTTCATATTTTACTTACCTGCTGGCGTAAAGCGTTCGTTAGCAACATATTCACAAACGTGCAATCTTTTACCATTTGTACTCCGAGAGACCCTGAGCCGTCAAGAAACGTCTCAGGCGTATTCTAGCGGTACAAAACGCCGCAGGTCATCACTGCTGTTCACACTATTGCCACTTCTGGCTCTGCTTACCTGCGGATTTGTAACAATAAGAATACCTTAAGGTGACATAAAAAAAGGAAAACGAATATATCCAAGTCAAATAGCAAGGTGGTTCCGTACTAAACAATCAAAGTGAATAAGTATACAGGGTGTTTCACGTAAGCAGAACCAAATATTCAAAAAAAAAACAAAAAAACAAGTGGATAACCGCCGCTGAATAAAACCAAAGGTTTGCCGTCATGTGGCACTCGTTATGATATGTTTTGTACTAAGCTTAACTGGTTAAATAAATAAGGTCAATTATGCGACATTGCGACATTTTTAATATTCACTTTAGGGCAAACTGCGCTTCGACACATCGTAGAGCGAATTTAAAAAACAACCGACCCAATTTTTTTTGGCAGCGTACATGCTGCGTGGTGAATATTTTCGGCCTTTTAGAGAAAGCCCGCGAAATATGAAATAAAACCGCATTCGCAGACAGTTAAAAAATAAGAATAAAGCAGAGAACGTATTTTAGCAGCAGGTTACAAAAGACATATTACAATAAACAGACGAGCGAAAAACTATGCAGAGGGCTACGTAATGTATGGGATGCAAACGGAAGACAACAAAGAAAGCACTTGTGCTAACAATAAAATTATCATTAAAAGAACTTCTCGAATAATTTAGCAGGAAGAACAAAGATACAGTACGTCAAAATATTTCCTGTTACGTAAATGCTTGTTCTATTGCATCGATTTCATCTAACGTCAGCACCGATAGTGGGACCGTTGTTAGAATCTCCTTTGCATGTAAGTCGATCTGATCGTACTGTGTAAGTCAAGCTTGCATCCACAAGATCTTTCAAATCGCTGATGTGTGAAAGGCGCGTCACGCAAAGCAGCCCCATTCTTGCATTCTTGAGACATTGCAACGAAGCATCACGCAAGACAAACTTCGATGGCGACAGTATAGCGGCATCAGAATTTGTGCAAAAGACGCTGCACGCATTGGAGTACGCAGCAGAGTGCAGGGTCAATGAACAAGTGTCATGACATCAACACAACTAAAACGAAAGGAAACATCTAGAAAAAAGGTAGGCTGCGCGGAGACGTTCGCGCTTGTTTTTGTCGCTATGGCTCAAGCGCCATCACGTGACTCTGCTCCACCAATAGGGACGCTTAAACCTCATCGCCTGTGCTCGCTTGAGCGCTCTGGCGGAAATATAGATGTTACTGTCGTCAGTTTTGTTAAGGTGGCTTAGTGGCAGCAATATCGGCTTGAGAACCGGAATTCCGGTCGACGTTCATTGTTTCGCACGGTGGTGTTTGTATTAGCAGTATCTTGTATCTTAAGATACACGATACAATATTGAATGTATCGGAAATACAGATACAGATACTCGTTTTACAAGACGTATCGCGATACAGATACAAGATACCCAAAGAGTATCTAAGATAGTATCGAAGATGCATGTATCTTCGATACTGCCCAGCACTGGCATAGCCGCATATGTGTTATATAACCAGTTGTTTACAGTGGGGTAACGCTGCCAAGGGCAACGTGGTTATTACCGACAACAGAAGCGGTAAGCTGATATGTAGTGCTTACACTTGTCCGTTATGATGGAGAACGCACGTACGTTTCACGAACCAGTGTGCACGTGTGGAAGAGGTTCTTGACAGTTCTTGAACAAGGTCATCATCACCGTGGTCAGTGAGCACCAGCAGCTGGTCATGACTTGTTATCGGATCCGGTCGTGATCGCGGTGACGAGGGCTCCATGTGTAGTGAAGTGAGAGGTATAGTACAGCTGTTGGAAATCGTGCATGCCTCGGTCATTTCGTCGACAAATTGTCTTTCGATAGAGGCGGCGACATGTCGGAACCTGAAGTCACCCTTCGCGTTGGTGAGCTTTAGGCCGTCGAGGCCGGAAGGTCTGGATAGTGCTACGTAAACCAACATCAGTGGATGACGCTCGTCGTATTCGTATACTACCTGGGCGTATGTGGCCTACGTTGCCTAGTCTACAAAGCGGCGGTCAGTCAATCTGGCATTATTCTAGGTCAGCATGAGGCCATCGCCCAGCCTCGTAAGAAATGAAGAGGACACTACGTCGTTCCAGCGGACTAAGTGCACTTCACGTATCGATTTTTGTGAATATCACACGTAACTTTCGTTAATGCATTCCTCCGGGGTCGAGCAATGCGTCAATGTAGCTTGCTGAATCATAGGAATACAAATGTAATGTTTATTAGACTGCTATAAAAGCGGAACCACAGACGTTAATCTGATATGACGCCTGTATTGTAGGAGTACACGTGGGGTATAATGTAGGAGTATCACATAGGGTTTATTGCTTTCTTGCAAAATTAGATAGCAAGCACCATAACCACAATTGACGTTGCACCGACATTAAACCTGCATAGGCTGTTTTTCTAAACCAGTTTATAGACCTGCCGTGGCTCTGTGGTAAAATACCTGATTGCCACGCACAATGCTTGGGTTCGATTCCTGCTAGGGTACTAATTTTTGTTCTTTCCATTCGTCGGGTCACCGCTGCCGATCACGGTTTTTCTTAACGCTCTTGCATTTAAATTACTAATGTCTGTTCTCGCCGTTCCTGGGTAGATATAAACTTTCAGTCAGCTGTGGCGCATACCCGTACACCACGACACGGGTTAAACGGGTATGTGCCACACGTGTCTGGAGGAACGGGTTTGACGACGTACGCGACAGGATTTTCGCGTTATTCATATCACTACCCAACAGTCATATTCGCCACATCTTCCTACCCTCCCATGCCAATTTTGGTCGACACTAAGTTAAGTAGGCGACCATGAGAGCACCCAGACGTAAGCGCCTAGATAGATAGATAGATACGTAGATAGAAACGCTCAAAGTGCCAAAGGTTCGCTAAGAAATGCTTCGCATTTAATACGTGATGAAATTATTGCGAATATAGAAAATCTACATTACACGATAGGCATTATTAAAGCATTCGATTCAGTTAAGCATTACATACTTTTCTTTAAGTTACCGTCTTATAGAATCAGAGGTATGGCATTGGAATTATTGCGTAAATACTTATGACACCGGACCCAGTTTGTGGAAATGAACAAGGTTAAATCAGACGTTGCAGATATTAGGTATGGCGTCCCACAAGGTTGCATTTTAGGCCCCACTCTTTTTCTTCTTTATATTGATGATGTCGTAGCAGTACCAGAAACACCACGTATCGTAATATATGCCGACGACACTAACGTTTTCTTCTCTTCTCTCTCAATATTGCCACGCGCGCTTCTTTCGCTGTGTTTATGTAACTGGTCCGTTACACGTAGAATCACTGTCTTGCACAAACCGCACCCGAATGTCTGGGAACCTTCCAGATTATTTCAGAATCTTCTTATAGGCTTGAGCGCGCAAACGCGAACAGTTCAGTTCATTCTAGTTCAGTTCAACGCGGCCACGAGCGATAAGGCTCGAATGTTCGATGCCGCAGGTATAAATGCCGACACGCCTTACCGCTGAGCTGTTTAAACTCTAAGAAAAAATCGAGTATTTGGGGAGTATTTCTGCTACACAACAATAATCGTCGTCCACCTCGCGTACTTTCCTCGCGTTATCGCCGCGGTCCTGGCACTTGCCGGTCGCGAACGGCGCACGCGTTTTCAGCGTGACATAGCATTCTTGATAGGAAAGTGACGAGAGCTGAGTTTTCAAGAAAGGAAACGTGAGCAAGCCAGATGACGATTATTGTTGTGTAACAGAAATACTCCCCAAATACTCGCTTTTTTCTTAGAGTGTATCGACGGCCGACGCCCTGTTCGCCGCTATCAGTGTACAGCGTGTATTGCTGTAGTTTCAGTTTTCACTTCCCGGCCACAAGTTCAGTCAAATAAAGTTTCATCTTGGACACGCCGACTGCTGCCTTCGTCGTCGTCACGACCCCGTGACATCTGGTGGAGGTGCTTCCCGGTCCATGTACCGAACGCCCCCCTTCAGCCATGATCCATGCCCACACCGTCAAGGAGACATCGACGACAACCAGCGGGCCAGCCGCAGGCAGCAAGGTATCCCACCAGAATACGGACCCCTAGCCGACAAGACCAAGACCGCGACGAAGACGACAGGCACTATGACGGCCACGGTGTCCCCTGTCATGCAGCCAACCAGAGACCCGCCGACCTTCTATGGATTGCCAAATGAAGACCCCAAAATCTGGCTCGAGACGCGCCAGTGTGTGTGTCTTCCTCCCTCCGTCCGTGTCTTTTCGCGCCCACATCCAAGTATCAAGAACTGGGACTCCGAGGACAAGCTGCGCCACGTGTACTTTTATCTGGAAGGCACAGCAAAGACCTGGTTCGAGAATCGGGAGTCCACCCTTCGAACCTGGGACGTTTTTCGCAGCGCTTTTTTGGAGACGTACGTGAGCGTCGTCCGAAAGGAAAGGGCCGCAGCCTGGCTGGAGACAAGGGTCTAACTCCCAAACGAAAGCGTGGCCATCTTCGCAAAGGAAATGACCCGACAATTTCGCCACACTGACCCTGCCATGCCCGAAGACAAGAAAGTTCGCTTCCTTATGCGAGGAGTCAAGCAGGAGCTCTTCGCGGGACTGATGTGGAACCCACCAAGCTGCATCCAAGAATTCGTCTCAGAAGCAACGATCATCGAGAAGACGCTGGAAATGCGAACCCGCCAGTACAACCGCCGCTTAATCCAAGACAGCGCAGCGGTTCAAGCCATCGGCTCCGACGATCTGAGCGAGACCATAAGGGATGTAGTGTGCGAAGAATTTCGCCGAATGTTCCCGTCGTACCAGCCACAAGTTGTCTCGATCGCAGGCATCGTCCGAGAGGAAAACCAGCAGTCGCTGGGCGCCCCCAAGTCAGCGCTGCTGCAGGTGCCAGCAATGAGCTAAGCTGCTGCAGCCCGACGAAACGCCCCCCTCCTCACCCATGTCAAGACGCTGCGCCACCCCAGCACTTCTGCGGCCAGGCACCACCAGCGTCATACCTTCCGCGAGCCGGCCAGCGATATACACCGTGGAAGAGCTACGTTTGGCCGGCCGCCGACCACCGCCCACTCTGCTACCATTGTGGAGAAGCTGGCCACACCTACCGCCGCTGCCAGTACCGACAGATGGGACAGCGTGGGTTTGCCACTGACGCGCCGCGTCCACAGCGGTGTGAAACACCACGCGACATCGCCGACTACCTCGCAGGAACGCAGTGGACGCCCCGACAACCTTCTCGTTCGCCGTCGCAAGGCCGCTGTCTCACCGCAGCGCTGCCAGTACACTGGCCCAACCCGGGGCTGGTCACCCAGATCATATCCGGAAAACTAAGGGCAGAAACCGATCGAGGTGCGGTTGCTGTACGACGAAACATCGAAGATCCTCCGCCGCCGACGACGACGCGACGACGACGATATTTAAAGAATACGCCGCAAGCCGAACGGAGCCCTGACGTCGAAACTTCGAGGCCCGAGGAAGACCTGACGACGCAACGTGGAAACAGCGGAGCAAGCCGACGTAGCCGTGATCCGACGCCGCGACATAACCGGAACGCAACGCGACAGACTAGCGACCTCGACGTCCTATTCGACGGCCATGCCATCACTGCTCTCGTCGACACTGACGCCCACTATTCCGTCGTCAGTGTACCTTCGCCACAAAGTTGAAGAAAGTGCCCCGAAATCCGGACCGCTGGAGGCCACCTACTTACGCCGGCTGGAGTCTGCACCGCCAGAGTCACCATCCAAAATCGGACTTATCCTGCCAGCTTTGTAATCTTACAATATTGCTTCAGGGATGTGATACTTGGGATGGACTTCCTAAGTCACCACGGCGACGTCATGGATCTGCGGTCTCAGTCAATAACACTAACCTCAGAAAAAGCCCTGCCGCCCCACACGCTGCCAGGGAACTGCGCATTGAATGTGATAGAACAACATGCCACCGTTCCGCCTCTCTCCAGCGTCATCATTTCCGTCGGCACCGAAGAACCCGCAGACCTTGAAGGCGTCGTCGAGGGCGATCAGCACCTGCTTCTAAACCGCCAAATTTGCGTCGCAAGAGGCATAGCCGAGCTGCGTGATGGCAAAGCAAAGGTAGTGCTCACAAACTTCAACCACGAGTATAGGCACCTCAACACTGGTACGACTGTCGCCTACATCCAAGAATTCGTGGACGCCAGCAATGCTTTCGCCCTCTTCGATGCTACCCGACCTGATTCGATGGATCGAGGAACCCAACCAGATTTCGACCAGATTTCGACGGAACGAGGACCCGACCAGCGTCACCGACGAAGAAAACCTCGACGTGAATGTATACCTTCAACTTGACGAAAAAGCCCGACAACTCGCCCGCCTACGCATCAAGAATCAAGACAACCTACAGCTGCCGTTAGTCTTCGACGACGCTTCGTGAAATAACAGCCCGGCGACCGTGTTTGGGTCTGGACACCGATACGCCGACGTACACTTAGTGAAGAGAGAGAGAAAAAAGATGGCTGATCCCTCCTTCATAGGAATCGGTATAACACGAAAGTGAAATGTGTCGTCACAGAAGTAGTTTATTGTTTATAGTGCATTGGTATATGTCTACTGTTGTTTGGCAGATATAGTTTGATGTGGACGCATATCGCTCTCACGCTGACGCCTAGTGGCACATCTCCGTACCGACGACAAATGCCCATGATCATGATTTAAACCTTGCGGTAGCTGAAGTTCTTAACACATACGTGGACACCGCATATGGTGAATTCCGCGCTAAGATGGCATCAACAAGCATATAATAAACACTAATGCACGGTATGCACCAGGGGCGTAGCCAAGGGGGGGGGGGGTTGGGGGGGTTCAAACCCCCTCCGAAATTTTTCAATTTTGCTTGCGTATATAGGCATGCACACATACAAACACACGCACGAACATACATAAAGTATGGTTGAACCCCCCCCGAAAAAAATTTCTGGCTACGCCCCTGGTATGCACTCCTTCAAAGCGTCGTGAAATGCGAAGAGAAACGCTACGCGCATGGTGTCTTCCCTCTAGCCTGGCCGTTACTTCTCACAGGGCGAGCAGGGAACGCGGTGCGACAGCTAGGCGAGCGTCGGATAGCTATTTGTCGATATGGATGGATGCTATGATCGAGGCTTGCTAAAGCCACCACCTCGCGGTGTGTTAAAGCGTTGACAAACTTAAACTTGTATTGGAAACGCGCCGAATGGGACGCTCGTTGCAACGGCGCGTTTTGTTTGTTTGTTTGTTTGTTTGTTTGTTTGTTTGTTTTAACCTGGTGGCACAGATGTCACCGCCCCGTTATAAAGGGGACGCTCATAGCATCCATCCATCCGAGAGCACTGCGAGAGGCAAGTGTAAAAGATGAAAGGCGCGTTCATGTCGCCTCCGTAATGTGTGTGGCGGTAGCTCAGTGGGCTAAACGCCCGCAAGCCACTGACGCGGACTGGGAGGTCATTGGTTCGATTCCCGTCCGTGGAACTTTTTCTTATAGTTTTTTCTTTGCCATCTAATGGCGTTCATTTTGCTGACGTACTTCCGTGATGGAAATACGTCATGAAAGTCTTGGTGGACCGCGGCATAAAACACTTTCGTGTTAAAACTTTATTTATAAAATGAGTCAATGACGTCAGGCATTGCCTGTCGCCCCTAGCCGTCGGCCGGAATAAAAGCTTCTTCGGCGATGCTTCGGGCCATGCAAGGTTGTTCGACGTCTCGGCGCTCTAGACTACGAGGTCATCCCGGACGGCATCATGAACTCTCAGCGGCGCCGCGAACGACCTGAAGTCTTCCATGTCGTGCGCCTTAAGCCGTTTTGTAGGCATTAGCGAACCTTAAGACTGCTTTTTAACACGAAAGTGTTTTATGCCGGGGTCCACCAAGACTTCAGTGACGTATTTCCGTCACGGAAATGACGTGGAAAAATATGCACAATCAGATGGCAAAGAAAAAAAGGTACCGTCAACGGGCATCGAACCCACGACCGCTCGGTCCGCAACAACAGATGCCGGGCACGCTATCCACTGCGCCACGGTCACAGACTCTGGAGGCTTTACGAACGCGCCTTTTATATCTACCACTCTCCCTGTCGGCTGGGTGGTGTTGACCTCTGGGAGTGGTAAGGTAAAGTAATTCGTCATTGCTGTGGCCTCCGCGACGAGCACCTGCAACGCGTTACGCGTCCGTCCCATTCGGCGCGTTTTCAATAGAAGTTAAATTTTGTCAATGCCTTAATACACCGGCAAGTGGCGACCTTTGCCCAAGCGTCGTAAAAGCGTCGGCCTCGCTCAGCATCACGCTAATACAAACCAAACATAGCTCTGCGACGCGCGCCTGCCTTACCTGGCTGTAACACCGCGTTCCATGCTCACGCACTCGCCCCGAGAAAAATCGCGGCCGGGCTACCGGGACGGCAGGACGCGCTTTGCGTTCACTCTATACTCGCCGACAACTTTTCTTGGCACTGAAGGGAAAGCTACGGGGGCGGAGCGTCTGCACATGTACTCCTACGCGAAGTAGTCCGGTTTGGCGCGCGTCTCGTAACGCCGTGGAGTGTGATGGCTAGCGTTGCACTTCGACGGAAACGCTGCTTAGCGTCTAAGGTACGGGTAAAATGCGCGACTTTTTCACTCGCGCAAAAACACAAAGTGACAACGTGTAAAGTAAAAGAAATGCAGATATCTCGCTTGTGTGCGCTGCGTTCCGTCAGAAAAAGCTACATGTAGAAAATGAAGGAGCATTTTATATATCTCACGCAGAAAATACGGACGCAATTGTGGGACTACATTCATTAGCGGCAGGATACGTGCATTGTGGCTCTGTAGCCTTCGCTTCAATGCCAAGAAAAGTTGTCGGCGAGTATAGTCCGGCCGTGGTGTTCAATCACATTTTAACATGCCGCGGGATGGCGACCAAGTTCTGCGTCCAATATGTGACGCTCTTCTGGCTATCACACCTCGTTCTCTGATTACGCTTTCACCGTTAACTACTACAGCTACCACAAGGGTTTGTTTAATCATTTAACATGGACGTTAGTCGTCGGGATGGAGATGTACCACTAATCATCAAAGTGGGTGCATACACGTTAAACGGTGCTATAGCTGCCAGACATCAATATACATTGTGCAAAATCTCTTATATCAATGTACAGTAAGCATTCAGTTACTTCTGTAAGGGCACGCTTTACTTTCGTGTTATTCCGATTCCTATGACGGAGGGATCAACCGTGTTTTTTTCCTTTATCACTGTACAGTAAAGACGTTTATTGGTGGGCATGCGGTGACGATGCACGACAGCGACAGTCAAGGCGGGGACTGACTCTCCGCACGAGCTGCGTTCTTTCAAAAAGGAGCCGAAGGCGACCCACTAGAAGGTGCTGGAGAGGACGACCCACTGCACATTTCCAAGGCTTCGCTACAATTACCCCGGACACGAAAAGGGAGACGCCTGGCGACCAAACAACTTGTCACAATGAGCGGGTCACGGTAGGCATTGAAGCGCTCCGCGTTGACAACGTGGCGCCCCCGACGGCGCATGTCCGAAGATGGCTCGATGGGTTCGATCAGGTAGTTTACAGGGGATGTGCGTTCGACGACACGGTAGGGGCCTTCGTATTTGGGCAGTAGTTTTGAAGAGAGGCCAGTTGCAGTGGTAGGCATCGAGAGCTATACGAGCGCTCCAGGGAGGAACGTGTGCTCAGTAAGTGGTTGTGTCACCGCGAATGCTCCTCTGCCACTCGTGGTCATGTGTAGTGAAGGTCTTGGCAAGTTCGCGACACTCTTCAGCAAGTGTGGCTCTGGCGCACACTCAGATTGATCCGGCTTGTATGGGAGGATTGTGTCGATTGTGTGCGACGGGTGCGTGCCATACAATAAGAAAAAGGGGCAAAAACTAGTAGTGCTCTGAGGGGCAGTATTGTAGGCGTAGGTGACAAAGGGCAGAATGGCATCCCAATTTGGGTGGCCGGCGGCGACGTACATGGAGAGCATGTCGCCGAGCGTACGGTTAAAGCGTTCGGTGAGGCCATTCGTCTGCGAGTGGTAAGCAGTAGTTTTGTGGTGAACAACGTTGCATTCTTTGAGAATGGCTGCCACGACTTCCGAGAAGAAGACACGGCATCGATCACTGAGGAGCGCCTGAGGTGGACTGTGACACAGAATGAATCGGTGGAGCAGGAAGGAGGCCACATCGCGCGCTGTTGCCGCTAGGAGGGCGGCAGTTTTGGCGTGTAGCGTGAGGTGCTCTACAGCTACGATGGCCCAGTGGTTACCAGCGGACGTCAGAGGAAGTGGCCCATACAAATCGATGCCAATGCACCCAAACGGCCGGTCAGCGCAAGGTAGAGGTTGCAGACCTGCCGACGACAGGTGCGTTGAAGTTTTGCGGCGCTGACAATCGATGCAGGAGCGAACGAACTTCTGCGCTAGCGGTACATCTCTCGCCAAAAGTACCGTTGTCAAATGCGGTGGTAAGTTTTCGATACCCCAGAGTGCGCACACTACGGATCAGAGTGGAACGACTCGCATATGTCAGACAGCAGGCTGCGGGGTATTACTAGTAGCCACTGGCGACCGTCGCCGTTGTAATTGCGTCTGTGGAGGAGGTCGACGCGAACGGCGAAATGGTGGGCTTGACCACGCAAGGAGCGAGTGGATGGTGTTGCCGATGGATCAGTCAGCAAGTTTATCAGTGAGGCAATCCGTTGATCCATATTTTGATGGGATGGGGCGCGCACACAGACAGGGACATAATGAGGAAACCACGCGAACAACACAAGCGCCTACTCGCAACTATAGTTTATTGGAAAGAAAAGCGCATACATATATACCACGCCTGTCACATGACTTGGCTATTAAAACAGCAAGAAAAAATCAAAAATATACACGTGTGGCTAGACACACCTGCTTCATATCAGACCCTCAGTGTGCTGATGAGATACGAAAATTCACTGTCTGTTAACGTTACGGAGGGTGCACTCACACATTTTCCCCAACATCTCCTAATGCGAAACGCCTCTATCAGCTCTCTGGTGGTCTGATCTGGGTGCTTTGATAAAACAGTGGCGTCACAAAAACTTGGGGTGCAACCGCACGAGCTGCAATTCCTTACAAGAATGTATTCAGACAGTCTATAGAATGCCTAAAAATTGGTTTAGACAGTCTATAGACTGTGTAAACCTATTTTTGTAAGGGATAATATATATGTTTAGGCATGTATGAACTGTGTTCTTTGTACAACGATCTTCTGTGTTTTTGCAGCCTGGTAGTAACATATCGGAGCAAAAATATACACGTGGGGCTGGACACATCTGCTTCACATCAGACCCTCAGTGTGCTGATGAGATACGGAGATTCATTGTCTCTTAACGTTACGGAGAGCGCACACTCACACATCTTCCCCCACATCTCCTAATGTGAAACGCCTCTATGAGATCTCTGGTGGTCTGATCTGGGTGCTTAGATAAAAGTGGCATCACAAAAACTTGGGTTGCAACCGCACGAGCTGCAATGTTTGGGCATGTGTGAACTGTCTTCTTATCCAACGATCTTCTGTGTTCTTGCAGCCTGGTATAAACATATCTGACCAAAAATATACACGTGGGGCTAGGCACATGGCTAGGCACGACGCGCTTTGCGTTTCCCTCTAGTCCGGCCGTGGTGTTCAGTCACATTTTAACATGCCGCGGGATGGTGACCAAGTTCTGCGTCCAATATTCGACGCTCTCTGGCTATCACACCTCGTTGTCTGACTACGCTGCTACCGTTAAAGGGCCCCTCACCAGGCCACATAGCAAACTTTAGCTAGACGCTGGAAGTTGTTGTGTGCCGAATGAAGAGCAGTATGCGGCAAGAATTTTTCAAATCGGTTCATTACGAGCTGAGAAAAACAATAATTTGTAGCGGCGCGAGACCATGATGCGAGGAGGCGAGTTTCAAACCCTTGCCACTCGCTCCGTGTAGCCTTAGCAAGCCAAATCCCTTCCCTGCCCTCTTCACTTGACACATACACATGAACACGTCATGCGCATGTATGGTCACGTGCGCATAACGTGCCCGAGCCAGCCCGAGCACGCGAGCGGCGTTGCACGGCCGCTACCTTTTAGATGTGAAGCATCTTATAGCGGAGTTCAATCCGGTGGTGGTGGTGTGCGGCGTGACCACCCTTACTGCGCATGCGCAAGCCCTCTCCACACACCTCCTCTCTCTCTCCACTCCTTCTCACCCATCCCCCTCTCCACTTCCCATTTCCTTCCCCTCTCTCCTTCACCCTCTCCACTTCCCCTCTCCCTTTTCCCTCTCCTCCCCTTTCCCCTTTTCCTCTCATCCCCTCTCCCCTTTGCCCTTCCCCTCTCTCCCCTTTCCTTCTCTCCTTTCCCTCACCACTTCTCTTCCATCCCACTCTCCACTTCCCATATCCCTTCCCATCTCCCTTTCCCCCTCTCCATTTAACCCTCTCCTTTCCCCTCTCTCCTTTCCCTCTCCCCCTTCCCTCTCCTTTCCCTACCCCTCTCCATTTCACCTCTCTCTCATTTCCCTCTCTCCCCTTTTCCTCTCCATTCCCGCACTGAAACGCGGGCTCTACATGCCGAAGCGCTGCTTCGCATCCCCTCAGGTCCCCTTTAGCGGGAGATGGTCTGATTTTTTTCATGTAGCGGCCGTAGGCGTGTTGTCGGCGTTCTCTGTGGTGTACTGCCTGTTTCTGCGGGACGGGCATGAAAGTTGAGACATTTGTACGGGCACAAGAGTGGCGGTATCATGAGCCAGTGCCGCATTAACGTTTACTTGGACGCGGTAGAATAAATGAGCATAATGAGGGCTCGAACGCGCCAGAACATTACTTTCGTTTCCAGGGCTGGCGTCTGCTCGATGCACTAAACGCAGGGACACGAACGCATGGGAAAGAGAGGCACATTAGCCCCGCATCTTGCTGCAAATCACGAAAAAAATGAAAAAGACGCACACATTCCCTTTGTGTGTCTCATTATTTCTCTCAAGTTTTATTAATCTATTCAAGCAACAAATTACACAAGCTACACATGTCGTGTCAAATAATTATTTCAGTGTCACGTGCTACTGTTGGCGACGTCGGAGCACAGTCATCTACGTAGAGGAGCGACGTCACAGCACTACCATCTACGTAGGGCCATTTTCTCATGTACGTCATCCCCTCATTCTCTAAAGCGCGAGCCCGCGAGAGGTAGGGCAAGCAGCGCTCACCTTGAAATTTTACCCATTTCCGCGGCGCGTAGCGTTGCAAATTTTGGCAGACGTGATCGTAAACGCCCAGTGTATGCATTGCGCTCGTTAGTTCAAAACTGTCAAACCTGGTGAGGGGCCCTTTAACTACTACAGCTACCACAAGGGTTTGTTTAATCATTTAACATGGACGTTAGTCGTCGGGATGGAGATGTACCACCAATCATCAAAGTGGGTGCATCCACGTTAACGGTGCTATAGATGCCAGACATCAATATACATTGTACAAACCCTGTTATATCAATGTACAGTAAACATTCAGTTACTTCTGTAAGGGCACGCTTTACTTTCGTGTTATTCCGATTACTATGACGGAGGGATCAACCATCTTTTTTGTTTTTTTTTATCTCCCTCTCTTTTTTTGCTGTTTTACTAGCCAAGTCATGGGACAAGGGTGATATATATGTACGCGTTTTTCTTTCCAATAAATTGCAGTTGCGAGTAGGCGCTTGTGAAATCAAGAGTTCGACGAAAACTCGTCTGGTCAGGAACACTCATGGTCAAAAGTAAGAAGACGCCGACCAAAAACTTAAAAAATAATAACACAGACGTTTCGGCTCCCGTACGGGGGCCTTGTTCACAGTGTTGTTAGCGTGGTTTCCTTCTTGTGGACCTGTGCGCGCCCCATCCAGTCTCAATATGAACCAGTACCAACTAGCCCAATTAGCCGTGCTTTTGCAATCCATTGATCCTTGCGCTGCTCGGTAGCGATGGTGTGAATGTCGATGGAAGAAACGGCAAGGTGAGACACTGAGCTGTGGGCAGTGTGGTCAGGCAAGGGAGAGCGCGACCGGGCGTTCGGCGTCAGCATGCTGGCTCCCGCTGCGGTACAGCACGCGGATGTCGTAGTCTTGTAGGCGAAGTGCCCAACGGGCGGGACGGCCTGAGGGATCCTTCAATGACGCCAACCAGCGGCGTGCATGATGGTCGGTGACGACATCAACTGGACGACCATACAAATAAGGTCGTAACATCATAAGGGCCCAGATGATTGCCAGACATTCTTTCTGCGTGACGGTGTAATTGCGCTCGGCTTTAGTAAGCGTGCGACTTGCATATGAAGCAGAATCATGAGTTGGGCTAGTTTGTGGACGTTCATGACAGCGCAATTGACAGCGCAACGAGTTAAACACGGAGAGAAAGAAGAAAAGGACACAGCGCTGAACTCACAACTAAATGTGTTTTTGAAAAAGAAAGAACATATTGTCACGTGGTCGTGACGTCGACGAACACAGCAGTCGGCGTTTGTAGGATGAAACTGTTTATTTGGCCGAACTTGTGGCCGGAAAATGAGAACTAGAACTACAGCAATGCACGCTGTACAATGATAGCGGCGAACAGGGCGTCGTCCGTCGATCAACTGACAAGCGGTGAAGCGCGTCGGCATTTAAACATGTGCCGTCGAATATTCCAGCGTTATCGCTGGCTGTCGTGCAAATTCTAGAATAAACTCGAGTGTGCGCGTCTTGCGCGCAATCTTAACAAAACGATCTACAATGATCGCGAAGGTTCTCGAACAACGAGGCGCGGTTCGCGCTGAGCGTTGCTAACAGTCTTTGTGGCCGAAAACCGAATACAGCAAAAGTGATAAAGAAACGCACGTGGCAATGCCCCTCTCTGAAAAAGCATCGTCCCGATGCTTAAAACAGAACAGGCCAATGCATGCAACAATAAATAAGAATAAAGCAACAAAGTACAATAAACAATAAGCACAAGAAAGAAAGCACAATAATAAAGCAAAATGACAGTCCTCAGATTCGCTAACGTGCGTAATATGGTTTGAGGCGCACGACATGGACGACTTCAGGTCGTGCACGGCGCCGCTGAGAGTTCGTAATGCCATCAGGGACAACCCCGTAGTCGAGTGCGCCGAGGCGTCGAAGTACCCTGTACGGTCCGAAGTATCGTCGAAGAAGCTTCTCACTGAGTCCCCGTCGGCGTATTGGCGTCCATACCCATACACGGTCACCGGGTTGGTATTCCATGTGGCGTCGTCGAAGGTTGTAGCGGCGGCTGTCAGTAGTCTGCTGGTTCTTGATCCGTAGGCGGGCGAGCTGTCGTGCTTCTTCGGCGCGCTGTAAGTAAGCGGCGGCGTCGAGGTTTTCTTCGTCGGTGACGTTGGGTAGCATGGCGTCGAGCATCGTCGCCGGGCTTCTTCCGTAGACCAACTTGTACGGCGTCATCTGCGTCGTTTCTTGGACGGCCGTGTTGTAAGCGAAGGTCACGTACGGAAGGATGGCGTCCCACGTCTTGTGCTCAACGTCGACGTACATGGCCAGCATGTCGGCGATGGTCTTATTTAGACGCTCGGTGAGGCCATTGGTCTGTGGGTGGTAGGCGGTGGTGCGGCGGTGGCTCGTCTCGCTGTATTTGAAGATCGCCTGAGTTAGGTCCGCCGTAAAGGCGGTACCTCTGTCTGTTATGAGGACCTCTGGGGCGCCATGACGCAAGATGATGTGCTCCACGAAGAACTTGGCTACCTCGGCGGCACTCACTTTGGGCAAGGCCTTTGTCTCGGCGTAACGGGTGAGGTAGTCAGTTGCTACGACGATCCACTTGTTGCCGGAAGTCGACGCGTCGGGAACGGCCCCAGTAGGTCCATCCCGATTTGCTGGAACGGCCGGTGAGGTCGTTCGATTGGCTGCAGAAGCCCCGCTGGCCTAGTCGGCGGTGTCTTCCGTCGCTGGCAATCTCGGCAAGTCTTAACGTAGTGGGCGACGTCGGCAGGAAGGCGTGGCCAGTAGTATTTTTCCTGTATCCTCGCGAGCGTGCGGGAAAAGCCGAGGTGGCCCGCCGCCGGGTCGTCGTGCAGGGCATGCAGAACCTCTGGTCGCAGTGCCGAAGGTACAACGATGAGGTAGTCGGCCCGGGCCGGAGAGAAGTTCTTCTTTACGAGGACGTCGTTTTTCAAGAGAAGTGACGCCAATCCCCGCCTGAATACTTTTGGAACAACGGTGGTCCTGCCCTTGAGTTCCGAGTCGGCTTGCTGTCGTTCAGCGAAGTCGTCGGCACTTATGGTTCCCAAGAAGCAGTCGTCATCGTGGTTGTCCTGCTGCGGTGCGTCGACGGGGGCACGAGACAAGCAGTCGGCGTCGGAGTGTTTTCTTCCGGACTTGTAAACGACTGTAACGTCGAATTCTTGAAGTCTTAGGCTCCACCGTGCGAGGCGACCTGAAGGGTCCTTCAAGTTGGCTAGCCAACACAAGGCGTGGTGGTCGCTCACAACTTTGAAGGGTCGGCCGTAGATGTAGGGGCGAAACATTGATGTAGCCCAGATGATGGCCAGACACTCCTTTTCTGTTGTGGAATAGTTGATTTCTGCCTTTGATAGCGACCGGCTAGCATAACTGATGACCCTTTCCAATCCGTCGGTCTTCTGCACAAGGACGGCGCCGAGTCCTACGCTGCTTGCGTCGGTGTGCATTTCCGTATCGGCGTGCTCGTCGAAATGCGCAAGTATCGGAGGCGTCTGCAGTCGTCGTTTCAATTCTTGAAATGCCTGAACTTGCGACGTTTCCCACCTGAATTCGACGTCGGCCTTCGTGAGTTGCGTCAGTGGCTCGGCGATCCGTGAAAATTGCTTGACGAAACGTCTGTAATAGGCGCACAAGCCGAGAAAACGGCGTACGGCCTTCTTGTCGGTGGGCGTCGGGAAGTCAGCGATGGCAACTGTTTTCCGCGGGTCCGGGCGAACACCATCCTTGCTGATCACATGACCCAAGAACAAGAGCTCCTCGTACGCGAAGCGGCACTTTTCAGGCTTCAAGGTGAGTCCGGAGGTCTTGATAGCTTGAAGTACAGCTTCAAGGCGCCGAAGGTGTTCGTCGAAGTTTGAGGAAAACACAACGACGTCGTCGAAGTACACGAGGCACGTCTGCCACTTCAAGCCGGCCAGTACTGTATCCAAAACCCGTTGAAAAGTCGCAGGTGCCGAGCAAAGGCAAAAAGGCATGACCTTGAACTCAAACAGGCCGTCTGGCGTTATAAAGGCAGTCTTTTCTCGGTCTCTCTCGTCGACTTCTATTTGCCAGTAACCGGTCTTGAGGTCCATCGACGAAAAGTACTTTGCGTTGTGTAATCGATCCAGGGTGTCGTCAATCCGGGGAAGGGGATATACGTCCTTCTTCGTGACTTTGTTCAGGCGATGATAATCGACGCAAAAACGGAGAGTCCCATCCTTCTTCTTCACTAGCACCACGGGGGATGCCCACGGACTCTTGGACGGCTGAATGATGTCGTCGCGTAGCATTTCGTCGACCTGTTTCTTCACGGCGTCCCGTTCCCGCGTCGAAACCCGGTAGGGACTCTGACGGAGTGGTCGAGCATTTTCTTCTGTTATAATGCGGGGCTTAGCAAGGGGCGTTTGTCGGACCCGTGATGACGACGAGAAATAGTCCTTGTTTTTTTGCAGAAGGCATCGAAGCTGTTGCTGTTGGCGAGCGGGAAGATTTGGGTTTGCGTCGAAGGGTGGCTCAGCTGTTGGGGCAGTCGTCGTAGCTTCGTCGTAATCCGAAAAGGTAAATGCATCGCTGACGGCCAAGATTTCTTCGATGTATGCAATCGTCGTGCCCCTGCTCAGGTGTCTGTATTCTTGGCTGAAGTTAGTTAGCATCACGCTTCCTTTTCCTTCGTGCAACCGAGCAATGCCCCTTGCAACGCAGATGTCACGGTCTAGTAGGAAACGCTGATCGCTCTCGATGGCACCTTCGATGTCTTCAGCTTTTTCGGTGCTGACGGGAATTATGACGCTGGAGCGAGGCGGGATGGTAACTTGATCCTCGAGCACGTTCAGGGCATGGTGACATGGATTCGTATCCGGCGGTCTCGTTTTGTCCGACGATAGGGTTATCGACTTGGTTCTTAAGTCAATGACGGCGCCATGATGGTTTAAGAAATCCATGCCAAGTATGACGTCCCTGGAGCAGTGTTGCAAGATTACGAAACTCGCAGGATACGTGCGATTATTGATTGTTACTCTTGCTGTGCAGACTCCAGACGGCGTTATTAGATGGCCTCCAGCGGTACGGATTTCGGGGCCTTCCCAAGCAGTCTTAACTTTCTTCAACTTCGTGGCGAAAGGCCCACTGATGACGCAATAGTCGGCTCCAGTGTCGACAAGAGCGGTGACGTTGTGGCCGTCATTGAGAACGTCGAGGTCGCTAGTTCGTCGTGTTGCGTTGCGGTTGGGTCGCGGCGTCGGGTCACGGCTGCGTCGGTTTGTTCCGCTGCTTCGACGTGGCGTCGTCAGGTCTTCCTCAGGCCGTGAAGTTTCGACGTTAGGGCTTCGTTCGGTCGTCGGCGGCAGGAGGATCTTCGGTAGTTCGTCGTACAGCAACCGCACCTCCATCGATTGCTGCCCTTAGTTTCCCGGATACGGGCTAGGCGACCGGCCCTGATTTGGGCCAGTGTATTGCCGGCGGTGCGGTGACATGTAGCGGCCCGGCGAAGGCGAGCGGGAAGGTCGTCGTTCTTGCCACTGTGTTCCGGTGAGGTAGTCGTCGATGTCGTGAGGCCGTTCGCCTGGCTGTGGGCGCGGCGCGTTGACGGCGAATCCTCGAAGCCCCATCTGTCGGTACTGACAGCGGCGGTACGTGTGGCCGGCCTCCCCGCAGTGGTAGCAGAGTGGGCGGTTGTCAGGGGCGCGCCAAACGTCGGTCTTCCTTAGCGTGTATCGCTGGCCGGCTGGTGGGCGGTATGACGTCGGTGGCGGCGGCGGTGGTGCCTGACGGCGGGACTGCTGGGGCGGCGCGGCGTCTTGACGTGGGCGAGGAGGGGGGGGGGGCGTTGCGTCGGGCTGCAGCAGCGTAGTTCATGGCTTGCGGCTGGGGCAGTGGTGGTTCAAGGTTGCCCAGCGACTGCTGGATTTCTGATCGAACGACCTCTGCGATCGAGTCCACTTGAGGCTGTGGTGAGGGTAATAGCTTGCGCAGTTCCTCCCGAACGATCGCTCGGATCGTTTCGCGCAGGTCATCGGAGGCGAGGGCATGAACAGCTGGGCTGTCTTCAATCGTACGGCGATTGTACTGGCGGGTTCGTATTTCCATCGTCTTCTCAATCGTCGTCGCTTCTGAGACGAATTCTTGGACTGTCGAAGGTGGGTTCCGCACCAGACCAGCGAAGAGCTCTTGCTTTACCCCTCGCATGAGGAAGCGGACTTTCTTGTCCTCGGGCATGGCAGGGTCAGCGTGGCGAAATAGCCGGGTCATTTCCTCTGCAAAGATGGCCACGCTTTCATTTGGAAGTTGGACCCGTGTCTCCAGCAAGGCTGCGGCCCTTTCCTTTCGGACGACGCTTGTGAACGTCTCCAGGAAAGCGCTGCGAAAGGCGTCCCAGGTTCGAAGAGTGGACTCGCGATTCTCGAACCAGGTCCTTGCTGCGTCTTCAAGGTAAAAGTAAACGTGGCGCAGCTTGTCCTCGGAGTCCCAGGTGTTGAATGTTGAGACGCTTTCGAAAGTCTCGAGCCAGGTTTCCGGGTCTTCGAATGACGACCCGCGGAAGGTTGGCGGCTCCTTGGGCTGCCGGAGTAGGATCGGCGCAGGCTGCACGGGGTCGGTCATCGTCGCTGCGGTCGGTGTTGGGACCTGGGGCTGCCTGGTGTTTTCGGGAAGGAGCCCGTGCTCTGGCTGCAGTCCCTTCTGCCTGCGGCTTGTTCGACGATCCGGGTTTTCTTTGCCGTCGTCCTCCTCGCGGCTCGGGCTTGGGTCAGCGCTTCGCGGGGGCGTCCGGATCATGGAAGAAGCAGCACCTCCACCAGATGTCACGTGGTCGTGACGTCGACGAACACAGCAGTCGGCGTTTGTAGGATGAAACTTTATTTGGCCGAACTTGTGGCCGGAAAATGAGAACTAGAACTACAGCAATGCACGCTGTACAATGATAGCGGCGAACAGGGCGTCGTCCGTCGATCAACTGACAAGCGGTGAAGCGCGTCGGCATTTAAACATGTGCCGTCGAATATTCCAGCGTTATCGCTGGCTGTCGTGCAAATTCTAGAATAAACTCGAGTGTGCGCGTCTTGCGCGCAATCTTAACAAAACGATCTACAATGATCGCGAAGGTTCTCGAACAACGAGGCGCGGTTCGCGCTGAGCGTTGCTGACAGTCTTTGTGGCCGAAAACCGAATGCAGAAAAAGTGATAAAGAAACGCACGTGGCAATATACACAGATCAATGAGTCATCAAGATCGAGCACAAGCGTAACAACACAGCAGTTAATCATGTCTTGTCTAACAGATACTTGTACTCTTCATCTAGAAGAATGATTGAAGGATGACTTATGCACTTGTTGTTGCATCTACATGTCAATCAACGCACGCGTGAAATAGCCGAAGCCTTTTTTATTACATGCAACAACAAATAAGTCATCCTTCAATCATTCTTCTAGCTGAAGAATACAAGTAACTGTTAGACAAGACATGATTAACTGCTGTGTTGTTACACCTGTGCTCGGTCTTGATAACTCATTGATCTGTATATATGTTCTTTCTTTTTCAAAAATACATTTAGTTGTGAGTTCAGCGCTGTGTCCTTTTTTTTCTTTCTGTCTGTGTTTAACCCGTTGCGCTGTCAATTATTTTACGATGGATTTGCATATGCCACGACATATTACGGGAACCCAGGCTTGCGCTGCGCAAGGACAGCGCCGAGGCCAAAACCGCTGGCGTCCGTCCGTGTGTACCCCTATAAGGGCCGTAGGGTCGTAGTGGCGTAGTACGGGAGGAGACGTCAACAAACGACGGAGCTGTGCGAAAGCGTCGTCGCACTCTGACGACCACGAATTGATGGGCCTGTTGCTGCCAATGAGCTTCGTCAGCGGCGAAATGATAGTCGCGAGTTTCGGATGAAGCGCCGAAAGTAGGAGCATAGTCCTACGAAACTGCGCAGCTCTTTGACGGACGTAAGTTTGGGGAACTCTGTCACGGCCCGAAGCTTGGCTGGATCGGGGAGAATTCCGTCCTTGGACACGACGTATCCTAGTGTCGTCAGCTGCCGCGCTGCAAATCGGCACTTCTTTAGATTCAGTTGTAGCCCGGCGTCGCTCAAACGCGTCAAAACCTGCCGCAGGCGTTGAAGATGCGTGGAGAAGTTTGGGGCAAAAACGACGACGTCGTCGAGGTAGCACAGGCACGTGTGCCATTTCAAGTTGCGCAGAACGGTATCCATCATGCGCTCAAAGTTCGCGGGCGCATTTTACAGACCAAACGGCATGACGTTGAATTCGTACAAGCCATCAGGTATGGCAAACGCTGTCTTCGGTCGAGCGTCATCAGCCATGGGGACTTGCCAGTACCCTGAGCGCAAATCGAGCGATGAAACGAATTATGCTCCTTGCAGGCTGTCACTGGCATCGTCTATTTGAGGTAGGGGATAAACGTCCTTACGAGTGATCTTATTGAGTCGTTGGTAGTCCACACAGAACTGCACAGAGCCGTCCTTCTTCGCAACGAAAACGACAGGAGACGCCCACGGGCTGTTTGAGGGTCGAATAACACCGCAGCGAAGCATGTCTTCTGCTTGCTTGTTAAGTACGCGACGCTCTGCTGGCGATACGCGATATGGACGTTGCCGCAGTGATGGTTGGGCGCCAGTGTCTATGCGATGCGTGACAGCAGACGTGCGGCCGAGAGAAGTTTGCGCGACATCGAACGAAGAACGAAATTCTTCAAAGAGGCATAGCAACTGGGAAGGTTGTCAGCAATCGAGAAACCAAATACAACGGCGGGTGACGAATCAGATTTGGAAACAGCACTGAGCGGACGGGAGCTGGCGCAGTGCATGTCACCCGGTGCGTCCATAACTTGTGCGTCTTCGAGGGCTTGCGCTCTGCCGAGACATTCCCCTTGCACCATCGTAACAATCTACGGCCATGGGTTGGTAACAAAAGTATCGGTGTCGCCCTCAGCATAGGCGTGCGCACAGGGGGGCAGGGGGGGCGGACGCCCCCTAGTCACCTAAGAGGGGGGCGCAAAATCTGCCCCGTACATTGACCCTTCTAGTCACCTAAGAGGGGGGGGGGGCAAAGTCTGCCCCCTACATTGAATTAGTAGGGTGGAGGGGAGGTGCTTCGATGAACCTTTGCCCCCCTCCCCTGATGGGGTACCCTGCGCACGCCTATGGCTGTGACATCTGGTGGAGTTGCTGTTCGGTAGTGAGTACGCGCATCTACCCGATAAGACCCGGAAGACCAAGGGCATGACCACGATTGCGGCAGCGATGACAGCCAATGTGCCACCCCCAGCGACAGTCGTGCTGCAACAACCCAGGGAGCCGCCAACCTTCCACGGACCATCTAGCAATTTGTCTTAGAAGCACAGACCATCGAGAAGACGCTGGAAATGCACACCCGCTAGTACAATCGACGATCGATTTCAGACAGCCCAACTCTTCATGTCCTCGGCTTCGACGACCTGCACGAAACGATCCGAGCGATCGTGCGGGAGGAACTGCGCGAGCTGTTACCCTCACTACAGCCTCAAGTGAACTCGATCGCAGAGATCGTTCGAGAGGAAATCCAGCAGTCGCCGGGCATCCCCCAGTCAGCGCAGCCGCAGCCGCAACCCCAAGCTGTGAGCTACGCTGCTGCAGTCCGCCGTCCCATTCTCCTTCCGCGACAACGTCAAGACACCGCATCGCCGCAGTTCCGCCTGTGATAGCGCAGCATGTCGCGCCGTGCGTATATCTGGCTGACAATCTGTATGCAATTTATGCGACGTCACATATTGGTATGTCTAGCGGCCATCGTCGTCTTCATCGGCTGACTATTAATTATGGCGCGCAAAGGCGCATGTGCATGCGCACGCTCCTCGTTCCTCGTGCTGCGGGCTGCGAGGAAAAGAAAACGAAAATAAAGAATAGTCTTCTTCTGCTCCTGCCATCGGTCTGAACGGTTCCCTGGTTTCTACGCTCGCCGCCACACGCATTGTTATAGTGGACCTAACCTCAGTCCCTATAGTATGTATATATACATATATCGGCGCTGAATGAACGCATTATATTCCGGCCGGGCTGACTGATAACGTTATTACAGATGGCGACGAGGTTTCTACGTACCCGTGTAGGCGGCAGTCGAGCGGCCGGGCGGACGGAACGGAAGCAAGCGAGCCGTGCATTCGTCCAGTGAACACCCAAGTACGTGCTCCCGGAGTACGGCACCGCCTACCCAACGGCCTGCAGATGTTACTCGTCTGAGCAACGGCTCCGAGAAGCCGAGCTCGCAGCCAGTGAAGGCAAGGAAAGACCGAACCGATGCGCAGCAATCACATCCAATTTTCTTGAAATGCCACCATTTGGGAAAATAACGGGGCTCTGCCCAAAGATGCAAAGCTTCGAGTCGTACTTAGACCGTTTTCAGCATTTCTTAACGGCTAATGAGATAGCCGAGGCCAAGTGCCTTCCCGTCTTTTTGACCGTAATAGGCCCAGAGGCTTATGAAGTGCTAAGACTTGTTGTACCAGAGGCCGCGGGAAAAAAGTCGTGCGAAGAAGTAAAGCGTCTCCTGAAAGAGCGATTTCTTGCAGGACGTCCTCCGAGATAGATTGGATGCTGGTTTACGGAACGAAGAAACCCAGCGCGCGCTGTTTGCTGAACGAGAGCTGGCATTTGATGGCGCTTGTAAAATTTCCCTGGACAGGGAACTAGTGGCACGAGACACTGAGCAAACGCGGTCCAGAGAACGAAAGGCGTCAGTGCACGTAGTCAAGGGCCTACCGCGTCGTGATCAGATACCAGCTAAGCCCAAATTGTGAACGGTGCGGCAGGGGACTGAAGTGTGATGGTACAAAAGCAGTATTTGTCGGAAATGTTCAGAAGTAGGTCATTTGAAAATCATGTGTCCAAATGCTAGAGTGAGATCTAAGAGCACGCATGCGCTCGAATGTTCTGACGAGGACTCGGAGCATGAAATGTACCATTTGGTAATGCAACCAAATCCTGTTATGAAGTCAGCGTAGAGGTTGAAGGGTGCGCACTGAATATACAAATTGACACGGGGGCGGCAGTCACTACTATTCCGGAGAAAGTTGTGGGGGGCTCCAGTTTGACAGATATTGCCGCTCTCGGAACACACGGAGACAGTTCACGCGGTCGTGCAACAACACGTGTACGTTTATTAAACACTTTTACATACGGTGAGCTCGCCTGCCGAATACAATACACAACTAGTCACTTGCTAAATAACCTTATACAATGCTAAGGAATACCCTGAAAAAGATAACGCACACTGAAGACAACATAAGACATGCAATGCACCGCGAATGCGGCGTCGCCGATGCACGACTCACCGCGAGGGGCCCGCGGGAAACGAGCTGCATTATCGCCCCCCCAAGGACCCACCGCGGGAGACGTCCATCCACCACGCCGCCAAACTCCAAAAGAGGCTCGCTGCTGTTTCCTGTTCGCCGGCCTCGCTTCTCCGCGGCGGCACTGCGGGCACCACCGCGCTGACCCTTAAAGGGCGAGACAGACGGTACGATTTTTCATGCGATTCGACGTCCGACACGGCGGAGGGGAATCCGGAATGGTGACCTTTCATAGCATCGTACAGCCACCATTCCCTCTCCCCCACCCTCTCCCACCTCCGCGTCGGCCGTCGGATCGCATGGAAAATCGGACCCGTCTGTCCCCCGCTTAACGCGCGCGAGCACAGCGCCACTGCTTGCTCGTCGGCCGCTGCGGCCTATCCGCGAGACGCGCGTGCACCATGAGGCGCAAACAACTTTACAGAGGGCGATAGCACCCCCACAAAATTTACCAATCTCAGTTTTCACACGTGAAATGTGAACCGTGCAAAATGTCACTTCGCACGTATACTGGGGAGCAAATACAGCTGAAAGGGCAGTGTCACGTGGCTGTGAAGTACAAAGACCAGAGCATGACGTTACCCATGATAGTTGTAAAGGACAACGGCAGGAAGTTACCCGTTGTGATTGAGAGAAATTGCCTAGAACGTCTAAAACTTGACAGGCTGGAAATTGGCCAGATTTGCGGTCGAAGACAGAGTTGCGCGTCTAAAACAGAAGTACCCTGCCGTGTTCTCAACAAAATTGGGAACAATCGAAAAGTTTCAAGCACAAATAGTCTTAAAACCGGGCACCACGCCGGTGTTTTCCCGCGCTAGGCCAGTTCCTGTTGCACTACAGGAAAAGGTTGAGCAACAGCTGCAGGAACATGTGGAAACAGGCTTGCTGTGCCCGGTAGTGCGCAGTGACTGGGCTACGCCACTAGTCACTGTTGTAAAGGAAAACGACAGTGTCCGGTTATGTGGGGACTACAAAACAACAGTAAACGATTCTCTGAAGACGGATCATTATCCACTTCCGCGACCAGAGGACTTGTACACGGCTTTAGCAGGCGGGAGGGTGCTTAGTCCTGTACCCGGCGTATCGACAGCTCTCACTTACGCCGAGGACAGGGCTGTACACTAAACGCTGGGCCCTTTCAGAAAGAGACACTATTTGGCTATTCTGAAGAAAATTATTGTTCAGCACAGTAATGCGCTGCCTATTGTGCAGAGTTCGTTTTAACGCCGCGAGTTTTCGCATACTTGTGGCGTCACGTAACAAGGAGGTGATTTATGGCACACGGAAAATTTTTGACGGATAGTAAAGAACTAATAATAATAATAATAATAATATAATAATAATAATAATAATAATAATAATAATAATAATAATAATAATAATAATAATAATAATAATAATAATAATAATAATAATAATAATAATAATAACAATCTTTATTGTACATTTCATAAGAAAGTAATGCATACATCAGGCCTGCCAAAGCCACATAGGACTTGAGCGGCAGTGCCTTGCATTACCGGAAAACAGCAATCATTGAAGTTATACATTTTCTTATATAACAAAACGAAAAGTAAAATAAAATACGACACAGGAGAGAGAACAGCCACTTTGCTTACAACGATAAATAAATCATTCGCCTCAGAACCTCTTTTAACTTACGTTTAGTCCGGGTGCGCAGTACACTTAGAGGCAGCTTATTGAAGTGTACAGGAACGTAGCAATCTCGTACTCTTTTTGCATACCTTGTATGACGCTTGGGTACTAAAAATGGATCCTTGGGACGCAAACAACGTGCAGGAACAAGCTTTGTTTTGAAACTATTGTTCCAAAAGTGCCTAATCACTACGCTTTCCATTAGTGAGTGAGTAAAGTCCGGCATACATAAGGTTTTGAAAGCATCCTTTTTGGCACTGAGGTTAAGGTCGTGACAAATGTTTTTTACCACATGACGGAGAATAGAGTTTACCCTAATTTGCCAGCGCGCCGCACAGTGGCCATATACAGTTATGCCGTACCTTATTACACTATAACCCAAAGCATGTACAATAAGTTTTCGAATAGAGAGAGGCATATATTATCTCAAATTGTACAGCATGCACGATGCACCGCGAAGGCGTTTGCATACATAATGTACGTGAGATTTCCGGGACAGATCACTGAGAAAATACAGACCAAGGTATTTTACGGTATCCGCATAGACTAAGGGTGTAGACATACAAGGATAACAATTGGAATCGTTCAGGAGAAACGAATAATTGACATCTAATTTTTGTGAAAACAAATCACTTTTGTCTTAGACGCAATAATTTTAATTAAATTAGCAGAAAACCAGTCCATAGCCCTTGTTGAAACTGCATGTAATGAAGTAATGGCATGCATAAAGTTGGTGGACTGAGCTATAATGACAGTGCATCCGCATATTGATATAAACCAACCGGGACCACATCAACCAAGTCATTCACAAAAATGTTGTATAACAGTGGCCTCGCGGGACACCGGATTTTATTAACAGGAAATCGCTCTTGGCCTGCTCAAGTGAAACTAGCTGGCGTCGGTCATGCAGAAAACTTTGCAGGAGCTGCAAGAATGCGCCACCGAACCCTAATAAAGAGAGCTTGGTTAACAAAATGCCATGGCTCACGCTATCGAATGCTTTGCTCACGTCGAGAAGGATTGTGCATACAAACCTTCGACCGATAAGTTCAACACGTCAGATAAATCTTCGAGAAGCGCCTGTGTACTCGTTCCTGGAATGTACCCATACTGGGAAGAGGATAGTATACCGTGCTTGTCCAAAAAACTTGTCATAGTCAGGTGTAAATGCTTTTCTCACACTTGAGATAGGCAAGAAATCACAGAAATAGGGTGGTAGTTTTCTGTTCTGTTATGTGCCCCTCTCTTAAAAAGAGGAATTACTACAGCAGCTTTCATATTCACGGGAATTGTACCAGTGGAAACAATATTGTTGTATAGCGACAACAAAACATCTTTGATACGATGAAAAATGGCCTGCAGGTCATTTACACGAGTGCCATCAATACCAAGTCAATGACCAATAGTACGCCGTATTGAAAAATAGTTTTTTTTCTTTACGCAATCATGCGTAAGTAACAACTCGCAAATGCGCGAAAAGCAAACGATATTCTCGTGATGGAAACGAAGAAATTAAGCTTGAAAGTTGAGGACTTGGAGGCGTATACCAGAGCAAACAACCTTGAAATCAAGGGTGTGCCCAATTGAAGGCGACCCTTCCGAAGTAGTACAGAAAATTTGCTTAGCAGTCGGGGAACCCATCACTTCCACAGATAATGATGTTTGTCACAGAATGGGTACAAAACATCCCGACGTGAAGAATATCATTGTACGATTTGTTCGCCGGTAGAACCTTCACAACTACAGTCTTACAAATACAATGGTGTTTCCAGGAGTAGTAGTCGTGGCGGAGGAGTTGCTTTGTATGTGAAGGACTGTATTGCTCATGATATTATTGACGAGCTAACCTTTGTGACCACTACCACTGAATGTATTACAATCCGGTTACCAAATGTTATAGTTACTGCAGTGTATCGGCCACCCGCAAGCAGCAAGTCTGATTTTCTCGCTACTTTTGAAACCATTATATCTAAGCATCACTTGTTCCGCGTGCCATTTTTTCTGATGGGTGACGTAAACATCAACATGCTAAGCGATGACGTTGCCACTAGGCTGTTTGAAACTATTCTGTCCACCTATTGTTGAGTGAACACTATCGATCTACCTAGCCGAATCACGGACCACAGCGCCACTCTTCTGGACGTCTGTATCACAAAAGTGCCGACTAATAAGACTTTCACAGGCTTATTTTCACTTGAGCTTAGTGACCACATACCCGTTTGTGCTCTTTTTTCCACTTCAACGAATAAGCCTAGGTACAATGAAAAAACAACGTACCATGACATAAACCAACTCACCCTAGAAAAATCCCAGCATATCCACGTGGTGAATGATGATGAGTGGGAAGAAGCGAACTCGCGCTGCAGCACGGCGATGGCATTGGCGCGAGCGTGGTCCTTCTTGACGGAAGATATTGTGACTACATTGTTTGAGAACCACAATCTGTCGCACACACCGCAACTATGGCGGAAACTGTTATTAAGGAAGTCCCGCTGGAAGCGCGCGTCTGCGCCTTCGGGTGTTGCAGCCACTTCACCTGCTCGCACAGCCTCGGGCTCCGCCTGCCGGTACGCGCGCTTTCTCGCCGCTTCACGGTCCTTCACATTTTGAAGATCCGATTCGCGCCGCAGCCGTGAAGCTTCGGCCTCGCGGGCCCGAACGGCGGGGCCGCGAGGCCGAAACACTGCTCCGTCCGGCGTTTTTACACCCAGTGGTACCGACGTCACACGGCTGCGCAGCCCAAAACTTTGATGATCGTAGGTGACGTCACCAGCGTGAGTTCCATTGCCAGCAACGGGCAACAGGGCCTCGCTGAAGAGGCTGACGGGCAGGCTAGGATCACCATCCACTGCTGAAGGGCGTTCTTTTCCACAGCGGGTCCGAAATGTTTGTGAGCACCGTTCCAGTCGAAGATGTGGCGGCGACCAGCGAAAGAAACGAATTCCATATGAGATGCTCGCCCTGGACCGAATGACCGAAGTAGACAAGAAGCTGCGTGAAAAGAAGAATACGGTTCAACATCGTGTGTACGGTGCTGCTGCCTCGCCCACTTTTGGTTGGTGTGCTTTCAAAAAATATCTGGCTTCAATTATTGTAAAACCGTGTATCTATACATTTTTTTTATTTGCGACAGACTTGCCCTTATGGTAGAGGTGTGTGCCGCCGCGCCACGCCGCCGCCGCCTGTTTTTGGTCACGCCGCTCGCGCCGCCGCTGAAGTCCCAAGAGAGATCACGCCGCCGCCGCCGCCGCGCAATAATTGCGGCGCGCCGCCGTTAGTCTTTTCTTTTAATTCGAATGGGGAATCTGGAAATAAAAAAACATGGCTGATCCCTCCGTCATAGGAATCGGTATAACACGAAAGTGAAACGTGTCTTCACAGAAGTAGTGCTTATTGTGTAGTGATATATGAGAGCTTGTACAATGTCTATTCGTGTTTGGCAGCTATAGCACCGTTTGACGTGGATGCACCCATGTTGACAGCATGTCTCTATCGCGAAGACTAACGCTCATGATCATGATTAAACCGTTGAGGTAGCTGACGGTGTGAACATATATTTGGACACAGCGAATCGTGAATCGCGCGTAAGGATGATATCAAGAAGTTCATAACCAACATTGGTACCCGGTATGCACTTCTTCAAAGCGTCGTCAATTAAGGAGAGAAACGGCACGGTGTGCGCTTTCTAGTAATGGGTAGCCGACGCCTGTGCTCATGCATACATAACACACACTGCACTTCAGCAACGCGGGAGGTAGAGGTTCGTAGCCTGAGCCGCAAACGCGTGCGTCCCGCTGGCCTCTGTCTCGCAGGCGCTGCTCTCGCTCCACCAAGGCACGACATTCGCCCGTCGAAATCGCGTTCTTTCTGCAATGCATATTGCAGCAGTTTTGTTAGTCGGTGCTCTCGCAATTGAAGCAGTCGGCGGCAGAGAAATCCCGTTCGTGCACGTGGAAGCTGCACTACTCCGATGAGCCGACGCACGCTAACACGAATCCAAAGGCAAAGAACGTAACTGCGTCAAGGGTGCCTCGGCGACGCCAGCGCGGCCAGTCTACCTCTCTGGTATCGAGACGATTTAACCATGACCTCCGATATCACGTGCAATCTCGGAGTAAGCGCTAGTAAATGTCGATCGTGAAGCATTACTTCTTTTCACCTCTCACAGACGGCGGCACCGCCCCGCTCCGCCCGCCGCGAAAGAGAAGGTGTGAAAGATATAAGGCGCATTCGCGCCGTGCCTAGCATCTCCCGAGTTGGCTTAGTCGGTAGAGCGTCGGGCGCTTGCCGTCGCGGCCGCAACGTCGTGGGTTCGATTCCCAGCGGGGTATCTTTTTCTTGGTTTTCTTTCTCACCCCTTGGCGTCCATTTTATCAACGTCATATCCGTGACGGATGTACTTGGTGGACCCCGGCATAAAACACTTTCGTGTTAAAATACAGCACTTCGCCGGAGGAGCTCTTCTCGATGTGTCCATGTAATGAACTGTCCACTTCAGTGGCCGCTGAATAGCGGGAGGTCCGCGAGAAGCGCGCCCCCTGTTTCCTGTTCTTGTTCTGCAGCGCCATCATGATATCACGAAGCTTTCAAACACTCTCGGCACAAATGATAGGGACGGAATGCGCTTCAATGCAACTAACGCAGCCCTCAGAGATCCGAATTTCGGTGCACATGTCATTTGATCGTGTTAGCCATCGATTTAGGTTTAATGCGGCCGCCCGTCTAACGCAGCTGTAAGGTCGGTACGCATTCCCTGCATCGTTCTCAAGCATCTGGGACACATTCATATGTAAATTCACATTTGAAAAGTTCCTGTTTCTGTGCATTTCGTCCACTCTCTTACGCTAGGAATGTGCTGGCGGGTTCGGTGCGGCAACGTGGTTTCAAGAGCGAGGTGATATCACGGCTCACCGCGTCTTCGAATCACTGAATGGGCTCTGCCGGAATGGACTGTGGACATTTCCTTTGGATGACTGCATCGAGAATAGCTCCCCAGAAGTTCTAGTATCTTTTTCTTCTCCTGAAATATCACGAGTATTGCCTGACCTTAACGCTGCCGCGTCCTCCAGCCTTAACGTCCTCCAGCCTTAAAGGGCGACGACCGAACTCGCTGGATAGCATATTCTTGGAGTCTTGGACCTAGTACACTGTGCATAAATAAGTAAAATAGCTAAGTAATATATATATCTCGGTGCGTTAGTACACTTTTCCCTCTCATTCTTACTCGAGTAAATGATAAATAATTACAGAAGTAAAGAGAATGGCAAACTTAGAATATAGCTGAGCTAGTTGGTAGGTATTCATGTTAAGAAAACATGACGTGAAAACACGGACATAAGATAAAAGTCGAGAGAGTGAACAGCTATCTCTCACGTAGACTACTACTCGCACTTGATTGATAGGTATGGCCTCTTACGTGGGAAGAAGAAGATGCTTTTAATGAGAAGAAGGAGGAGAGGTCGGCCTGGAAAGCGGGTTCTAGCCTGCTACTCCTCACGGGGGTAAGGGGAAAGAAAGAGAAAGAGGGAGGTGTGATGATAGGCGACGATGGTATGGCAAATGAGTCACTGTACACACTGTTTTGCACGGGGACAGGGCACGCGCAAAAGTCTTTATGCCGCACATGCTCTAAAGACGAGCATCTAAACCTGTATCACTTAGAAATCTCAATAGGCACTTTAAACTTCGTTGGGCCTGGTCTGCATGCTCCCAAGCACCCAAAAGCTTCTCCTCCGAAAAAGGTCGGGAGTCCAGACGGTCTACGACGCACTGAAGTGATTGTCTTTCGGTCGCGTACTGAGGGCACACGCACAGGATGTGGTGAATAGTCTCAGACGTGTGACACACACTGCAGTTAGGGTTTCGCTCCTGCCCAATCTTGAAAAGGTATCTTCGTGTATACGCAACACCCAGCCGCAATCTATGTAGTAATGTTTCCTGGTCTCTTCTTAACCGGAATGGAATCAGAAAAGCACGACCAGAGTCAAGTCTGTAAAGACGTTCTTGGCGATAATTAGGGTCATTCCATAAGCGTGTCATAGATGTTTTCATAGATTCAGACAGCAAGCCATTGATGTCATATCGGGAAAATTGAATTGATCTGACTTCGCCGTTAGTGTGCGCCATTTTTGCTTCTGCGTCAGCTTGCTCGTTCCCAGCTATGCCACAGTGACTGGGAATCCATTGCAATGCAACGGTATGCCCGGATTGAGACGCCTCAGATAACATATTCATTATGTCACACACCAGAGGACTGTATGCGGTTCCTTGCTTCATGTAATTGCTGATAAGTTGAAGTGCCGGCTTGGAGTCACAAAATAATGTCCATTTCGCGGGACTCTGTTGTACAATGTAGCGGGCAGCTTGTCGGACGCCGGTCAGCTCAGCAGCAGTAGATGATGTCCGATGCGCTATCTTGAAGCGTTTCGTGATGCCCATGTGAGGAACCGTGAAAGCTGCTGCTGAGGACGTCTGCGTGACAGACCCATCTGCAAAAATATGCACCGTATATCCGTACATATGGGCAATGTACGATAAAGCAAAATGCTTAAGTCCAGCGGTTGGTATTTTTGACTTCTTTGTTATCCCCGGAATCGAGAGTCGCACGATCGGTTTAGGCATCGTCCAGAGAGGTACTCCGGGAGTCGCTTGTGGTGCATAATTCGAGGGCAGCAGATCTTGCTGCGACATCACAGCTTTCGAGTATGCAGCATTGGGTCGTGTGTTAATAATGTCTCTCAGTGGATGGTCTCGGTGCCTTGTCAATAACCTCAGATGTACTCGCAGTGGCTCGTGTTTAAGATAAACGCGAGCTGGACAAGCGCGTGCTTCTGTAATAGTACCCCATGTAGAAGTACATCGAGGTACTCCTAGGCAAATTCTGAGGGCGCGGGCCTGAGCACTCTCGAGTGTACGGACAGCAGATGTGCAAACACGAGAAAGAACAGGAGCACTGTAGCGGAGGTATCCAACAAAAAGTGCCTGGTATAGCTGTAGTAGAGATGACTTCGATGGCCCCCACGATTTTCCAGACATACGGCGAATGACATGGACAAAGCTGTCTAGTTTTTTTCTTAGTGCAGAGATGTGCTTCGACCAAGATAAATCCCGGTCGATGATAACTCCGAGAAACTTGTGGTGAGTTACAGAAGGTATGACGTTCCCATCTATCACTACAGGGTAGCAAGCCATTGACTTTCTCGAGGATGCCAGGATTGCACTTTTTGTCGGGGAGAGTTGCAGTCCGCGGCTATTAAGATATGTGGACGTTATCGATACCGCACGTTGTAGCTTCGTCTGTACTTGCAAACGCGTTAGACTCGTGGTCCAAATGCAGATGTCATCTGCGTACACAGATACTGAGATTTTGCCTCCTAACTTTTTAGCGGGGCCAACAAGTACAATATTAATAATGTTGGGCTCAGGACTCCTCCCTGAGGGACGCCGCGATAGACGGGATGGTTGTTTGTATCATCGTCTACAGTTGTCATAAATACTGTTCTTTCTTGAAGATAGCTGGCTATCCACTGATGCATACGGCCGCCAATACCATAGTCTTCAAGAGCATTCAGGATCGCGTCATGCAGAACATTGTCGAATGCACCTTTGATGTCAAGGAAGACTGCAGCCGTCAATCGGTGGCGCCGTTTCTGGTGTTCAACGGTCGTTACTAAATCGATCACACTGTCGATTGATGATCTTCCCTTCCGGAAGCCAGTCATCGCGTCTGGATATATATTTTGCTTCTCCAGAAACCATTCTAAGCGCAACAGAACCATTCGTTCCATGAGTTTTCCTACACAACTTGCAAGTGCCACAGGTCTGTAGGAAACCATATCACGGGGAGACTTGCCTGGTTTCAGCAATGCCACGATCTTACTTGTTTTCCAATGTGCCGGCACAGTTCCAGATGTCCACGAAAGGTTGTACAAGGATAGAAGTTCTTCGGTCGCTCGAGGGCCAAGGTGGCGCAGAGTAGAATAGGTGATGCCATCAGGCCCAGGCGCACTGGAGCGTTGTGAAATAGAAATTGCCGCACGCAGCTCCTGCAGCGTGAAAGGAAGATCGAGACGGGCGTCTGCTGTAGGGGGAGCGCATCGAAGCAGTGGAACGACCGTTGTTGAAGAGCCAGAGATGTGTAGGCAGAATTCTTCCGCGATCTGCTTCTCGCTGCATGACCTGATGATGGCCAATGCGCGGAAGGGACGTAGTTGCTGAGGAGAACATGGTAGAGCCCGTACAACGTGCCATATCTTAGACAATGGTTTTCGTGGGTCCAGGGTGGTGCAAAATGTCTTCCAGTTTTGCCGGCCAAGCTTTTCTAAGTGCCTCTGAATTTTCTTTTGCACATTGCGGGAGGTCCTCAGGTCTAAGATCGATCTTGTTCGCCTGTGTTTGCGTTCAGCTCGACGACGGACTGCCCGCAGCTCTTCATATACGGCATCGACAGGCTTCCTGGAATTAGATACTGTGACGACACGTGTTGTTGTCTGCATTGCGTTGGCAATTCGTTCTTCAATTTCTGTCGGAGAAACTATGGAACCACACGACTTTTCTAGCTCATCTTGAAAAGCCTCCCAATCTGTGTATCGCCTACGAATGCTTGCAACGCCGGTATACCATCGTAGTTGTACGTAAGTAGGTAGGTGATCACTGCCATATGTTTCAATGTCTGCACACCAGGCAGCAGATGATGAAAGGCATCGAGAAGCTATAGCTAAGTCGAGACAGCTGCTGTACGTTGTGCCACGGAAATATGTCGGTGAGCCGTCGTTGAGAATATGAAGGCCATTATCACTTGTGAAATCTAGAAGTTGTCTTCCCCGAGTACTTATGACACTGCTGCCCCAAAGATGGTGATGCGCATTAAAGTCGCCTACGATGACGTGAGGTCCTTGGCTCGAGTCGATGACAAGTTTCAGGTATCCAGCGTCAAATCTTCCTCTCGGAGGAATGTAACCACCAATGACCGATATCGTGCGTCGTTTTAGCTTCAAAGTGATGGAAACGTACTCATTACTGCTATGCACAGGAATTTGGTTTTGGGAATACGTGAGGTCACAGCGTACAAATAGTAAAAGTTTGCTAGGGTTTCCACTCGTCTGAGACGTGAATTGTTCATATCCAGATAACCTGAATGCTGAAGTCATATTCGGCTCGCATATCACAGCAACAGGAAATCGATATTTCAACATTCTCTGTTTAAAATCTGCGAGGTGACCTCGTAGACCTCGTGCGTTCCATTGAAATATAACAGAACGGTTAATCCTTTCAGTCAGTGATGGTGGTGAGGCTGCTGACGCCATGATTTTGTGCTGGTTTTTATATAGCACCAAGCACTGGTTCTAGTCCGTCTAGAATTTGCACTGCAGCCTTAGCAACGGGCGTCTTGACACCAACAAGTAACATTCGCAAGGCACGGATCAACTGCGTAAGCATTGCCTTGATTTGCCCATCCGATGACGAAGTCTCACGTTCATGCTGGCTTTCTGGCGCCTGCGCTTCCGCACTCCGAGATGGCAGGGAAGGCCATGTGGTAACGTCCTTGTTGCTCTTCAGGCAGGATGTGGCTGGAGGTAGAGACCCCGCTTCGGATATAACAGGAGCACGCGCTGACTCTTCAGGGAGTACAGGCTGTCGTACCATAGCCGATGTTGATCTTCTGCGATTACGAGAGCGCCTCTGGCGACGGTGCACCTTGGTAGCCGCTTCTCTGTGCGTGGAGTGATCTCGTACCATCTTCCTAAGTACAGTCAACTCAGTCTTTATTTTTGGACATTCCTTCGACCTTGACTCATGCGGGCCATCGCAGTTGGAGCATTTTAGATTAGATCCCTCGCATATCGACTCATCGTGATCTCCACTGCAACGGGGGCATGTCAACCTGTTCACGCACACAGCGCTCACGTGCCCAAGTTTCTGACACTTGCGACACTGTAATGGCCTAGGAACATATGGGCGGACAGGATGCCTCACATAGCCCACTTTCACATGCGATGGCAAGTTGTTGCCCTCAAAAACTATCTTCACACATCGCGACCGTCCAAAACGGTGTATGTCTGTGATATGGGCAGTGGAGGTAATCAGCGTTGATAGATCGCTGTCATCAATATCCGTGTCCACATCGGAAATCACACCAGCAATGGTGCAGCCTCCATGTACAACGAAGGAGCGCACAGGTATGCTGCCGAGCTGAGTAACAGCTTTCAATGCGTTGAGGGTCGTTCGTGTATCCACATCAACAGCGAGTATGTTCCGTCTGGGATTAATACGGACCTCTCTTATTTGTCCTGGTGCTAACCTGCCAAGATAGGCAGTGAGCGCTTGCCTATTCAGTGAATTCAGGTTGCCTGTAGCAGCGACGGGGATGTAGGCGATTGTGTACGTCTGCCGAGTCTGTTGTGAGGACGGTGTATTGTAGTTGAGATCACTCACGCTTGAAGTCCGGCGTAGTTTCCTTTTCAGCCGGCGGTTTGTCGCCTCGACATATCCACCTTCGGATTCCATGTCATCCACGTCAGAGCAGCTTGATGACCTTGGCAGAGCCATGTTCAGATGCCCAGGAGCACCAATCCGATTTGAAGCTTGCAGGTCGCCCCCTGGTCTTGACGGAAGAGGGTGTGGAGGGTCCGTCATTGCTTTCGACGTCGTACCCGCCACGGAGGCGTCGGTACGAGTAAATTTCAATAAAAAATCACAGTCGTACAGAAACAGCAACAGATCAGAAACTCGTCTTCTTCTTCCTCCCTACGTAGATAGACTTACGTGGGAATGCGCATATAAATATCTGTCTACCTTCGTTGCCGCCGCTGTGTGATTTTTCAGTTGTTAGCGGCGTTTCTGGTGTCTTGACTACTCTCCTGTGTCCGTGTTTGCACGCCCTGTTTTTATAAAGGGCCCCTAAACAGCCTTTGAAAATACAAGAAAAAACAAAAACAACGGGCGCGTTATTCTCTCTTGGCGTTTCTTGTCTTTTGGTGCAATTCGTGATGCCAGAACAGTGATTCACATGACATCTTCAGGGTACATACTCTCGAGTGGTCCATATACGAGACATAACAGTTGTGAATTGTCTCCCACACTGCTTTGCTATGCAGCCGCCCACCCGCTCTTGCTTCTCTCGGACGATTATCGTGCGCGAATAACCGATTTCGCTCCATTTTGTGCGTTTGCGACCGCGCATGCAGAGATAACAGACTGTAGCCGACAAGCGCGAAATCCTGATAGGTTCAACGCTTAGTGTTGACGTTGTACGCGTGCTTTATGAAGAAATACGTGGCGAGGAGATGTACGATGCAGCTTTCCAGGAAAAAGGCGAGTCCGCTTCGACGGTTTTTTGTATATTTTTTATTGCGTTAGCAATTGTATGGACACTCCGGACAGGCTTTCACCGTCGCTGTGATGTTCCGTATAAACTCTAAATCGATAACATCGCTTCGCGCATTGTATGTTCTACCCGCGAGTAAAAGCTCGCAAGCGTTGGCAAGGAACATGGCTAAAGCAGAGATGAAACAAGCTGGCCATCTCCGTCACACGGAATAACATCAACCCGCGTGCGAGGCCTGCCGTCGATTGCTCCTCAAGCAGAAGGAAACGCCCCGCCCGTCATTTGCTGGGCGAAGGAGCAGGAAGGGATGTCTGGGGAGAGGGACTGCGTAACTCGAACAGCAACTGTGAACTTTGACTATAAAGGCGCGGTCGAGAGCGCTGGCACGCGCGCTATTTCCGCAGACATCCCCCAGCGAACGGCTCGTATACCTTCTACGCGATGGGAGCGCTGTGATCTGACTGCTTCGCGCTCGGACCACTGATACGATACGACAAACGGACCGAAAGCCGCTTCTCTCCCGGGAGCGGCCGTATTGCCATACACCAGCGTTTTGTAGAGTTAAGTGAGATCGGATCAAAAAAAGTTAGCTGCTAGACCTCGTTCATGTAACACTACGGCGGTGCTTATCGCATTCACTGCTTCGCCCTCCCCCTCCCCCCACCCCCCCCGCGCCGCGCCGCCGCCGGTCCGATGAACCCCGCGCCGTTCACGTGCCGCCGCCGGAGGTCGAAACGTCGGCGCGCCGCCGCCGATGAATTTGGGTCCGGCGCATATGTCTACCTTATGGCATAATGTTTGTTGTGTATATTTGTGATAAATGTGCGCCGTTAGGCTGGTGTTGTGTATGGAGTGAAGAAGTGTCTTGTGGAATGTGTTGTCTGTATCCATCGGCCATAACTCTTTGCGTCACTGTAGCGAAGACCAGCTTGCAGGAGATGACGGGAGCGTTCCGACTGTGATTCGTGGCATGTCCATATAAGGTGCATCTGCTTGCATCACCGGAACAGAACTGTACGGGCATGTAGCGCCAACTGGTAAATGCGGCCAGTTACATGTTGAGATAACAGCTGTTGTAAGGGCCACCCCTGTCCGAAGCCTTTTAAGCACGACTTCCTCCGCCCTAGTAAGGTGAAGGGGGAGAGATCAGACACACGGTGGGATAAGAGCGCGCGTATCTTGCCGGAGAACATTTTTATGGGCACAGAGTGCATTTAGGGGTTGAGGTGGAAGGGGAATAGAAGGGAGGTCTGTATTAGGAGGGCAGTGTGCCTGTTGGTCAGCAGCAATATTGTGAGGATTCGCAGCATGGCGTGTAATCCAGTGTACCCTGATGCAAGTGGCTGTATTACGGTTCGTCTTATGTATCGCCTCGCAGATTTCCATCACCTTGTGAACTTTCTTGAGTTCCTGGACAGCCGCTAAAGAATCGGTGAATACGTCAAGTTGCTTAATTGTAGACAGCTTTTATAATTGTGACATTTATGTACACGCACATATATATGTGTATATTCCTATGTGTGCTTTATTTTTCTTTTTCTGCAGTTTTCCGCTGTTGTCTGCTGTACTCGTAGTGCCAGGAGCCTAGTCAGGCGTGTGTAAACACGGTATTTGTTCCGGCAGCATGACAATTCATGCCTCATGTATTGTCAAATCTGTAAATAAACTTGCAACTTCAAGATGCAAGATACTACCGCAATAATTGTATCCGATGTGATACTTGCAAACTGAAACGAAAGATACTTCGATACATTGGCCAATTTCTTATTATAGGTCCATATAATGTAGTAGCAAACACCTGTCAACAAAATGTCTGCTTGAAAATTTGTTAAGTGTGACTTATTTTGTTTCTTTTGAATGAATTGTCCATTAGCATTTCAAAAGTTTTGTCCTTGCTCAAAGTACATTAGTTTCATTCCGAAACAACTTATTGAAGCTTGTTTTAGCTGCCTCACAGTACAGCACTTTATACACTTCGCTCTTGCTCGTCATTATTGTAATTGATGGGAGTGGTTGCTGAGGTTGCCGACCAGCTAGCGGATTGCCATCTAACCACAAGAACTTCAATAAGAAGCCTTCGCACGATGGCGCAAATAGCAGCGTGGAGCTTTACCTTGTCCGTCAAAGAGCGTTCACGACATGCCGATCACCGGACAGGTGTACGGCAGCAACAAAGCTGGTAACGACATTTTTCGTGACGCATCGTGTATACGTAGAGGTCATAAAACATAAAACTACAATTACTTTTCATATTCAACTTGTTGAGTAAAGCGTTCATCATCCATGCACTCAATAACGTGAAATCTTTTAACAATTTTTCTTCAACGAGAGAACATGTGCAACCGAGAAACGTCTCAGACTTATTGTGTTGTCACGTGGTAGTGACGATGAAGAAGGCGGCAGTGAACTGGTAGAGACGAGACTCTTTACTGGGCTAAGTATAGATCTATAGCATCGCTACAAGTGGTGCTATGGTCGTGAGAACTTCATTTGCATATAAGTCAATGCCATTGCACGTAAGTCAAACTTACATCCACGACGGTGAGGAAAAAACCAGTCAAAAAGACGCCGAACAAGGGGAAGAAGTGACACACACAACGACTGGACTAGCAACTGTGTTTTATTAGCTGACAGCACCTCCCGGAAGAACCACGGCGCATGCGCTGATCACGTAAAACCATGAAGCCAAAACCCAAAACATGAAAAAAGCAAAAGCAGAAATTGGCCGCTTTGCTCGTCATTTACGTCATCAGTCAACCGCACGCTTTACTCAACAAGTTGAATATGAAAAGTAATTGTAGTTTTGTTTTATGTCCTCTACGTATACACGATGCGTCACGAAAAATGTCGTTACCAGCTTTGTTGCTGCCGTACACCTGTCCGGTGATCGGCATGTCGTGAACGCTCTTTGACGGACAAGGTAAACGCAAGCCTTCGAGATAGCTCGCTCGCGTATGCGATGACCCGTTCGAGGCCGCCTTTTGTTTGGATAAATACAGCGACAAACCCTACGCCCCTGGCGTCCGTGTGAACGTCGGCGTCCTCATCGAAATGATCAAGTAGTGGCGGCGACTGCAGTCGTCGCTGAAGTTCCCGGAAGGAGTCTTCTTGTGGACTTCTCCCACTCCAACTTCACGTAGGCAACAGGGTAGCTGCTTGGGCTGGTTGGTACTGCATTCTTTAAAGGAACCCTTTTTTTGTGCGCAAAACGTTTGAGGAAAACGTCCTATCTCCAGTTTTTTCCTCAAACGTTTTGCGCACAAAAAAAGGGTTCCTTTAAAGAATTCACGTAGGCTTTCGTGAGGCGAGTAAGGGGCTCGGCGATTTGAGAGAAGTTCCAGACAAAACACCTGTAGAAGGCGCAAAGCCCCAAGAATCTGCGGACGGCCTTCTTGTCACAGAGCAGTGGAAAAGTTTCCGATGGCGGCAGTTTTCTGCGGGTCAGGGCGTACGCCGTCACGATTAACCACGTGGCCTAAAAAAATCACAGCATATCCACGGAGTGAATGATGATGAGTGGGCGAAGCTGCGGAGGTTCATCGGTAAACCGTGAATCTTCCGTGAATTCTGCCCAGTACATCATCACCGACGTGAGATCGGGCGCGTTTATACTAAAGGTTCGATGAGTTATGACGACTTGCAGCGCACTTTAATTTTACATGTACGCTGTGAATTTTCATTGTTTAGAAAACCATTGCTTAGAAAGCATCTGGCGTCTTTCGTTAAGCAGCTGGCGTCTTTTCGTTTTGCTTTAGAAACATCTGGCGTTCTTTCGTTTTGCTTTTACAAAACATCTGGCGTCTTTCGTTGGTTTATTTCATCAATCAACGGCGTTTTGAACAAAATTTTTATTGTTTAATCACGCACAGGAGAAATCTCACCAGGCACTACCTTGGAGGTAAAGAATGGCTGCTAATGGGAATGAGAGACAGAAGAAGTCGGCTTTTAGCTAACGCTGCGAATTTTTTATTGTTCAACAACGCACAGGAAAAATCTCCCACCGGCACCACCTTGCAGGTCAAAGCGTAAGACTGGTTACATACTACGCTACGAGGGACGAACGGGTGCCGCTATAAGGAGCTTCGCCCCTAAAACCGAAGTTCTTTGTAAGCGACACGGCACTTCTCTGGCTTTAAGGTTAGACCCAACTATTTGATTGCTTCGAGTACTGATTGTAGCCTTTGGAGGTGTTCCTCAAAGTTTGCTGCAAAAATGACGACGCCGTCCAAATAAACGAGGCAGGTTTTCCACTTGACTCCTGCCAACACTGTGTCCATAACTCGCCGGAATGTGGCGGGTGCAGAACGAAATCCAAAAGGCATGACTTTCAATTGAAAGAGTCCAACCGGTGTAATGAATGCGGTATTGTCCCTGTCTCTTTCATCGACTTGAATCTGCCAATAACCGCTCTTCAGGTCCATCGAGGAAAAGTACTTGGCACTGCGGAGACGATCAAGGGCGTCATCTATTCTCGGAAGTGGGTACACATGCTAAAGTCTTCCTTTCGTACACGCAGTCCCAGCCGCTGAACCATGCCACCGAGCCAGCAGGATTGCTACCTGACATAGCCCTGGTCGGTCACTGCGGGCGGTGATCCATCTGCCGAAGATTGCTGTGCGGCACAGTGGACCGCCTTTTCCAAGCCATGGCCGCAAGCTCCACTGCGAAGCTATTTGGCACAACCGATAACAACCAGTAAGAAACGCCCCTGTCCTGCTGTCTTTCACATCGGCAGCGGCGGTCGCCCGGTGCAGACCGTGCTAAATGCTTCCTGTTGTAGTATACGCAGTCCCAGCCGCTGAACCGTGCCACTGAGCCAACAGGACTGCTGCCTGCCATAGCCCTGGTTGGTCACTGAATGCGGTGATCCATCTGCCAAAGATTCCTGTGCTGCACGGTGGACCGCCTTTTTCAAGCCATGGACGCAAGCTCCACTGCGAAGCTATTTGGCACAACCGATAACAACCAGTAAGAAACGCCCCTGTCCCGTTGTCTTTCACATCGGCAGCGGCGGTCGCTCGGTGCAGACCGTGCTAAATGCTTCCTGTTGTAGTATACGCAGTCCCAGCCGCTGAACCGTGCCACTGAGCCAACAGGACTGCTGCCTGCCATAGCCCTGGTTGGTCACTGAATGCGGTGATCCATCTGCCAAAGATTCCTGTGCTGCACGGTGGACCGCCTTTTTCAAGCCATGGACGCAAGCTCCACTGCGAAGCTATTTGGCACAACCAGGGTTGCCAATGGTGGCTACTTTTCGCCAAATTGGCGAATTTGAGAGGCCCGTGGCGACCTAAAATTATGAGGCGACATGGCGAATTTTTGGCGATTTTCGGCTTAGGTCTCCACCGAGGTTTAAATCCTAAACTCAGTGTCTTCCCAACGAATGAGCGGCAACATTCTCAGTACATTTCTTGGTTTTAGACCCACGAGTAGAATGCTCACATTACGCGTCATTCTGTATGTCCGTCCTGTAGCTCGTGTGTACCTCCTCAATTCATCTAGAGAGATAATAAAACGTTTATTTGATCTGTGAAAATAAGATCAGTGAGTGGGATCCTTAGTTCGGGATGCCATCTAGATGCAGGAAGTACTGGAACGTCCCCCAGCGACATTCTAGCAAAATGTAAGTCAGCGGACTGCCTTGCAAACCGCGAGGGGGCAGTGATTGACTATAGGTTTATGGCTTTAGGTGCTTTAAGCTTATCTGAAGTTTCGCATCTGAAGGGGCAAGACGACGGGTTGGCCGCGTGTTCCGACCATTTGTTCCGCCAAAGCTCCAACTGCTCTGAATAGCTTGGCGACTTATTCACTGTTGCAGTACCCCGAGTTCAGCTCGAAAAGTCTGTTTTGGAATAGCGTAGGGAGGCGGATACGCGGCTATTTCTGCAATAAAAATGATTTATTCGGGCATTTTTCACTGTTCTCGGTGAGCGTGTGCAATAAAAACAATTGCTATATAACATTTTACATTGTTATACAGCAATAACGCATCGGGTTGACGCGTGTAGATATAAGTAACTATAAGAAAGGGTCGGTGATATCGGTATCATATTTGTTCACACTGAAAAGGTGTAAGACTCACTAATGATCGGTTCCTGTAAGAATTTTGTCGTGTTACCTTCAATAAACCTTTTAATCCTTTTAATTCATATAAGGGTACGTAAAGCTGTCTACAAATAATGCTTTCACGGTTTTCGCCCAATGTTTATACCCCACTTTTAACTTTAAAACGAGAGGACAGGGATGGAAGGATATCATGAGCGTTTCGTTCATTCACCCTTGCGCCACCACGCACATCTTGCGGCTAGTCGGAGAAGCAGCACCATGCACTCCCATGGTGAAGCGGGCGATACGACTGGCATCGAGAAACGTCAATATAATTTAAGGGTCTTGCATGGTACCTCATTTTACGGGCTATACGTGAGTGGAAATTTTTATTACTGGGTATGCCGCGCATATCTAGAATGGCTACTTTTTTGGCGAAATATGTAAAAAAATGGCGATTTTTGGCGACTTTTTGCTCGTCGTTTGGCGACATTTACTCGAAAGTCAGTGGCAACCCTGGGCACAACCGATAACAACCAGTAAGAAACGCCCCTGTCCCGCTGTCTTTCACATCGGCAGCGGCGGTCGCTCGGTGCAGACCGTGCTAAATGCTTCCTGTTGTAGTATACGCAGTCCCAGCCGCTGAACCGTGCCACTGAGCCAACAGGACTGCTGCCTGCCATAGCCCTGGTTGGTCACTGAATGCGGTGATCCATCTGCCAAAGATTCCTGTGCTGCACGGTGGACAGCCTTTTTCAAGCCATGGACGCAAGCTCCACTGCGAAGCTATTTGGCACAACCGATAACAACCAGTAAGAAACGCCCCTGTCCCGCTGTCTTTCACATCGGCAGCGGCGGTCGCTCGGTGCAGACCGTGCTAAATGCTTCCTGTTGTAGTATACGCAGTCCCAGCCGCTGAACCGTGCCACTGAGCCAACAGGACTGCTGCCTGCCATAGCCCTGGTTGGTCACTGAATGCGGTGATCCATCTGCCAAAGATTCCTGTGCTGCACGGTGGACCGCCTTTTTCAAGCCATGGACGCAAGCTCCACTGCGAAGCTATTTGGCACAACCGATAACAACCAGTAAGAAACGCCCCTGTCCCGCTGTCTTTCACATCGGCAGCGGCGGTCGCTCGGTGCAGACCGTGCTAAATGCTTCCTGTTGTAGTATACGCAGTCCCAGCCGCTGAACCGTGCCACTGAGCCAACAGGATCTGCTGCCTGCAATAGCCCTGGTTGGTCACTGAATGCGGTGATCCATCTGCCAAAGATTCCTGTGCTGCACGGTGGACCGCCTTTTTCAAGCCATGGACGCAAGCTCCACTGCGAAGCTATTTGGCACAACCGATAACAACCAGTAAGAAACGCCCCTGTCCCGCTGTCTTTCACATCGGCAGCGGCGGTCGCTCGGTGCAGACCGTGCTAAATGCTTCCTGTTGTAGTATACGCAGTCCCAGCCGCTGAACCGTGCCACTGAGCCAACAGGACTGCTGCCTGCCATAGCCCTGGTTGGTCACTGAATGCGGTGATCCATCTGCCAAAGATTCCTGTGCTGCACGGTGGACCGCCTTTTTCAAGCCATGGACGCAAGCTCCACTGCGAAGCTATTTGGCACAACCGATAACAACCAGTAAGAAACGCCCCTGTCCCGCTGTCTTTCACATCGGCAGCGGCGGTCGCCCGGCGCAGACCGTGCTAAAGGCTTGCTTTCGTATACGCAGGTTGGTGCCTTGTACACCCGTCGTCAAAATAAGTCGGGACGCGCGAGCGACGACCGCAATGAGTAAAAACTGCATTGCCGCGCCATCTCACGTGGAAAGTGCTTGTGCGCGGCCTTTCAATATCGCAGCCATATCTTTTTACTCGCTTGCAGCGGACCAGCGATTACATATAGCGTTTTGCGCTAGGCGTCGCTTTCTTTCTTCAATCCGTGACGCGCTCAATTCAATGGGGGCACGGTGGCGGTGAAGTGTACGCGGCTCGCTATGCCCAGATTAAAGAGATAGCATATCTTGTCTCAGTGGCAAACCGGTGCCACACACATGATTATTCCTCTTCTCTGCACGTTCGTTTTTGTTGAAGCGTACCATGTGGTACTGAACCACGAGCGAGGGCACCGAAAACGAAAAGGCGTTGAGGCGAAAGAGTGCTTCAGTTTCTTAACATAACCAGAGGCAGGCAAATCACCTTGCACATGCAACAAAATAGGTGAATGGACTAGAAAAAAAAACTAAAAAAAAAACGCTCGCTTTAATCGGAGAGGTCATGGGTTGGCCTTGAAAGAACAAAAAAGGAAAGCAACGCAGGGCGAGCGAAAAAGAGAAACGGCGAAACTTATCACCTATGCCGTATTGAGTTGTCATTAAAAACAGTGAAACCGTTGCATCACGTGGTCACACTCAGACACTGATCGGCAAGTTTTAGGACAGGATACCAAATGATGCATATCTTAGGTACTATTTGCTGTGATCACGCTTCTTCAGAGCTTGCGATGTCCTCTATAGAGAGCATGTAAATCACAACGCATTCAGCGTGGCTGCATAAAGTTACAGAAACACGTGGCAGCAGTGATGAGCTCAAAAAAGCTGAGTGACAGCTCAAAGAACGTAGCCTGTTCATCAATGAGCAGAAGTTCACTGCTTCTCTTTACCCTAAGTGTGAGCTCTTCGAACCACGATAAAACGAGAAGGACGCTTGAGCTTCGCCTCCAAGAGTAGAACACGGTAACCTGATCGGGCCTAGTTGGCATCGCCTTCTCCATAATTAGCCTCAACGTGCCGTGAGGAAAACAAAGCGTGTGCGCGTAACATTGAACATATTTTCGCTGCGCAGAGAGCGCTGATTTTTCGCGCACTACCAACGACGTTTACGTAGACACCGACACCGCAATTTCTGCGAAATGAGCTTTTAACACCAGCGCGTTAAACGAAAAGTTCGGCTGCTCTGCGTTGTCGGTGAAGCGAGCCGCGTACACTTCACCGCTACCATGGCCCCGTCGAACTTAGCGTATCACGGATTGAAGAAAGAAAGCGACGCCTAGCGCAAAACGTTACATGTAATCATCTGGTCCGCTGCAAGCGAGTAAAACGATATGGCCGCGAAATTGAAAGGATGCGCAGGCGCACTCTCCACGTTAGATGGCGCGGCGATGCAGATTTATCTGATTGCGGTCGTCGCTCGCACGTCCCGACTTATTTTGCTGACGGGTGTACGTACTCGTTTAGTAACGATTTAGGACCCGCCGCTGCCGAGTCTGTGTATTAAGGCATTTTTCTTGGCTGTCTTTTATTTTTCATTAGTTATCTTCTTGATTGCACAATGGCTAGCTGTAGCGAGTTGTGTGCGTCCTGTGCAAAACCGCCTCCCGCATTCAGCCGCTTCTTAACATGTGCCGAATGCAAAAAGTCCTATCCCCTAGGTAAGTGCTTAGGACTTACTGAAGCACAAGCTAAAAACAAATCTGAAACTTTTTTTGACTCCTGGAAATGCACGAGTTGCTACTCGCAGCGCCTGAGGGGGCAGGGAAGCGGCAAAGAAAGGAATGACTAGGATGTATGTGCTCTATCAAACGCTATTCTAGAGTGGCTTGAAAAACTTGAGAATCTTTCAGCGCAAGTTGACAACATTCATAGAGCCATCTCTCGCCTATCTGTCAAGTATGATGAGATTCTAAAGACTATGACTTAACATGACGCCGTAATAATATACCTAGGTGTGACGTAATGCACAGTCATGCACACGCGCGCTCGGTTGGCGGCAACGCCCACTGTGATAGTGAAGTGACGCAACGCAGTAATGACAAGAAACTGAACCTTTTATTGCTTGGCACTTGGCCTCTTTATCCTGAAAACCACGTGAGTATAGAACACGAACTGTGGTCGATTACATCGTGACTTGCTGACAGGTGCCAAGGAACTCGGGCCGGTGGGTGAGTGGGGTTTATCGACGACGCTGCACTTCTTCCCCCTTCAAAGTCGCCATCCCAGTCGTTCCGGAGGGCGTCTTGTTCGCGTTGATCGGCGGAGTTGCGTTGGAACTGCCTCCGGCGCCCACGTTTCTCGAGTCGAGCCGGGCGACCTAGGGGCCGCTGGACTGGAGTTCAGTGTTGCACTTGCTTCTCGAGCGTCTGCGTCGGGCTGTGGTTCCTCTAAGCTGGAGCCGAGCCTTGATGCCTTTTTTTTAAACACGAAAGTGTTTTATGCCGGGGTCCTCCACGGCTCCACTGACGCATTTCCGTCACGGATATGACGTTCTAAAATATAAACATTTTATAAACAAAGAAAAAACTATAAGAAAAGGTTCCGTCACCGGGAGTCGAACTTACGACCTCTCGATCGCCAGCGCGCAGCGCGAAACGACTCCGCCACAAACGGCATGTTCTGTGCTATGCTAACGGCGAGCTATTTATGTACACCATTTGCCGGTGGCGGTGCTCAGAGATCGGCGGTACAGCGTGGTTTCATTATCACTAAGCGAGATGGCGCGAAGGGCTCGAAGAGCGCGCTTTAAAAGTCGTCCACCACGCAGATTAGCGCGCGCCTCGGCAGGGCGTGGTCGCTCGTGCGGGCGCTTATCTCGTGATCTCGGTGGTTTGTACGTCTTGCGCTCTGCCTGCAAGTTTCCGTTGAGAGCACGAAGGTCACCTCGCTCACTGCGGCGGCCGCTTTTGCGAAAGGAGCGCGCTGCTCACACAGAAATAAGTTACAACCGTGACAGTTCGCGCTCATCATGTGTATGTTCGTTCCGCGCGTCCTTTCTGCTTCAGCAGCGCATTGCAAGTTGCGAGCGGCTTGCCGTTCTTCGCGTAACATTACAATTTGATGCTGTAGCATTCATTCCTTCGCACTTGGGGCGAAAGAATGCACAACAAACGCTCAACTTCGTCTCTGAAGACACGTTTCACTTTCGTGTTATACCGATTCCTATGACAGAGGGATCAGCCATGTTTTTTTTCTGGTGTGGCTGACGCCCGCCGTGCCCTCAACTGGTCGACATGACGGCGCTGGGTTCCCAAGGGTGTCTCCACCTTTACCATCCGATTCCCTTCCGTCGCTATCACAGTCCCTTGCAGCCATTTTCGCCCTCGTTGAAAATGGCGGGACCAGACGGGCTTTCCGGGTGGGAACAGTGGTGGTGCTTTGGTCGACGAAGGCTGTTCCCGGATCGTGTCGGCCCCTGCAGGCAGTTCGCCTTCTGGAAAGTGGGCGGACAGCCTTGTCCGGGGCTCGAATCCCAAGAGCAGTTGTGCTGGCTATTAGCCACTCTCGAGGGGTGTAGATCTGTAACGGAAAAGAAAACAAGACAACTTTTCTTGCAGTGTGCCGCGCTTGTTTTTCTTGAGGCCCTCTTTTATTGTTCGCACCGCCCGCTCCGCTAATTCATTGGACTGTGGGTGGTATGGCGCCGTCCTGACATGGCGTATGTTATTTTCATGCATGAACTATGCCATCATTGCGCTCGAGAAGTGGGGGCCGTTGTCAGACACCAGACAATGCGGGATACCAAACCGAGAAAAGCTTTCCCTCAGTAATTGAATTGTTGCGTCTGTGGTAGCTGTTTTCAGCGGCGTTGCCTCTATTCACTTCGTTTCCGCGTGAACTAGGACGAAAATTAGGTACCCGTCAACAGATCCTGCAAAATCCATGTGCACTCGATACCACCGCCTCCCTGTCTAGGCCACGGGGAAGGTACTTGGGCCGCAGGCATTGACCACCCCTGCACACATTGGGGACAAGTTTGCACCAACCTTTCAATGTCTTTGTCTAATACAGGGTACCAGAATAGCGTACGAGCGAGCCTCTTCATGGCGCCGACACCTGGGTGGGTATCGTGTAGCTCGTTGAGTAGGCACTGCCGGGCTGCCTCCGGCACGACCACACGGTGACGCCAGTAAACGAGGTCATGGCTCGCGACGAGTTCGTGTCGGCGTGTGAAGTACGGCTGCAGATGCTGCTGCTGCCCCGCAAGATGTGATGGCCAGCCCTGCTCGATCCATTCCCGGACTTGCCGAAGTGCGCTGTCCTCCTGGGTCAAAGCAATCATTTGGTTAGAAGGAAGGGCACTTGCATCCAAACCTTGCGTATAAAGTACATATTCCATGACTTCTTGACTTCCGCGTTCCTGGTCCCCTGACAAAGGCAAGCGACTGAGGGCGTCCGCGTTAGCGTTGTGTGCTCCCTTGCTGTATTCCAGATTGTATTGGTAAGCTGATAGAAGAAGCGCCCATCGCTGAATTCGAGCGGCCGTCATCTGCGGAATCGGCTTGTTGGGGTCGAAAAGCCCGGTGAGGGGCTTATGATCTGTCACCAACGTGAAACGGTTGCCTTGCAAGAAATCGCGGAACTTACAAATTCCAAATACCAAGGCCAGCGCTTCTTTCTCGATTGGGGAATAATTGCGTTCTGCTGACATCAGCGTTCTCGAACGAAATGCTATCGGGTGGTCCACGCCATCAATGCGGTGTGATAATATTGCACCTAAGCCGTCTGCTGACGCATCACATTCCAGCCGCACCTCCTTCTGCGGATCATAGTGGACCAGAAATTTTGCCTTTAACAAGGCGCGCTTTGCTTCCTGGAAGGCTTTTTGGTGCTCTTCTTTCCAGTGCTAGCGTTGTCCCTTGACCAGTAACCGATAGAGCGGAGCCAGGATCGTGGCCAAATTAGGCAAAAATTTTGAGTAATAGGTTATGAGCCCGAGAAAGGACTTCAGTTGGCTCACTGATTCTGGCTTTGGTGCAGCTGTTATGGCTTCGAGGTTGTCGCGCAGTGGATGAAGGTTGCATCAATCCACTTCTTTTTCTCGGAACCGACATTTGGCCTTGTTCAGTTGGAGGCCACCGTCGCGAAGTCTCTGGAACACTTGTCGAAGTGTTGACGTGTCCTGTTGCTTCTCGGCGATTATGATGTCGTCCAGGTACACACGTACTCTTGGTAAATCCCGTAATAACGACTCAATGCGCCGCTGGAACAGTGTGGGAGCTGACGAGATGCCGAAGGCTAGTGAGTTGTACGAGTACAAGCCCTGGTGCGTGTTGATGACAGTCATTTCCTTCGCTTCTTCATCAAGTGGGAGCTGATTATAGGCATTTCGTAGATCCAGTGTGGTGAATACTACTCCCCCGTAGAGCGCGGCAAAAATGTCGTCCACTTTAGGCAAAGGGTATTGCTCCGGGTGAGTAGCCGGATTCACGGTGAGCTTAAAATCGCCACACAGCCTGATGTCCCCATTTTTCTTCACCACGGGTACGACAGGAGCAGCCCATTCGGAAACGCTCACCGGCGACAGGACGCCTTGCTGAACGAGGCGGTCGGTTTCGGCGGAGACTGCTTTGCGAAGCGCGAACGGCACCGGACGGGCCTTCAAAAACCGCGGCACCGCTCCTTCTTTCTTGTACAGCTTCACGGGCGGGCCTTTGCAGCAGCCAAGTCGATCTTGAAACAAGTCTGCGAACTCTTCCACCAGCTCCTTTAAGTCATCTTCTGCCTGCAGCGCATAGACACTTGGTAGAGCCCTTTCTTCCAAGAGTGACAAGCCCGCTTCGCGGAAAGCTTGAATTGTATTTCTACCGCAAAGTAGTGGTCCATCACAATCGACTACCACGAGCGAACTGTCCACTCGTGTTTTGTCGTGTTCCACACTCATGGCGACTCGGCCTACCAGCGGAAGAGGACCGAGGAAGCAAGATAGCCGAAGTGGCGTCTCTTCTAGTCTTGGCCACCACTTACGGTTATTGCTAAAGACGTTTTTTGGAATAACGCTGACGGATGACCCCGTGTCGATCAGCATACGCAGTCTCCTGCCACCACAGACCAAGTTCCGTTCCATTGGTCGCATTCTTGCCTGGTCAACGTTGTTCTGGGCGGATAGGGCGTAAAGGATTTCTTCTTTACTGTCCTCTCCCTCAGACAGCTCGCTGAGCGCGTACGATCCCGCCTGCCGGCCGCCGTGCCTGCGCTGGCACATCCTTGCCAAGTGTCCTCTTGTGCCGCAATTTCGGCACACCTTGCCGACATGCTGGCATTCGTGTTCCGAGTGACTTGAGCCGCATCTCCAGCACGAATGGCGTGGTTCTTCCAAGTTGTGCCCGCTGCCTCTGTTTCGTCCGCTGCTACGTCGCCTTTGGACAAGCAGCACGTCACCCGCATCGTTCCTGCAGTCCGTATCTTTTAGAGAACGTACGTTCCGGTCAGCTGTTTCTGACGGCATTGCGAGTTCCTCAGCTTCCTGCAGAGTCAGCTTTCTTTGCGTCAGCAGGAAACGCCTGGCCTCGTCGTCCCGGAGACCGCAGACTATCCGGTCACGTAACATTCTGTCCAGAAAGTTGCCAATGTTGCAGTCTTTTGCAAGGCGTCGCAAGTCCGCCACAAAATCTTTCACCGCCTCATTGTCTCCTTGCCTCCGCACAAAAAATGCGTGACTTGCCGCAGTCTCGTTCACCTGTGGGCTGTAGTGTTCTTCTAACACCTTTACGACATCTTCGTACGTTAGGCTGTTGACGGGCGTCGACGGGCATCGTCCCTGCAGGACTCGAACCACGCTGTCACTGCTACCAAAAGTGCTCGACGCTTCGAAGAATCCGTGATATCGTTGCCTTCGAAGTATGCCTAGAGACGCACGCGGTAGGCATCACAACTGCTTGCTGTCTCGTCAAACTCCGGCGGCCTCGATCCCATCCTTCGTCGCCACTGAAGTGTCGCAACGCAGTAGCGACAAGAAACTGAATCGTTTATTGCTTGGAACTTGGCCTTTTTGTCCTAAAAACCACGTGAGTAAAGAACACGAGCTGTGGTCGATTACATCGTGACTTGCTGACAAGTGATAAGGAACTCGGGCCGGTGAGTGCGGTTTATCGACGACGCTGCAGATACGATGTATATAAGAGCGCCTTTTCGCTCAATAAAGCCCCTTTTGACGCACTTGACCCCGTGAAAGCCACATGGTGTCAGAAGTGGTCGGACTGCAGCCGATGCGCGTAGTCGGCGAATGAACAGCGCACAGGTAGCAAGCCAGCAGGGGCAGCTCGAAGGTACCAACAAGCTACAAGCATGCAGGAAGGGGAACAGCGCCAGCAGGCCAGCAGTCCAGTCACCACGCCATTGCCACCGCCGAAAGCCCTGGACACCACAGGAGACGTATGGCAAAGCTGGAAGACATGGCGGCAGGAGTACGAGCTCTTCGCAACGGCAACATACCTGAACCAGCAACCGAAAGAGATACAGGCAGTCACATTTCTCATGATCATTGGAGAGGACGCGCGCAAGATGTACAGCACTTTTGCTTTTGCAGCTGACGAAGAGAAGTCTGACGTAGAAGTACTGAAAATGAAGTTTGAGGCATTCTACAAACCAGCTCTAAACTGCCATGAGTTCCGCTTTGGAAAGCGCGATCAATCAAAATGACGGCGAAAGTTTCAACGACTGGTTGACAGAACTACGAGTGCTAGCAAAAAGCTGCGAGTCTGGGCAGCTTGAAGAGCGCATGCTGAGAAGCAGTATTATTCTCAAAATTAGAGATAAAAGCTGCAACAAAAGCTAATCTCCGAAATTGCTTCTTTCGCGAAGACCGTAGAAATGTGTCGCTCACGTGAACATGGCAAAGAACGGTGTGAGGAAATACAGGCGCGCCCGAAAAGCGATTACGCAGCCGAGATGAACGCGCTGTCTGAAACGAAAGGTCGGCGTTGTACAAAGTGCGCAAAGGTTCGGCAGACCATCCGTGTGTGTCCAGCAAAAGGACGCACGTGCAGGATTTCATTTCATTTAATTTATTTACCTTAAAGACCCCGGAGGGGTGTTACATAAGGGGTGGTTTAACAAACAAAAATTATAGAACTTGTCCACGAATAAATCTTGTTATTTCTTCCATGAAGGCAGGTGAGGTGGCGATGGAAGCGATGTGGTGGGGAAGGCCGTTCCAGTCTTTGGCTGTGCGATGGAAAAATGATGACGAGCAAGCGACAGTACGTGCACTTGGACGAGCAACGTTAGATGAATGGCCTGTGCGCAGTGAAATGCGCATCGGAGGTAGAATGTAAGGTGCTTGGCGAAGTGAACTGTAATAGAATTTATGATATAATGATATGCTTGCGATACGACGGCGATGTGCTAGTGATTCCAAAGCAGAATCTGCTTTTAATGACGAAACACTGATGTCGTATGAGAATGATGAATAAATATACCTTACGGCACGATTTTGCAGGGATTCTATGGCTTCGCTGAGGTAGCTCTGGTGAGGATTCCAAATGGGTGATGCATATTCGAGTTTAGGTCGAACCAATGTTTTATATGCGAGTTGCTTTACATGTTGAGGAGCACTGCGAAGGTTACGTTTGAGAAATCCTAAGGTTTTGTTTGAAGATAATGTGATGTTAGTCACATGAGAGCACCAGTTGAGATCATGCGTTATAGTAATGCCTAAGTATTTGAATGAGTTGACATTGTCAATGGGGGTGTTGTGAATTGTGAAAGGAAGGGTATGCCTATTACGGCTGCGGGAAATTGACATGCTTTTACATTTATGGGGATTTAAGGCCATGTGCCACTCGTCACACCACTTCTTAACGTTATTCAGGTCATTCTGTAATGAGATGTGGTCGTTATTGTTAATGATAGATCGATATAGGACGCAATCATCTGCAAACATTCGAATGTTAGATGATACATGCAATGGTAGATCGTTTATGTATATTAAAAATAAGAGGGGACCTAAAACTGAACCCTGGGGGACTCCCGATGTTACTGGTAGAAATTTAGAAGCAGTGTTGTTAATAACGACAGATTGTGATCGGTTATGAAGAAACTCCTTTATCCATGTTAGGACGTTAGGGTGCATGTTCAAGTGAGAAAGTTTTAATATTAATCTTTTATGAGCTACTTTATCGAATGCCTTCGCAAAGTCAAGGAAAATGACGCCTGTTAAAATGTTACGATCAAGGTTTGAGTGGAGATCATGCAGAAATGAGGCTAGTTGCGTGTCACATGATAGATTCTTACGGAAACCATGCTGTGACGGATGGAAGAAGTTACAGTTGTCGAGAAAAATCATAACGTGTGAAAAAATGACATGTTCCATGATCTTGCAAGGGATACTAGTGATGGATATGGGGCGATAGTTTAATGGTGATTCACGGTTACCTGATTTGTAGACTGGAACGACCTTGCTCTTTTTCCACTCGTCTGGGAGGGTGCCTGATGATAATGATTGTGAGAACAGCAGGGTTAGATACATGGCAGATATGCACTTGGTATTTTTTAATAGCTTCGAGGTGATTTCGTCAACCCCGGCTGATGAGGATAACTTATGTTTGTCAATGAGGGTAGATATTCCGACTGGTGAAAAATTGATATCAGGCATTGGAGGCATCACGTGAACAGGATATGCAGGGAGAGGCATGAGTGGTTCGGTAGTGAAAACAGATACGAAATCAGAATTAAACAAATTGGCACACTCTATGTCGGATAATATTTCACAGTCTTTAGAAATTTTGATACCAGGTGATGATTTAGGGTTGATTACCTGCCAGAATTTTTTGGGATTATTAGTGAGCATGCGGGGTAGGTCTGAATGAAAAAATGAATGTTTTTGTTGTCGAATAGCGGCCAAGTAGGTGCGTTCAGCTTCATAATATTTATTCCAGGAGTTGGGGCTTGGTCGAAGCTTGGCGGAGCGAAACAGACGTTTCTTTTTGTTCTCAAGTTTTTTTAGTGTGTTTGTGAACCATGGCCGGTTGCGATTAGGTTGGAGTACGATTGACGGTATATATTGCGCAACAAGGTTAGACAACTTGTTTTGGAAGAGCCCCCAGTTTTCAATTATAGAGCGATTTTCGAACCCCGATTCGAATGATTGGTAGAATGCTTCTAATTCACTGTTAATTGCGGTATAATTGCCTTTGTCGTACAGGCGGATTGTTTTGCGAACTGTAAGATATTTCACGTGCGAAAAAGAGAAAACTGTGTGAATTACTTTGTGGTCGCTTATTTCACGTAAATAGCTAATGGAGGACATGCTGTCTGGATCGGTGGTTAGTATCAGGTCAAGTATGTTTGCGGTATCATGAGTTACACGCGTGGGCTCCTTCACTATCTCTGAGAGGTTGAAATTAAGGCAGACGTCTAGGAAATCTTTAACTCCTGCATTAATGGTACCTGGGCTAGAATAATCAGTCCAGTCTATATGTGGGTAGTTGAAATCCCCCAAAAGCAAAATGCACGCGTTCGGGAATGTTTTTGTTAAAAAAGCCAATATATTGTTACGGGGAATATAAACAGAGACTCGAGGGACTAGCAACAGATGTATTTACAAGTGGTTCACCGAGCAGCGCAGCCGATAGGAACAGCTCGCGCCAGTCTATCCTATTGTCGTCCTTTTCTTCGTCTTGTGGACCACGATGCCACTGGTACGTAGCATGACCCCCGGCGGCGGAAGCACCGTCCCGGAGCTTTAAAGATCGTTTTCAGAAGCAGTGTTGTAGGGCTTGAGCCGTGAGACGTGAACAACATCACTGGACCGAACAACAGATGACGAGGGACAGATGGGGCCAATCTCATAGGTGACAGGTGTTACTTGCCGCACTATACGGTAAGGTCCCGTGTAACGTGACAAAAGTTTTTCAGATAGGCCCACTCGACGATTAGGGGACCAGAGTAGCACAAGGGTACCGGGAACGAAATGTGCGTCCCGATGTGAGGCATCGTACCGACGTCGTTGGTTGCTCTGCGACGCCGTCAGGCGAGCGCGAGCGAGCTGACGGGCATGATCGGCTCGCGCGATAGCGTCATGAGCATACTCGCTGGTGGACGAGGTACTGGATGAACTGATGGTGTCCAGTGGTAATGTCGGCTCTCTTCCGTACAATTGGTAGAAAGGTGAAAAGCCTGCTGTGCCGTGGCGCGATGAGTAATACGCGAAAGTTGCGTAGGGTAGGGCAATATCCCAGTCTCGGTGGTCCGGCGACACATACATAGCGAGCATGTCCGTAAGCGTGCGAGTGAACCGTTCCGCGAGGCCGTTGGTTTGAGGGTGGTAAGCAGTGGTCACTTTGTGCTGCGTGGAACAGGAACGCAGGATGTCGGCGATGACTTGAGAGAGAAACGAACGGCCACGGTCGGTGAGCAGTTGTCTTGGGGCACCGTGAACCAGTATAACGCCCCGTAACAGGAAGTCAGCAACGTCGGTTGCACAACTCGTCGGTAGAGCTCGCGTAATAGCGTAGCGTGTAGCATAATCAGTAGCCACTGCTATCCACTTGTTTCCCAATGTTGATGCGGGAAAAGGACCAAGCAGGTCTAACCCAACGCGGTGAAACGGTTCCGTGGGTATGTCTACTGGTTGAAGACGGCCACCAGGTAGCAGCGACGGTGTTTTGCGACGTTGACATAACTCACACGCAGCGACGTATCGGCGTACCGAGCGAGCAAGGCCTGGTCAGAAGAAACGTCGCCGTACGCGCTCATACGTACGAGATACGCCAAGGTGTCCAGCTGTGGGCGCATCGTGAAGTTCAGCGAGGACACTGCGCCGTAAATGCTTAGGCACGACAAGAAGAAGGTCAGGCCCGTCAGGTCGGAAATTGCGGCGGTATAGGACGCCCTCTTGAAATACAAAGCGACGGACGGAGGCGTCGTTTGGGGAAGATTCCGCGCGGCTGATGATGTCAAGCAGCAGTGGGTCTCGTTTCTGTTCTTCCCCAATGTGAATGAAGGCGGACACGGAGAAGATGGAGGGCACCGTGTTGGCGTCACTGTCGTCAGGATCGTCGACAGGGTACCGGGAGAGGCAATCGGCGTCCTGGTGCAGGCGACCAGATTTGTACACGACCGAGTAAGAAAATTCCTGCAGACGCAAAGCCCAGCGACCAAGGCGCCCTGAGGGATCTTTGAGGGAGTTCAGCCAGCAGAGCGCGTGGTGGTCGGTAACTACCGAAAATGGGCGTCCATAGAGGTATGGCCTGAATTTCGCGACCGCCCAAACGAGAGCCAAGCACTCGCGCTCTGTGATGGAATAATTGCGTTCAGGGGCTGATAGCAGGCGGCTGGCGTATGCAATAACGCAGTCATGGCCACGTTGGCGTTGAGCTAGCAGTGCGCCGATGCCATGGCCACTTGCATCCGTACGGATCTCAGTAGGGGCAGCAGGGTCAAAGTGGGCCAAAATCGGAGTAGTGAGGAGCGCGATGAGATTGGAGAACGCAGAGGCCTCTTCTGAGCTCCATGAAAACGGGACGTCTTGTTTGAGGAGCTGCGTAAGGGGTCTCGCTATGTCTGCAAAATTTTTCACAAAGCGTCGGAAGTAAGAGCATAGGCCGAGAAAGCTGCGAACATCCTTTGCAGATCGTGGTACAGGAAAGTTTTTGACTGCGCTGATTTTGGCTGGGTCTGGTTGTACGCCGTTAGCGTCTACTAAATGGCCAAGTACGGTAATTTGGTGACGGCCAAAGTGACACTTGGACGAGTTCAGCTGCAGGCCAGCGCGACGGAAGATATCTAAGACGGCTGACAGGCGCTCTATATGAGCCTCAAATGTAGGTGAAAAAACAACGACATCGTCCAAGTAGCACAAACAGGTGGACCATTTAAAGCCTCTGAGCAGAGAGTCCATCATTCGTTCAAAGGTGGCTGGAGCGTTACAAAGGCCGAAGGGCATGACCTTGAATTGATATAGGCCATCAGGTGTGATAAATGCCGTTTTCTCACGATCCATGTCATCCACCTGAATCTGCCAGTACCCGGAACGTAGGTCTATGGAGGAAAAATAGCGGGCACCAAAGAGGCAATCGAGGGCGTCATCTATTCGTGGCAGAGGGTACACGTCCTTTTTTGTAATTCTGTTTAGGTGTCGATAATCGACACAGAAACGCCATGTGCCGTCTTTCTTGCGGACGAGTACGACAGGGGACGCCCAAGGACTGCAGGATGGCTCAATGATGTTCTTGGCGAGCATTTTGTCGACCTCACTTTGGATAATTTGACGCTCAGTCGCCGACACGCGATATGGACGCCTATGGATAGGAGGCACATCACCAGTGTTTATGCGGTGCGTCACACCAGTAGCTTGCCCCAATGGACGGCCGCCGAGATCGAAAACGTCGATGTACGACAGTAGAACCCGGTGGAGCTCGTCAGTCTGCTGCGGTGTTAAATCAGAAGCAATCATCGACTTAATTGCGCTGTCGGGGAAAGTATTGGATTGGTGCTGGGCAGAGGTGTCGGAAGGAGTGGCTACCGTGAAAGCATTCACTGCGTTGTCTTCTAAAGTGGACAGCAATGCCAAAGCAATGCCTTGAGGCAGCACTTGAGGTGTCAAGCTAAAACTGACAACTGGAAGGCACGTGGAGTTCCCGGCGACAGACAGAACGGTGTGCGGTAATGTAATGCCGCGGCTGATGAGGACATCGGTGATAGGTGTCAGTACATAGTCGCCGTCGGGAACTGGTGGTCTTGATACGAACTCGACGTAGGTCAGTGTTTGGGCTGGAAGGCGAACATATCGGGCAGTGCAGAGGCGACTCGGCCGTGGTGCAGCAGGGTCTGTTATGGGCAAGTGAAGATGGAGTGTACTGGCCGAACAGTCAATGAGGGCAGAATGTGCGGACAGGAAGTCGAGGCCTAGGATTACGTCATGTGGGCATTTTTCAAGGACGGCGAAGAGAACAACTGTGTGGCGATCAGCGATGCTTACATGAGCGGAGCACATTCCAACGACAGGTGCTGTTCCCCCGTCGGCAACACGGATGAACTTAGTCGTCGCAGGTGTGAGAACTTTCTTGAGCTTTGGGCGAAAATCAGTGGTCATGACGGAAAGTTGAGCCCCAGTGTCGACAAGAGCAGTCACATGCACACCGTCCACTTGTACATCGATAAGGTTCCGTTTCGTCTGTATGGTCAATAGAGGATTTGCGGTCAGTCCCATTGATGCAGCGCCACCTCCAGGGGCTGCAACATTTAGTTTTCCGTCGAGGAGCGTCGTGGGAAGGCGGGCGAAGGCGCATGACGCATGACGATAAACGGGACGGCCATTGGAAGAACGCTGGAAAGTTTGTGTAGTAGGACCCCAGCGACTTCTGCAATGGCGAGAAACGTGCCCAATACGGTGACAAGAGAAGCAAATGGGCTTGTCATCATGTGTTCGCCATGCGGACGGATTGCGGAATGTTGATGGAGAGCCAGATGGGAATGGACGTGGAGTTGTGAATTGTTGCTGGAAGTCGGTGCGGGGAGGCGTCGAAATGGAGCAAATACCCATGCTGGCAATTTCCTGTCGCACGACTGCTTGAATTAGGGGCAAGGGGATTGAAGGAGAGTGGTCAGGGTGCGGTGGTGGCACTGTAGCAGGAGCGGCTGCTTCAAGTTCACGCCGGACGAGTCGTGTTAAGTTATCGCAACTGTCTGGAGGACGACATGTGTCCAGGCAAGATGACGTCGCTGCGGTATTCGGAAGGCGCTGGAACTGATGTGAGATGCGTCTGCTTTTAGCCTGTTCCAGGCGGCGACATTCTTGAATGATCGCATCAACAGACGTAACGTTACTAAATACCAGCAAGTTAAACGCGTCGTCGGCGATACCCTTCAGGATGTGCGCAACTTTTTCTGGTTCGGACATGTTTTCGTCGGCTCTGCGGCAGAGTGCTAGGACACTTTGAATATAACTGATGTAGGACTGAGTGGAAGTCTGCGCGCGAGTAGATAATTCATTCTTTGCGGCTTGTCGACGAACAAAAGGGTTTCCAAAAAGCTCACGGATCTTTTCCTTGAAGCTGTCCCAGCTGGTAATGTCATGCTCGTGTGTGTCAAACCAGACACGAGGGGTTCCGGTCAAGTAAAAGATGACATTCGCGAGCATGAGTGTGGGGTCCCACCTGTAACTGGCGCTGACACGTTCGTAAAGGCGCAGCCATTGGTCGACGTCGGAACCCTCGAGGCCCGAGAACACGCCAGGGTCTTTCAAGACGGGAAGCGCCACGAAAGTTGTTGCGGCCGCTGGGTTGGAAGGCAGGACAGAAGGCGTGACGACCGGAGTGGGTGCATTCGAGTCTTGAGAGGCCATGTTGAAAGCCGCGAGCGAACGCCCGCTGCGGAGTTCCGTGGCGAGGACGGGGATCGCACCGCTCCACCAAATATGTTACGGGGAATATAAACAGAGCAATAAAATTTGTTGCGGGGCTAGTTGGTGCATAGTTAAGTATAAGACGGTGGCGCAAAAAGGGACAAGGACGAAACAGGAAGAAGAGACGTATACAAGCGCACACTACCAACTGGTTTATTCTCGAAAGGACACTCAATATATATGCCATTACACACATGCGCAGACGCCCGAAATCAAAAGCGATCTCGCAAAAAAACAAACTCACTGCTGTGCAGGACGATAGAGGGAACGCTGACACAGCCACTCCCGTACAATTTAATGAAATAGGCCTCAGCCAGTTCTCTTGCGACTGCGTCACAACTTCGCTTTAAGATTTTCCTGGATGAGAACAGGGGCACACATGCACAAGATTTACAATGAAATGGCAGATGCGAGCCCGTACCATTTTTGATGGACAGCGCATGTTCCTGTAACCGAACATTAATGCATCGGCCTGTTTGGCCGATGTATACATTGCCACGTGTTTAGATTCAGCGCTTAAGAAGTCGTGTATGCACACCATGAAGGAGAGCTTCGACCTACAAATTTCGCGCCTCTCAGCTGCGGGGTTTCCCCGGACTGTTGTTGCTTCTGTTGTAGAAGCAATGCTAAAGAAGATGAAAGGCAAGACTCAGAGTCCTGCCTTAGAACGCCAAGAGAAAAAAACGAGGCCTGTAGTCATCCCGTACACTCATAAAGTCGCTCATAATCTTAAGAAGGTTGCTACAAGGTTCAATGTTCCTGTGGTCTTCTCGGCGCCACGCAAATTGTCCAGCGTTTGTAGGCGAGTAATGAAACCTGGTGATACGAAACGTTGCTGTGATATTAAGCATGAGCATCCTTTTGGGGAGTGTTGTGTCGGTGCGGTGTATTTGATTCCTTTGAGCTGTGGCAATGTATACATCGGCCAAACAGGCCGATGCATTAATGTTCGGTTACAGGAACATGCGCTGTCCATCAAAAATGGTACGGGCTCGCATCTGCCATTTCATTGTAAATCTTGTGCATGTGTGCCCCTGTTCTCATCCAGGAAAATCTTAAAGCGAAGTTGTGACGCAGTCGCAAGAGAACTGGCTGAGGCCTATTTCATTAAATTGTACGGGAGTGGCTGTGTCAGCGTTCCCTCTATCGTCCTGCACAGCAGTGAGTTTGTTTTTTTGCGAGATCGCTTTTGATTTCGGGCGTCTGCGCATGTGTGTAATGGCATATATATTGAGTGTCCTTTCGAGAATAAACCAGTTGGTAGTGTGCGCTTGTATACGTCTCTTCTTCCTGTTTCGTCCTTGTCCCTTTTTGCGCCACCGTCTTATATATAAACAGAGACTCGAGGGACTAGCAACAGATGTATTTACAAGTGGTTCACCGAGCAGCGCAGCCGATAGGAACAGCTCGCGCCAGTCTATCCTATTGTCGTCCTTTTCTTCGTCTTGTGGACCACGATGCCACTGGTACGTAGCAATATTGTTATGATGAAAGATGTTTATTTGAAGATGGGCTGATGGGCAAAAGGGCTGAATGGCTGCCGCCTGGCACCGATACACTCGCAAGACAAGCGCTCTTCGTCCTCCTCTTCTTTTCGTCCTCCCTGTCGCGTTAGCGTAGCACTCCTCCCTCCACAGACGAAGCCCGCCGGGCGAGTAACGGCTACGTGGACGCGGAGTCGCGCGGACGACAGCGCTTTAGGCGCGCGACGTGAACAAGTTGCGTCTGCCGAGAACGGTAGCCGTGGTTTAGGAGACGAGCTATCGAGTACGTGAGGTCACTGAGGCGATCGACGATGACGAAGGGGCCGGTGTAGCGTGCCAGAAACTTTTGACACAGGCCACGCTTGCGAAGCGGCGTCCAGAGCCAAACTATGTCGCCTTTGTCGTAAGATACGTCCTTGTGCCGTGAATCGTAGGTGATCTTGGAACGGTCCTGGGATGCCAGCGTACGAAGCTGAGCTACACGCCGTGCCTCCTCTGCGCGGCAGAGAGTCTGGGCAATAGAAAGGTCCACATGAGTATGAAATGGCAGAATGGTGTCAAGGAAGAGTCGAGGTGGTCGAACGTAAAGAAGATAGAAGGGGCTGTAGGCAGTGGCTTCATGCCTCGCCGTGTTGTAGGCGTACGTAATAAAGGGGAGGATGTCATCCCAATTCTTATGCCTTGAATTGACGTACATAGAAATCATATTGGTGAGCGTTCTGTTCGTGCGCTCGACGAGACCATTTGTCTGCGGGTGATAAGGGGTCGCGTGGCGAAATCGACAATCACAGAGACGCAAGAGTTCTTCGACCACGTCGGCAACGAACTGGCGTCCACGATCACTCACAATAATGCGAGGTGGTCCATGGCGAAGTATGACTGTAGACAGGAGGAAACTCGAAACATCGATTGCCGTGGCTGTTGGTATTGCTGCGGTCTCCGCATAACGCGTCAGGTGGTCAACACAAACGATGACCCAACGGTTGTTGTTTGATGAGCGCGGGAAAGGGCCGACAAGATCCACTCCGACCATTTCGAAAGGTGTTGAGGGTGGTGTCAAAGGGTGAAGGAGTCCGACCGGGGCAGTGTTCGGGCGCTTGAATTGTTGGCATTTGTCACAACTGGCCACATACTTTTCTATAGTCCTTCTCATTCTAGGCCAGTAGAATCGACCTTGAACGCGGTGATACGTTTTGGCGAAACCCATGTGTCCAGCGGTCCCGTCATCGTGCATAGCACGGAGCACGTCTCGTCGCAACTTTGTGGGGACCACTAATAGTAAGCGTGCACCATCAGCCGCGTAATTCTTTTTATAGAGCAGGTCATCTTGCATAACAAAGCCATTGTTGTTTGCCGGCTGAGCAGCTGAGTCGAAAAGGGCATCCAAGTGCCGGTCGTCACGCTGTTCTTTCCTGAAGGTGGCGAGGTCGGGAAAACGTGTATCGTCAATGGCGGCTAGGAATTCATCAAAATTGTCGGCGTCACAAGCAGTTGTGGGTAGCGGGAGCCGCGAAAGACAGTCGGCGTCGGCATGCTGGCGGCCACTCTTGTAACGGACCGTAAAGTCAAATTCCTGCAAGCGTAGCGCCCACCGAGCAAGGCGACTAGACGGGTCACGGAGACCAACTAACCAACATAGCGAATGATGATCGGTAACAATCGTGAAGTGATGGCCGTAGAGATACGGGCGGAACTTCTGGACAGCAAAAACTACAGCGAGACACTCTTGCTCCGTTACGGTGTAATTCTGTTCGGCCTTGCTCAACGAACGGCTGGCGTACGCAATGGCATGCCTCGGCGTCACCAAAACGCTGGATGAGGACGGCACCGAGGCCAATTCCACTTGCGTCGGTGTGCACTTCCGTTGTGGCAGAAGGGTCAAAATGGTGGAGTATGGGTCCGGAAGAGAGCATGAACTTTAGCTGCCGAAACGAAGAGTCGCAATCCGTTGTCCAGGTGAAAGGCGTGTCCTTGCGTAGCAATGAGGTCAGAGGGTACGCAGTTTCGACAAAATTGGGCACAAAACGTCGAAAGTACGAGCAAAGACCTAAGAAACTTCTTAACTCGCGTTGCGACTGCGGTTGCTTAAAATTGCTCACTGCGGCAACCTTCTGTGGGTCTGGCCGTACGCCGTGCTTGTCCACTAGATGTCCGAGTACTAGCGCCTCTCGTTGGCCAAACTGGCATTTCTTTGAGTTGAGGGTAAGGGCAGCCTGTTCGAGGCACGTCAAAACAACGTCAAGTCGCTGGTTGTGTTCTGCAAAAGTGCGACCGAAAATTACGACGTCATCTAGATAGCATAAACAAATCTCCCATTTTAGGCCACGCAGAACCGTGTCCATGAACCTTTCGAACGTCGCGGGCGCGTTGCACAAACCAAACGGCATAACGTTGAATTCAAACATATTGAGCTCACCGGGGAAGTCAGCATTACTGTTGGGGGGGGCGATAGCAGACACCAATAAGTAGTAGCTGTGGATTAGCTCGACAGATAAGCCATAAAATTTCCAGGTTCGTGGTCACGTGAACAGCGGAACACTTCAGCTGTTTTTTTACGGCGATAAGAACGCCACCGCCTCGGGCACCCCTCCTGTCCTTGCGAAAAACATCGAAGTTCGGCAGTTCACTCATAACTTCACTGTCAGCGATTTCATTAGTGAGCCACGTTTCAGTCAAAATAAGCAAGTCACTTTCAGATGAAGATACGATGTCAGCTACCTGCTCTCGTTTGGGAAGGAAACTTCTAACATTGGTAAAGATAACAGAGATCGAAAAAGACTTTTGAAGGGCAGGCAGAGTACGTCGGGACGGCTGGCGACGGCCGCGTGTTAGCTATGATTCTTTAACGGATTGGGACGTCTCATCAAAAGTATAGCGCTTTGATCCAATCAATAATGTTTTGTAGTGAAGGGAAAAAGGAACTGCCTTGCTTTTCGCAAAAGCGACAAGGTGTTTGCGCGCGTTCTGCACTTTCTTGGAAAAGTCTTCGCCCACACTGTAAGGCGTGTTTTTAAACCTACGGCCGTTTGACAAGATGGCTTCCTTGGTTTTAAAAAATGAGAGCTTGACAATAATAGGCCGGTTACGACCAGGACAGTATCGACCAAGGCGATGTGCTCGCTCAATTTCCTTTGGCTCCAAGGAAAAGTTCAATTGCTCGGAGCACAGCCGAATTACCAATTCTTCAGACTGAGCAAATGATTCAGATTTGTTAGTATCACTAATGCCATAAAAGATCAAATTATTACGTCGAGAGCGGTTTTCCGCCTCATCAAGGCGGGTTTCAAGATTGCAAACTCGACTAGCCGTTTCAGCGGTGTCGGTTTGCACTGTTCCGAGCTGCTGCCTCAAGGGTTCAATTTGCTGGCAATTTGTTTCCACGTTTGTGAGGCGCTTACTGAGTTCAGACAGGGTGGCATTGGTCGCTAGTAGCTGACATTTTAGATCCTGTACTTCAGAGAGAAGTTTAGATTGTCCGGAAGATAGTTTCTTAAGTTCAGCCAGTACCGCTGCTGAGTCAGGTCCAGGATTTTGTTCAATATCACCCGAGAGCAGCAGCAGGAAATGCACAACAGCAATACATTCATCAACCAAGGAAAACAAGCACCGGGGGCTCGGCAGCTGTACTAAGAGGTAGTTACTCGTTCTTTTAGCGAAAAAATTGGCCGCGTATCTGCGTGCTTCGCTGCAAATGTCGTGTAAAGACGGTAGAAGAGGCGCTGTGTGAGATATGGACGCCATCTGGCAATACGTCGGGAAACATGAGTGCTGTGTTGCGTGCTGGTAGTCCCGGCGCAGCAGGAGGCGAAGACCGGCGGTGACCAACGCGACCGGTGGGGACGCCAGCCAGCCCGAACACGCGGTTTGGCGCGAAGCGCTGAAGCAGAAGAAACGTCCGCACTCAACGAGTACTCTCCCCACAATCTTTTATTTACACGTCGCCTGGGTAAAACAGGAATGCCAGAGCGGCGCCCACAACCGGCAGCCTGAAGGCCGCCCACAACGCTGCTTTTTCATTTTTTAAATATTTTTTTTCACCTTCTTGGCCTTCTCAAATCTAAAGTTTTTCAACACCAACCCATGGCATTCGTACAGTGTAATACAGAACCGAAACCGAAACACAACAATGAGCTCGTGTGGAGGGCACGGAGGAAGGCAAATTTCAGCGCAGCTTAAGAAACTTGGGTCCTTAAAATTACGTATGTATGCATTTTCTATTAAAGGAACACGCCATCTGATACTTACCTAATGATGTTGCACCTCAGATATGCATGATATTTACTTTTTGATCGACAACGTTCACAAGTATGAACAGCCGTACCAGTTCAAGAAGGCTGGCCCTTGGGCAAGTGGTTCAGCTTTGGCCGAGTGGCTAAATCGAGGGACGTGCCGACAAACAGAAAGACAGACAGACAGACAGAAAGACAGACCAAAATTTCTCCGTTTAAGTATCCCAAGAAAGACTATCGTCTTTAATAAACTGTGGGGTGAACTAACCTGCATGGCGAATAGCAACGGGTTAGTGGACACTCTAGCGGTACAGCCACCGAGCCCATGAAGCGAGCGGCGCAGATCCGGTGGTTTTATAGCTGCCGTGATGACGGCTGATGGTGCCTGCCAGGCTGGACCGAGGACACGGTGTAAGATATATACTCTTTAGGTGAGGACACTCGCCAGACGCGATCGACCAGATAAAGTAACAACGCCGAGAGCCCGTCGGACCGCTGACGGCAGCGGATACCTACCGGCGGGAAGATGCAACTTCAACACAAAAACGCGTTCCCGTAGCAACTGGCGCTTCGCGGGAAATCTGAATTTCCTAGTCAGCGAACGCGGCTACGGCACGCCAGCAACTCGAGTTAGAAACGCATACCGTGTTTTTCACGAGCGAAAAACAAGACATGCAGCGGACGCCGGCGTTGCCGCCGACTGCGTCGGTTGCTATAGCAACGGTGCATAAAGCATTTTCTCTCTTTAAGTTGCGTCTTCCCGCCGCTAGATACCCGCTGCGGTCACCGGACCAACAGACGCGCGCCGTTGTTACTTTATCTGGTCGAACGCGCTCTGCATGCAAGCCGAGGAGTGTCCACACCTAAAGAGTATATATCTTACACCGTGACCGAGGACCAGGGGCGGCGATGCCGATACAGACTGCCCAGTGGAAGCGTTGATAATTGTTTCTTCAAGATGCGTTGCGATAGCAGCAGGACTATCGCTTGTGTGATGCCATGAAGTAGACGGAATTGGCATGCGTGTTGAAGCGATGCCGTCCGGGCCACCAAGAAGAATCAGGATGATAGTCTCGGTGAATACCTGCATGGCGAATAGCAACGGGTCAGTGGACACTCTAGCGGTACAGCCACCGAGCCCATGAAGCGAGCGGCGCAGATCCGGTGGTTTTATAGCTGCCGTGATGACGGCTGTCGATGCTGATGGTGCCTGCCAGGCTGGACCGAGGACCAGGGGCGGCGATGCCGATACAGGCTGCCCAGTGGAAGCGTTGATAATTGTTGCTTCAAGATGCGTTGCGATAGCAGCAGGATTATCGCTTGTGTGATGCCATGAAGTAGACGGAATTGGCATGCGTGTTGAAGCGATGCCGTCCGGGCCACCAAGAAGCATCAGGATGATAGTCTCGGTGAATACCTGCATGGCGAACAGCAACGGGTTAGTGGACACTCTAGCAGTACAGCCACCGATCCCACCCAAGCACCTTACATGCGGGGGAAGGAATCACTTTGCGATAGCCTGCAAGAAGATGCAAAAAAGATGTCATTCGAAAGAGCAAGAAGCAGCATCTGTCGAAGCGCAAGAAGGCGATTTATGATTGGAAACGCTATCGCATTCCCATGGAAAAGACGACCACTGGACGGCTACCGTTCAGACAGAAGGGAAGCCTATTTTTTGCAAGCTAGATACGGGCGCAACCTGCTCAGTTAAAGCAGTTATAGCACGCAGCCAGCTGCAGGAAATTACAAACAAGCAGTCACTGGATTTGCTTTAAACACATTCTTTGGCTTCCAGAAAAAAGCAACGAAACAAGTTCGTCTTGAAGTGGCAACGAGAGAGAAAGCAAGGTTCTGACAGTTTTTCGTCATGGATGGCGACATTGCAGTTGCCTTGAGCGGTACAGTTGCCGAAGAGCTTGGCTTGCTCCAACGAGTCTGCTCTATCGGGCAAAAAGAGCTTTACGGCGCTGCCAAGCCTTACGAAGACGTGTTAGGAAGACCGCATGGAGACTGCTGGAGTCATCGTGAAAGTGACGGAGCCGACAGAGTGGGCCAGTAACATGGTCGTTGTTACGAAGGGAGAGAAGTTACGAATTTGTCTTGACCCTTCCGACCTGAACAAAGCTCTGCTTCGCGAGCACTATCCAATGCCAACATTGGAAGACATAGCACCTTCGGTCCGTGGGGCGCAGTACTTTACAACTTTGGACGCAGCCTCCGGTTTCTGGCAAATCAAGCTGGATAAAGAAAGCTCCAAGATTTGCACTATGTGCACTCCAAACGGCCATTAGAGGTTTTTACGCATGTCGTTTCGAATCTTGTCGGCGCCGGAAATATTTCAGCGTACCATGCACCGAGTGCTAGAGGGCCTCGAAGGCGTAGCCGTTGTCATGGATGACCTTCTAGTGTGGGGCTGATCAAGACAGAAGCATGATGTCAACCTTGAAGACGTCCTACGACGCTGCCCAGAGTACAAACTGAAATTGAACAGAAAGAAATGCCGTTTTTTTACAGGAGTTCGTCCTGTACTTGGGACACGTTTTGAGGCGTGACGGACTGAGCCTGGATCCACAGCGGCTAGAAGACATCTTGCAAGTCCACACGCCAAGCAACCAGAAAGAGCTGCAGACGTTCCTGGGCATGGTAAATTTTCTCTCTCGCTTTATTCCGAATATGTCAGACCTACAGCAGCACCGCTTCGACAACTGCTAAAGAATGTCTCGTGGCTTTGGGAGGACCACCAAGACGCCAGCTTCAAGGCTCTGAATGAAGCGCTTGCAGCCCCTGTACTAAGCTACTACGAGAAGGGCAAACCAATTAGGCTATCGGTAGAAGCCAGTCAGAACGGAATTGGCGCAGTAATCATACAGGACGGGCATCCGTTAGCGTACTCGTCGCGTTCCTTGACAGAAACACAGCGAAGGTATGCACATATCGAAAAGGAGGTGCTGGCAATTGTTGACGGCTGTGAAAGATTTCGTGACCATCTTTTTGGGCAGCGCGAAGTCGTGGTAGAATCGGATCACAAGCCACTAGAAAATATATTTAAGAGGTCGTCATGCCAGTGTCCTCTAAGGCTTCAGCGCATGTGCCTCAAGTTGCAGAGGTACCCGATAGTCGTCAAATACACACCTGGAAAACAGCTGTTTGTTGCTGACGCTTTATCGCGGTACCCAAGCAAATCAGTATTGAAAGAACAGTGCGTGAATTATCTGTTGAACGCCATTGCTTACCTGCAGGTTTCAGAGAGACGGCTGAACCAAGTTCTACAAGAGACCAACCAGGACCGTGTGATGGTGAAACTTTGACAGTAAGCAAGTACACAGTGGCCGGAGAGCAAAGCTGACGTCAGCAGCGAGCTACGCTGCTAGTGGAGCTCCTGTGACGAGCTGCATAAGCAAGATGGCCTCATGTTCAGGAGCAACCGCCTCATCACTCCGGCCAACGTGCGCAGCGAAGTTCTTGCCTGCCTTCATGCGGCGCATAGGGGAGCAGAAGAAATGAAGACATGTGCTCAAACTGTACGTTTTTGGCCTTCTATAAACAGCCATTTAGAAGACGTTGCTCGACGTTGTGAGACCTGCCAAAAGCATAAGCCACGAAATCTGCGCTTGCTGTTGATGAACCATGAAATTGCAAGCCTACCCTTGGAAGTTGTGGGAGCCGACATATGCTATCACAATGGCGCCGAGTGCTTGGAGGTTGATGACTATTCTTCTTTATTTTTTGAAATCGGGCCTGTGAAGACGACAGCCGACAAAGTGATTGTTGTTTTGGCAGACATATTCGCCACTCATGTCTTCCAGCAGCGCCTATGCACGGACAATGGACCGTCATTCAGCAGCCTGAACTTTCGTGAATTTCTCGGTAAGATTGGCTTGCACCATGTTCGTTCCAGTCCGTATTACCCTCGATCAAACGGAATGGCTGAACGTGCGGTGCAAGAAGCCAAAAAAACGGAAGAGGTATCGGTACGGCACAGTGGAGTTTTGTGATGCATTGCCTGAGTGGAAAAACACGCCTCGCGGTTCCTATTTGAAGTCTCCAATGCAGAAACTCATGGGCCGACAGGCGAGGACGCTGCTACCAGTCACCGAAACCCACCTGCGACCGCAGACCATACCCCATGAGGAGGTATAAAGCCGGCTCCACGACATCAGAAGTAGACAACCTTTCTCCTACAACAGGTGTACAAGCAGGGCTGGGCAAAGATACTTTGAAATTGTATCGCGATACGATACAAGATACCTAGGCAAGAAGTACTGGAGACACAGATACAAGATACTGCCGCAAAAACTGTATCCGATACGATACTTTGCAATTCTCTCTTGAGGTACTTAGATCTATTCTCAAATTTCTTATTGTAGATCCATATAATGTAGCAGAAAACGCCTATACATGAAAATGTCTGCTTGAAAATTTCTGAACTGTGATATATTTTGTTTCACTCGAATGAAATCTCTCTCAGTATCTCAGAACCTTTGCCTTTCTTTCGGAAAGTAGATTAGTTTCCTTCAAAAACAACTTCTTGGGGCTTGTTTTAGCTCGTTCACAGGACAACTCTTTATACACGTCGCTGACAGCGGTTCTTGCTTGTCATTTTATTGCGATAGCAATTATATGGACAGTCTCGGCTGGAGTTTGCCGTCGCCGTCGCCGCCGTCATGCACCGTATATGTATAAGTATGTATATATATATAAAAGCCCCAAGGAAAATAATTCAGAAAAATGCTTCCGGAGCGCGGAATCGAACCAGGGGCCTCTTGCTCCGCAGCGAGTGGAGCTAACCACTACGCCACGAAACGCAGATCCTCCACGTAGCTAACGGCGAGCGTTATATACACACTTGAATGAGTTGAGCGCATACGAGGACACGGACAGAAGGAAGAGACGTACACACACGAGCGCCAGTGTGTGTACGTCTCTTCCTTCTGTCCGTGTCCTCGTATGCGCTCAACTCATTCAAGTATGACCAACCAACAAGCCCGCATCGCCACCCTCGTCGTTATATACACACCCTTTACCGCTGCACGCACTCAGAGACGGCAGGCGCTTATAAGCATTTCTTCATTATCAGCGAGATGGCGCTAGGAGCGCGACGGGCGTAGAGTCACTGGAAAATCAGAGTACCGCAAAGGTAGGCTGCACGCAGGCAACAGTGGGTGGCGGCGGCCATGTCCTTTCCAGACCGTCCGGCGCGTTGCTAGCGTGTGTTGAGAAGTGACCGGTCTTTTAGCCTCAGTGCCGTGTTACGCTCGGCAGAACGGCATTATGTGTGTGTGTTTTTTCAAGAGGATATTAGAAGTGATTTCGAGTCATCGACAGGTCGACTGCGCGGTTAGCGGTGTAACTAATGAAACGTACGGCGAATGTTGCCATGTGCTCGCGAACTCTCTTCATGGCTTCATCGGTCTCTTTTCGTGTCACGCCCGGGCGTGTTCGCTAGGTCCGGAGCTGTAAACGTAGTTGCATTAGCGCAGTGACATCGTGCGAGATGCCAATTACTTCGACATTTGGTGAATCTAGACTCTTTGCGCTAGCTTTGCAGTCGGTGTTCCAGGTTTACTGCACTCGAGAACGTTATCGAACAACATCGAGAACATTCAACATTGCGTCCTTCGATTGATCGCTGACGCATAGCTTGCTTGCGCACCGTGCTTGCTGTTCAACTGGTTGATATGTGTAATAGAAGTTGTGTGTGTACGGTAATTGGAAGTTGTGCGCGACGTCTTGATTCGGAACGCCAGCAGCCGAACGCACGGGCGAATCGGCGTGCGGTAGGTAAGGTGCATCTTGCGATACGTAGAAAATAGGCCATCAAAAATGATTGACATCACTACTAAATTGTTTGATTTCCTATTTCTTGTCTCCTTAATATTCCCAACGTTGCAATGAATTTGCAAATATTTTGCTGTATTCCGACTAACAGTTCTTTTTTTGGCGTTGCCAGCGCGTAAACAGCTGGGGTTCGGTTTCTGCACTGCTGCACATTTTTTTCATAATGCACTCTTATCAAAACTTCCTCGGCACGGTGCTTTCTGTTCTTTTGATCAGAAATAGCACATCCCGGAATTTTTAAAGCGCATGCTACTGCAACACAGTATGATATAGACCTAGGGCTCGCATAAAATCGACTCCCTCAATGCGTGGGATCTGCTCTTTTTTTTTTTTTGCTGTGACCCTTTCTCACCAACTATACAGTATTTTAAGGGTACGCTCGGCGCAATACAGCATTAGCAGGACTTTTTTTGCAACGAATTTAAAAATACGCTTGATAACATTGCCTTATACCAAGTTCATCAACAGAATTCCACGCTTCTGTTTCGTGCAGTGCCAAATGATCATGCCAAAATTGCCTTCAAGGTATACCAGTAAACAGTTATTATTTTAATAAATCTTCGATTTCGCTCTCGTGCGTGACACGCTTATAACTCGGATAGCATGTGTAATCTGTTCAACAGATCGAGATATGAAAGCCGAGCAAATAAAAAGGTATGTAGTTTTCAATATCGCTGACCATAGCGAACCGAAAAGGTGAAGTATCCTGTCGCATAAGATCTTTTCCAGCAAAGTTAGTGTAGTTCACTGCAGGAAGGAGTGTTATTCGAGGGGGCGAATTCGTTCAGGCGAAATATGCAGCCACGTCGAACGGCGCTCTCTGACATGAATTTTTCCCACACGGCAAACGAGATTCCCAGAGTAGCTCACCAGTAACGTTCGATTGATGGTGAGCTACTCTCTTCTGGCACCTGCATGCAGTGGTGTAGCCAGGGGGTGGCACACCGGGCCCGTGCCCCTCCTCCCCCCCGAATTTTTTTTCCGTGGCATACATAGCACGAAATGACACTCGATCACATCTGCCTGCCAGGCCACCACTTCAGATCAAAGAGGTGCCCCCCCCCCCCCCCCCGAAAAAAATGTCTGCTTACGCCCCTGTCTGCATGACGCGTTTAAAAAAGCGACGAAGTACTTCTGGGGACCGTGGTACTGCTAAATGTCCGGCCACGCTCTGCATTGAACGCGCCTGCACCGAAAGCGCTTGGAAGGGATATGGCGGCGAAAGGTCACGTGATGCGAGTAAGCCAATCGCGTCGGCGGCGGCGTGCGGAAAACAGATGCGATACTCTGAAATTTTTCCAGTGACTCTAGACGGGCGCATTTAAAAGTCGTCAGCTCGCTCGCTCGCTTCTTATGTTTGCGCAGGGAGAACCTTGCCCTTCCGCTGTCTGCTGGCGCGGTTTTCTCGTGGTGAGGTGAAGATAATGTGGGGAAAAAATCGCATCCTGACTCCAAATCCCCTTCAGAAATGACCTATGCATTAGATATGGGAAAGGCTTCCTTTCAAATGGCAACGTCATTTTGTTCAAAATCTCTCCGACCCCATCATCTCCACTGTCCCGGCCCTTGAAGCTAAATTTCGCGACTGCGGCCCGCCCGCTATAAGCTGAGTTTGACACCCCTGGTGTACACGTAGAAGACGTAAAACAGCAATGAATTTCCATGTTCTACATAGCTGATGGCGTAAAGGATTCTTCGTTGATATGCTCACTAACCTGCAATATTTCAGCAATTTTTCTTTAACGAGAAAACATGTGCAACACAGAAATGTCTCAGACGTATTGTATAGTTGCACAAAGCGTCGCAGAACAACACCGCTGTTCGCGCTATTGTCGCTTATAGCTCCCATAACGTGGCGATTAGTAATAGGAAAAATATTTAGGAAGGCCTAAAACAGGAAACTCTAATACGACATTAGAGTTCAATCAACCAAGGGACCAGGCAGGATTTCGTACAGGATTCTCAACAATAGACCATATTCATACTATCAATCAGTTGATAGAGAAATGCGCGGAATACAACCAACCCCTATACCTAGCCTTCATAGATTACGAGAAGGCATTTGATTCGGTGGAGACATCAGCAGTCATGCAGGCACTGCGGAATCAAGGCATCGACGAAGCTTATATAAACATAATGGAAGAAATCTACAGCGGATCTACAGCCACTATAGTCCTCCATAAAGAAAGCGACAGAATCCCAATAAAGAAGGGCGTACGGCAGGGAGACACGATCTCTCCAATGTTATTCACCGCGTGTTTACAGGAGGTTTTCAGGGCCCTAGATTGGGAAGAGTTAGGGATAAGAGTTAATGGAGAGTATCTCAGTAACCTACGATTCGCTGATGACATTGCATTGATGAGTAACGCGGGAGACGAATTACAGCTCATGATTACTGAACTGGATACGGAAAGTAGAAGAGTAGGTCTGAAAATTAATATGCATAAAACTAAAGTAATGTGGAGCAATCTTGGCAGAGAACAGCGCTTTGAGATAGGTGGCGAGACACTGGAAGTTGTAAAGGAGTACGTCTACTTAGGACAGGTAGTAACCGCGGAGCCGAACCATGAGAGTGAAATAACTAGAAGAATAAGGATGGGTTGGGGCTCATTCGGCAAGCATTATCAAATCATGAATGGTAATCTACCACTATCCCTCAAGAGGAAGGTATATAACAGCTGCATCTTACCGGTACTTACCTAGGGAGCAGAAACCTGGAGACTTACAAAGAGGGTTCAACTTAAACTGAGGACGACGCAGCGAGCGATGGAAAGGAAAATGATAGGTGTAACCTTAAGAGACAGGAAGAGAGCAGAGTGGGTCAGGGAACAAACGGGGGTTAAGGACATCATAGTTGAAATCAAGAAGAAGAAATGGATATGGGCCGGGCACGTAGCACGTCGGCAGGATAACCGGTGGTCATTAAGGGTAACTGACTGGATTCCAAGAGATGGCAAACGCGTGAGGGGGAGACAGAAAATTAGGTGGGTAGATGAGATTAAGAAGTTTGCAGGTATAACGTGGCAGCAGAAAGCACAGGACCGGGTTGATTGGCGGAACATGGGAGAGGCCTTTGCCCTGCAGTGGGCGTAGACAGGCTGATGATGATGATGATGATGATGATGAAAACAGGAAAACAAATATAAGTAAAATGGAGAGGTGCTTCTGTATCAAACATTCACATTGAATGGGTACAGAAAGGCAATACAGACGGCGCCCTTAATAGCTATGAGCATGAAGTGTCGTGAACGTACCTGTTGAGACAATAAAAAATTCAGTGCCTATGAAAAATTGCCTAGAAGGTTAGAATAACAGAGAGCTGAGCTAGTTGGTAAGTATTCATTCTAAAAAGACAGGGCGTGCAAACACGCAGGGCGTGCAACACAGACAGGGCGTGGTGTCCTGACTTCTTCCTTGTGTCCGTGTTTGCACGCCCTGTCTTTTTAGAATGCCTGGAAGGGCTCGCTGGGACGCTCATAAGTAAAACGGAGCATTCAGTAAAACAAGGTTTCTGGAATTCCCTTCATAACATCTTTAAGATGGCGCCTAATGATTTCCATTATTATAACGCAAACTCAGTTTCGCTATTTTCTTAAGCGGTAAGCAGAATATTTTGTACTGTATACTCAAGGCACGCCCAGATAATAATATATTTGTTTTCAAATTTGCCTTTGCATTGTGTAAATGGGTAAACAGTAATAGAAATAAAGCAGAAAGTTAGAATAAAGCATAAATCTTATTTTGGGAGCGCGTTACAAAACACATACTGCAGTGACCAGACCGGAAAAAACAGTGCAGAGGCCTACGTAATGTATGTGATGCAAAATCACAGCTAAGAAAGGACTTGCGCTAATAATCAAATTATGATTTCAAGAATTATTTGAATAAATGTAAACGGAAGTGCAAAATACGGTACGCCGAAACATTTTCTGTTATATAAACGCTTGCTCTATTAGATGCAGCATCAGTACCAGTTGAGCTAAAGTTGTTAAAATCTTGTTTGCATGTAAGTTAATTGATTGCATGGAAGTCAAACTTGCATCCACGAAATCCTTCAAATCGCTGATATGTAAAATCCACGCGGCGCAAAGCAACCCCATTCTTGCAATAACGACACTGTAGCAACATCAGAATTTGCGCGATAGATGACGCACGCGGTGAAGTACGCGGCGCAGGACAGTGGCTAAGAGCAAGTGTGGCGGCATTGGCGCAACTAAAAAGAAAATAAATCGAGAAAACAAAAGGTGCGTGGGCTGGGCGTAGACATCCGCGTGCTTGTCTTCCTGATCTTCTACTCTCACTGGATGACTTCGGTGTAACACTAAAATAACGTCACTGCCCTTAGACTTATTCAGATGGCTTAGTGGCACCAGTACCAGCTTGAGAAGCGGAGCTTGACCAGCGATTATTGTTTACACGGTTGTGTTGCGATAGAAGTATCGTTGTATCTTAAGATACACGATACATTATCGAATGTATTGGGAATAGAGATACAGGTACTCGTCTTTCGAGACGTATCGCGATACAGATACACGATACCCAGAGAGTATCTACGATAGTATTTAAGATACATGCATCTTCGATACTGCCCAGCACTGGGTACAAGGCCGCTACAAGGACTTCTCGATGGCTCCCGCGTCACAGTGTACAACGTGCCATTGAAGACTTGGTCCCCTGGTACGGTTGTCAAGCCTGCCAACAGTCCGAGAGCCTACATTGTCGAGACCGAAGATGGCCTCCAGTTGCAGCGCACCAAAGAACATCTCCGTCTGGCCCCCACTCCACTGGTGCCCCCACACAAGAACATCAAGCCGACGTGGGTCCCGCAGAGCCACAACTGCGCAGAAGCGAACGTAACCGCCGGCCACCTCAAAGATACCCAATTCCGGAACTTAAGCTTTTAAAGACGATAGTCTTTCTTGGGGAACTTAGACGCAGAAATGTTTGTCTGTTTGTCTGTCTGTCACCCGATTCAGCTACCCGGCCAAAGTTTAACCACTTGCTGAACGCCCAGCCATCTTGAGCTGGTAGCGTCGTTCATACTTGTGAACATTGTCGATCAAACAGAAAATGTTACGCATATTTGTGGCGCAACATCAATACGTAAGTATTAGGTGGTGTGTTCCTGTACATACATAGATACGTAATTCTAAAGACGCTAGTGTTTGTTAGGCTGCGCTGAAAATGCTAGTGTTTTTTTGGGCTGCGCTGTAAACGCGACGCTATGAGCCAGATGCGGTGGTTCAACATAGAGGAGCAGGACTCATGTAGTACGGCAGCAGAAGACTATCGTCTTTCGACGACATTTGCAGCTAAGCATGCAGATACGCGGCCAATTTTTGGTCTAATAAAAAAGGAGATGTGACGTAATGCACAGCCATGCACACGCGCGCTCGGTTGACGGCAACGCCCCCTTTTTCGCGTTTTCGTTCAATAAAGCCCCCTTTGACGCACTTGACCCCATAAAGCCACACTAGGCAAGCGCGTCCACGCGCTCGAAGTCCATAACAGCCCTGTGCAGTTTAAAGAGCTTAAGTTTGCAGTACATGACCGTGAATGGAGAAGCCGTAAACAGAATATAATTTTCCACGGAATAGCTCGGTCTGACAAGGAAGATTTGCATTCTTAGATTACTGCTGTTGGACAATCTAGAAGTCTTCCTGACCTTGAGAAAAAGCGATGTGGAAACCTCACACAGGTTACCGTCAAAGACTGGGAGTGTTCCAGGCATCATTGTTGGCTTTGTCAAACTGGAAACGAAAGACGAATGGCTGCAGAAGAATAAAAAGTTGAGGGAAGAGCGGTCTAAAGTCTCAATCACCGAAAACATGACACACAAGAACAGAATTCTGCTGCAGTCTGCGATGCAGTGGGCAGATCGCAATGACTTTAACTATGTATGGCACCGCGATAGCAAAGTTCCTGTGCGGAACGCTGACGGGGAACGGGAACATGTTATCCAATCTGCTGAGGGTTTGACGCGGCGAATCGCTGAGTGACAAAGTTGTATTTCAACACTTCGTAATTCAGGATGAATTCCTCGTATGTTTCCCCTAATAACCTTGGCAAACTTGTTACTTGGTCTACTTTGTCAGTGCTGCATACTAACATTCAATCAATTCGCGGTAAGGAAGATCTTCTGGAACTGTTTCGTTGTGAACTCAATTTTAAATTTAGTTCACTAATGTGGACCGAAACTTGGTTGTCGGAGAATGACTCTTTCGCTCTTGAAAACTATGATTTTTTTTATTTGAATCGCGTTGGGAAACGTGATAGAGGTGTATGCTTGCTGTTGCTGAAACACATGCAAGCAGATAGGATTGAACAGTCATGTGCTGTTACACTTGATTATGAAGTTCTGGCTGGGTGTACTGGAAGCACACTTTTTGTCGTTGTCTATCGCCACCCGTGTGGTTGCATTGAAAATTTCTTTGCTTACATTGAGCGTGTTTTTGAATTTGCTTCTCAGTGCCAATATACTACTTTCCTTGGGGGTGATCTGAATAATATTATTAGCGAAAATTCCCCAAGACGCACACAGTTGTTACGTCTGACGGAGTCTTATTTGCTTCGAAATGTTATCAATGACCCGTGTTACCTCGTCGTCTGCAACTGTACTTGACTTGTCAATTACTAATGAATCTATCGAATGTGCTTCTGCAGGAGTTATTAACAGAGCATTGAGTGATCACCTCCCGGTTTTTCTGTTGTGTAACGTCTCTTTGGCTTCCAGCAAAATTGCACATGACATGTCATTTTGGACACAGAATATTAATGTCAGCTCATTAGAATAATTTCGTTCCATGATACTAAATTTAGACTGGACACCACTGTACAGCCATGGGACTGCAGACGAGGCGTTTAATGTTGTCTTAAAGCACTTGGCACTATTCTACAGCAAGGCATTCCCATTAAGGATAAGGAACAAAACCGAAGAAAGCACGTAAGCCGTGGATGACACCTCACAACCTCAAAATGATTTCTAAGAAGAACAAATTATATCAGACGTTCTTACAGAGTCGCGAACGGCCAGATTTCGTAGCTTTTAAAGCATTTCGCAATAAATTAAGTGTCACAGTAAGAAAATCTAAAAACCGATATCACGTTCGCTTGTTTGCAGGCATTAGCGATCGAAAGGTCCTCTGCAATAAACATGCTGCTAAAATATGAGCGATCCTGCTCACCTCTTTCTCTTACAATTGATGGTATCAACTATGTTGGAAAAGACTTAACCTACAAGTTCAACAACTACTTCACTTCCCTCGTTGAAAGTGAGCATGACCCTAGCACTCTGGATTACGTGAAAAATCTACCACCTTGACACTTATCGAGTGTAACTGCGATGAAGTGTCAGCACACCTATGAAAATCAGCAAATGCGCGGAGCTTTTGGTCTGACAACGAAACGTGTTTACATGTCCTTGATGTCATTTGCCCAAATAACAGAGACCTGAGCTAGTTGGTAAGTATTCATTCTAAAAAGACAGGGCGTGCAAACACGGACACAAGAAAGAAGTCAGGACATCGCAAACGCCGACTAACAACTGAAGAGACGCACGACGGCGGAGAAGAACGAAGGCACGAAAACTTATCTGCGGATGTCCACGCAATACGCGAACCTGTCAATCCGGCACGCGTGGGGGCCTACGCGAAAGATAACTGTTAAAGCAGTTGATTTCATCTTTATGCAAGTTAATCGATGGTTGGCTCACGCATGCGCTACCACTATTCTCGATATGCCATGCCTCAATCAGACGCGTTTCTTCATTCCTATGTCGGTACAAAACTGCGCATTCATTGAATTTTGGTGTGCACTTACAATCTCGACAATGTAACGATAGATTAGAAGGTGAGCCTCCGGATAGTGATCTTTTCTTCTAATAATCTCTGGTTAATGCAGCGGCCCGTCTGTCCAACGTAGAAGTGGCCGCAGCTGAGAGGGACCTTATACACCACACTCGTACGGCAATCAGTGAATTTGTTTGTGTGTTTTACGAAACAAATATCGGTTCGCTTCTTGTCTTTTGCTCGCTAATTCTTCCTCTGCACAGCGGCACATATCTTACCTAGCTTATTGGCAGCACTGAAAACAACATTAACGCCGTATCTACTTCCTACTTTCTTTAGCCTGTGAGATACGCAATGAATGTACGGTATACCTACGACACGTTTCTTCCTATCGCTTTCTGCAACCATGCTCGGACTTAACATAATGGATTTCTTTGAACGCTCAGCGACAGTGGTCACTGCATCACGGTGATAACGTACATCTAAAAGACGCGTAAGCTGTGCGTTAAAGCTATCACTCATTTTGTGCTCACACGACTTGGTGAGGGCAGACTTAAGGCAAGACATGGCGATACCATTTTTTACAACCTTCATGTGCTGCGACGAAAAATTTAATAGCGGTTTTGAAGATCTAGGAGCATACTGCCAGCACACGTGCTTCTTCTGAAACGTTTAGAAAATGTCTAGAAATTGTATTCCATTATTCTGAGGCAACTCTTTAGTAAAGTTCGGCCCTCCTCCATTTAACTGAAATTTTTCGCTCACTCAGGTTACCATGTTTTCAAAGCCCTCACCACTGCAAAAAATCAAGTAATCGTCCACATAACAAAAGACCTTAATAACCAAATTACCTAAGGCGCCTTCCAAAAGATTGTCAATCTTGCTAAGGTATAAATCACTAAGAGCCAGGGCAACCTTAGAGCCAATACAAATCCCCGATTCCTGCACATAAACGCCTTCCTTCCAACCTGCCAGAGCCGACCTTAAATACATAGAAAGAATTTCTAGGAAAGCCCCGGTAGAAACACCACATTTATTGGTGAAAACCGTCTCGTGCCCTTGTACGTTAATACATTCATTAACACATTTTAACAAGTCCTCGTGCGGCAAGGAGTAATAAAGGTCTTCAATATCCATACTAAACACTTTACAACAGCCGGGGTTCTCCTCTGAGAGGAACTGAACTAGCGTCTGAGAATTACGCATAAGAAAAGGGTCTGGAAAACTAAACGAAGTTAAGCAGTTCTGCAAATAACTAGATACAGCGATTTGCCAGGTGCCTTTCTCTGATACAATTGCTCGAAATGGAATCTCGTTCTGATGTGTTTCCGCTGAAAAAAACAATTCTAAAGTAAGTGATTTATCCTTCTTGATATTACAAGCTATTCTCTCAAGATTATGTGTTAACAAAAGGTCGACAGCACGTTGCCTAACTACTGATGGTTTAAGTTTTACCGTCCTAAAATTCTTTGTTATGGCTGTTAATACTTTTTCGGAGAATAAACTATCCGGCATAATTACAAAATACCTTTCCTGAGTTTCTTCTCCACACAATACTTAACCAAAGGCCGGATATGATCAGGACACTTGAGATGCATATTGGATCCCTTGATACTAGCAACGCAGTCTGAAATGCAGTGGGAGCACACTTCTTCAGGAACTAGTCTACACTCACAGATGTAGGGGGAGTACTGCAAGAGTACAGCGACTGTATTACTCTCGCCAGAGTTCTTTAACGCCATGGGGGAGTAGTGGAGAATTAGCCGCGGAACTTACTCTTTCCTTGAAGGCAGAGTAAAAGAGACCGCGAACTCTCTGCTCCTCAGATAGAGTTCCCAATCCACGGAACTCCCGTCCCGACGTAGCGTGAACAGGGTCGGGAACTCCCTCCCAAGCAGACGGTGTACAAGCTAGCGCGAGCTTCTGGCCGACGCCGCAGTGCGATATATGACTGTCTCTTAAGTTAATAGGATAGCTTTCAGTAATAACAAAAGGAAGTGTTTGTGATCGCTTTGGTTTCTGAAACAGGCAGCTTCGAAGCCTCGAACATCGGCAACTTCTAACGCATCGCCAACTTAGTTTACGACACAAGCTAAGTGCCACTGGAATAAGGTAGACACTAAAGCATTATTGCAATAAAAAAAGAGCCGTAAAAAACGCTTGGCAGGACACTTGCCGTAAAAAGACTAGTCAAGACAGAGCTCACCGCTCGCTTCATCTTTACGGGTCGCATATTGAAGATAGACGCGATCTTCCTTCCCAAATGAAATTCGCTTCTTCATAACACACAAACAGCGGCCGACCACGAATGACATTGAATAACGTGTATTTTATCGCGCAATCGACGATACACGAGTACATCGGCCGTTTCAGTGTGCTTATTTGCATCTCAATCGATAGGTGCAACTATATTGCCACGCCCGCTTCTTCTGTTATTTTGATGTATTCGGGTTTGACCAGCAAGTGTGGTTATCAACGCTCGACGCTGACCGCGCCGCAGTGTTCGAGAAGCTTCGCGAGTGTAGTAGATAGTTTTGTTAAGATTGCACGCAGGACGCGAATAGTCTAGATTATTCCAGTGCTTGCGTGACAACCAGTGATAAGACTGGAAAATTCGATGCGCGATGTATAAAATGTATCAGAACGGGCCATCGCGCATGTGCGAGAAAACCGCTTGCCACTTCTTTCCTTGTCTTTCCCTTCCCCTCGTTGCCCACTCAGCTATATAAGCGTCATGAATAAGCGACCAAGCGGTCATTCCTTGTTCAGCAACGTGCCGCCTCAATTCCTTACATCGAACACGATACATGGTGTCAGAAGTGTTTGTCTCGGCGGCAGAATGGATGTCGTCAAGCCCCCAGAACCGCTGCAGCTTTCCGGAAACCTGAGAAGGAACCGGCTGCAGTTTAAACAAAAGTTGGAGCTCTTCCTCACAGCCACATCGTCAGAAAAGCCAAGGACGGAAGCTGTGAAAGCGGCCATACTCCTCAGCGCCGCAGGTGACGATGCCTTGGACGTGTACAACAACTTGGTGCTTTCCGAAGGTGAGAACAAAGAAGATTATCAAACTTTGGTCAAAAAGTTTGAAGAGTACTGTGCCCAGCAAGGCAATGAAGTTTATGAACGGCATGTGTTCCGCCTGCGAGTACAAGAGGAGGCAGAACCGTTTGAAAGATTTTTGAGGGACATCAAGAAGCAAGCGAAACTCTGCAACTTTGGAGAGCTTAAACAATCCATGATAAGTGACCAAGTGGTATTTGGGATCAGCGATAAAAAACTCAGGCAGAGAATGCTTAGCGAGAAGGACCTTACTTTGCAGAAAGCTGATCAAATGTGCAAAGCAGCCGAAGTATCTGCGCAGCAAAATGCAGAGTGGTCGAAGGAAACCCGGCAAGTGGAGTACACAAGAGGAACGGAACAAGCCATCAAAAAACAGTTTCGATGTCGTCAATGCCGAAGATTCCATGCTCCAGAACAATGTCCAGCTCGGGGAAAGTTTTGTTACGTATGCAAAAAAAAAAAGTTATTTTGCGGCGTGTTGCACAAAGCGTCACGTTGACCAATTGGATCATGCACAAGAGGACGATGATAATTTCGATATCTTGAATATCAGCGTATGCGGCGTGGCGGATGGTGTGGGAGCAGATTGGACAGTGCGCGTCAAGATAGGCGGCCAAGAACTGAGATTTAAAGTAGATACTGTCTCACAAGCGAAACTACTACCTCTGTCCTTGTTCCGGCGTGCCAACCGAGCAACGGAGCCAAGAAAAAGCACGGCAGTTTTGACTGCACATAATGGAAGCATTATCAAGCACGTGGGAGTATCAACAGAAGTCCTGAATTTAAACTGCCGAGAACGTCACCTTGCATTTTTTTATTGTGAAGAAAGGTCGCAATGCCATCATTGGTCTCAACACATGTCAGGAGTTCGGACTGATTCCAACAGTGAATGCGGTAGACTCCAGAGAAGACACTCCCCAGCTGGCTTTTCCACACCTATTTCGTGGAACGGGCTGTGTAAAGCGACAGTACAAGATGTTACTGTGACCGGATGCCATTCCAGTGGTGCAGCCTGCCCGGAGGGTACCGTTGGCGATCAAGGAGCAGCTTCGCGAGGAGCTGAACCGCATGGAAAGGGCCTCTATCATCGTGAAAGCGGAGGAGCCTACCGATTGGGTAAGCCCTTTAGTTGTAGTAAGGAAAAAGGATGGCCGTCTGCGCTTATGTATGGATCCAAGAGTCATAAACAAAAGCATAATGCGCGAACATTATCCTATGCCATGTCGGGAGAAAATCGAAAGTGAAATCTCGGGCGCAAAGTACTTTTCCCGGCTAGACGCAAACACAGGTTTCCACCAGATACCGTTGGACGAGGCTACGTCACGCGTCTGCACCTTCGCAACGCCCTTTGGTCGCTACAGGTTCTTGCGGATGCCATTTGGAATTTCTTCAGCAAGTGAGGTCTTTCAGAAGACGTTAACAGAAACTTTTGAAGGCTTGACAGGAGTGCGTGTATACATTGATAGTATACTACTCTGAAGGGACTCGACAGCGCAGCATAATGAACGGCTCAAAGCCGTACTAAAACGAGCGGAGCAAGCTGGGATGACGTTTAACGCCCAAAAATGTATATTTTGTGTGACACAGATGACATTTCTTGGTGACGTGGTCAGCGAGAGCGGTGTCCGCCCCAGTCCAGACTTATCGAGAGCATACACGCTATACCGCAGCCGAAAGATAAGCAGGCAGTTCGAAGAATGTTGGGCGTTGTAAATTATTTCAGCGAAGTATGTACCCTCGCTCAGTGACAGGACGTCACTACTTCGTGGCCTTTTGAAGGAAAGCGTGGTGTTCGAATGGACGTCAGCACAAGCGCACGAGTGGGCTTAGATCTGCAAACCATTGATAAACCCACCGATACTAGCGCTCTTTGATTCAAAAAAAGAAGTGAAGGTAACTGCAGACGCCTATAAAATAGGGATTGGTGCCGCCTTGCTGCAAAAACACGGAATGGACTGGCGCCCGGTCACGTACACATCGCGGGTTTTGAGCGAGAGTGAAACACGCTGTGCTCAAATTGAAAAGGAAGCGCTGGCTATAGTATTTGCGTGCGAAAAGTTTCACCAGTTTGTCTATGGCCGCAGGGTTCTTGTCGAAACTGATCACAGGCCTCTGATTGCCATCGCCCAGAAAAGTGTTGCGGACATGCCACCAAGACTGCAGCGATTTTTCATCCGTCTTTTCAAATACGACTATGTCTTGCAGTTCATCCCTGGGAAAGACCTGGTGCTCGCAGACATGCTGTCCCGTACTTCCACGCTGCCCGGGGCTGCTGATGAAGCGGAAGACATGGAGGTCCACGCAATTCAGGTGGTTTCAAGCCTGGTAAGCAGACGAACAAAGCAACGACTTCAAGAAGAGACCCGCGCAGACCCGTATTTAAGCAGCGTGGTAGAGCAACTAAACGCAGGTGCGACGATTCAAGGGGAACTAAAGCCATTCACATCGGAGTTATCGGCAGTGGATGGCGTACTGCTTAAAGGGAGCAAGATCGTCGTGCCGAAAAGTACGAGATCAGAAATTCTGGGGCGGATACACAAGGGCCACATGGGACAAAACAAATGCAAGGCCAGGGCACGTAGGCTAGTTTTTTGGCCAAGACTCGGCACTGACATCGAGAATCTAGTACGAACATGCCAGGTGTGTCAAAAATACGCCTACAGCCAGCCGAGCGAGCCCCTGCTACAGCGGCCTACATCGAAACGACCATGGTATCGTGTCGGAATTGACTTGTTCCAGTTTGCAGGGGACTCCTACGTCGTGGTGTATGACGACCAGTCGAACTTCCCGGATGATAAAAGACTGGTGGGCACAACAGCAGCGGAAACTATTTCTAAGATATCTGCCATATTCTCTCACTATGGCATTCCAGCTCAAGTATGCACCGACAACGGGCCCCAATTTGCTTCGAGTGACTTTTCGCAAAAAGGTACGACTTGGAACATATAACATCCAGCCCTAATTTCCGCCGCTCAAGCGGTTTAGCCGAAAAGGGCGTACAGATTGTGAAACGAATTCTCAAGAAAACTACGGAGGACCATGAGGATTTCTGGCTGGGCATGTTGGCTTACCGTTCTTTCCCCTTAAAAGACGGATGGTCGCCCGGAGAGCTGCTACAAGGTCGTCGTCTTCGGTCAGTGGTCCCAGAGTTTAACGCCAAGGGAGAGTGCCCTGTATCGAAACATCGGCAATCACTACAGGGTAAGCCATTATCGCTCCTTGATGCAGGCAACGTTGTTCGGATCAAGAATGGGAACTGGTCACGCAAAGCAACGGTACTTAAGGAGGTAGCGCCGCGTTCATATCTGGTCAAAACGGAGAGCCAAGGGGAGCTGAGGCGAAATCGACAACATTTGCTGCAAACACATGAACGCTGCGAAAACGAGAACGGCTACGAGAGCGGCCTGGAAGACTTCGAGTCGCCCAATAGCGTAGGACCAGCCGTCGAAGGCTCGGAACCGGCACACGGCACGTGCGACGCAGCGGCGGCTGACCGCTGTTCAAACCCGCAAAGCACCAGGGTTTCTGAAGAAACCGAGCAAACAGAATCAGCGGGAGACCCATCCGAAGTGCCAACACTTCGTAGGTCAACGAGATCCCGGACGGAGCCGCAGCGCCTGCGCTACGAAAAAAACTTTCGTCAGATGTGCTAGTTCACTTGTGTTTCTTTTGTTTGCTTGGTATTATAACTACAAATTGTATGGAGAAAAGGTGTATCAGAACGGGCCATCGCGCATGTGCGAGAAAACCGCTTGCAACTTCTTTCCTTGTCTTTACCTTCCTCTCGTTGCCCACGCAGCTATATAAGCGTCATGAATAAACGACCAAGAAGTCATTCCTTGTTCAGCAGCGTGTCGTCTGTTCCTTACATCGAACACGATACATAAAAGACGGCGCACCCCAGCCATGAGCAGTTGATCGACGGTCGACGCTCTGTTCGCCGCTATCAGTGTATTGCTGTAGTTTGACTTTCAGTTTCCCGGCCACAAGTTCGGCCAAATAAACAGTTTCATCTCGGACGTGCTCACTGCTGTCTTCGTCGACGTCACGACCACGTGACAATATACATAACCGATCGCCAAACACCAAATTTAACGTGCAAGAAATTATGCCATCATGTTAGTTCAACAAGGCGTACTAATTGACAACTGCGTGTCAGCGAAGTGCCGGCGAATGCACGCGGCGGCTTTCAGTGGCTGCCGGGGTGCGTTTGCTGAAAGCGCGCCGTAAGGATGCCCTTCGCTACATGTACAGACACCGTACGCAAGAAAAAAATGGTTCATTCAGGTTAACCGATACTAAAGCTGTACCGCACATTCATCTGTACACGTCGGAATTGCGTATCATTAAACCCAGAAGCGACGACTGCATGTAGACACGGAGCCGGCAGGTGCGCTAGGCCTACCTTCGCTGGGAGTCGTGCGGGTCATATTGAGCTCGACCGATCTCGGCTCAAGTGGCTGGCGAATGTTGAAGAACGCGCATTTCAGCGTCGAAAGCTTTCACTTTTATATAAAAGTGCAACCGAGGTAAGCGAAAGTGCGAGAATCGCCAGAGATGCGTTTCCATTGTGGTTACGTTGACCGGAGTTGCTTTTCTGGCGTACATGCCGCGCCTGCCGCGAGACCGCATGTCTGATCGGACGCCAGATCGTAACGTACTCATCAGCCAATCCTGGTAAAGGATCGTCGCAAGTGTATTTGTAAGCGCGTGGCTACAACTGTAGACTTGGGCATGAGCTGCTGTACTGCATCGAGCCAATATCATAGAGTCCCAGCTGATATTTGGAATTTACTAATGAAACCAGTATTGAATATTATGCTGTTTTATAGTAAAAGCTCGATGTTCCAACAGTATCCCAATAGATCAATATATACTTACACGTGTTCCATCTATATTTGCTGTTTAAATACGCGCAGCAGAGCTGTTGATACTGGCACTGGAAGGGGGGAAAGACATCATGGATATGTATACCAGTTACCGGGTGTATGGTTGTGTGCAGCGCCAGTAGCGCTATGTTCAGTGTTGCTGTGTATTGTATGACTGAGTGTGCGGATGTGAGTTCTGTGTATGTGTGAGGTAAGCTTGAGGCATTTAAGCAAGGCTCACCGTTACATTGTAGAAAACGCACGACGGTTTTTTCCCCGTTCTTTTTTAAGCGTTATTCCTAGCAACAAGAGTGATTCTACTCTTGGAGGGAGTTCATGCACTCTAGCCCAACCATCGTTGTAAAACTCTGTGAGGGAGTAGCGTAATTCCAGCCGAGAGTGTATGTACTCCATTTCAAAAGCGTGACTTTACTCTGGCGAGGGAGCTTGTTCACTCTCGTTCAGCCAGAGAACCAGAACCATGTCGAGAGAGTGTGCCTACTCTGTGCAGCAGAGAGTTCCCAGCACTCCTGAAAAGGGAATGGAATATGGGCCAAGCGTTTACTCTCGCAAAGAGAGTTGCTAGCACTTTCTTGCCGCTGTAAGTGTAGTGATTATACGCGGCAAACTTAAAACGTCTATTGGTTTCAGGTTCGGCTTAAAACAGTATTTTGGACCTAAGGCTATGGTTTTACAGTGACTATCTTCTAAGGCAGCTCCTCCAAGGACTAGCAAGTTATTTTGCGGCAAAACAGTAGAAAAAATTTTTCTCTTACATGGTTGAAGTTTTCGAAGTTTTACCCTCCATATTGCCACGGGTGTTTCTTATTATCACTTTTGGTTTATTCGTTTCTCGCCCACAAAGACTGTCAGCAACGCTCAGCGCAAACCGCGCCTCATTGTTCGAGAGGCTTCGCGATCATTGTAGATCGTTTTGTTAAGATTGCGCGCAAGACGCGCACACTCGAGCCTATTCTAGAATTTGCACGACAGCCAGCGATAATGCTGGAATATTCGACGGCACATGTTTAAATGCCGACGCGCTTCACCGCTTGTCAGTTGATCGACGGACGACGCCCTGTCCGACGCTATCCCGCCCGCCTGCAAGCCAAAGCTACACCCCCCGAAAGACCGACGTTTGGCGCGCCCCTGACAACCGCCCGCTCTGCTACCACTGCGGGGAGGCCGGCCACACGTACCGCCGCTGCCAATACCGACAGATGGGGCTACGCGGATTCGCCGTCAACGCGCCGCGCCCGCAGCCAGGCGAACGGCCTCGCGACATCGACGACTATCTCACCGGAGCACAGCGGCAAGAACGACGACCTTCACGCTCGCCGTCGCCCGGCCGTTACATGTCACCGCCCCGCCGGCAGTACACTGGCCCAAACCGGGGCCGGTCGCCTAGCCCGTATCCGGAAAACTAAGGGCAGCAACCGATGGAGGTGCGGTTGCTGAACGACGAAATGCTGAAGATCCTCCGCCGTCGACGACCACGCCGCGACGAAGTTCCGAGCCCCCGCCGCACGCCGAACGACGCCCTGAAGACGAAACTTTGCGACCGGAAGCGGACCTGACGACGCAACGCGGAAGCAGCGGTGCAAACCGACGTAGCCGTGACCCGACGCCGCGACCTAACCGCAACGCAAGACGGCGGACTAGCGACCTCGACGTTCTGATCGACGGCCACAACGTCACTGCTCTCGTCGATACTGGAGCCGACTATTCCGTCATCAGTGGGCCGTTCGCAGCACAGTTGAAGAAAGTTAGGACTGCTTGGGAAGGCCCCGAGATCCGGACCGCTGGAGGCCATCTGATAACGCCGATTGGTGTCTGCACGGCGCGAGTCACCATCAATAACCGGACTTATCCTGCGAGCTTTGTAATCCTACAAAACTGCTCCAGGGATATGATACTTGGAATGGACTTCTTAAGTGACCACGGCGCCGTCATCGACCTGAGGTCTGAGTCGATAACACTGACCTCAGACAAAGCGCTCCCGCCCCACGCGATGCCAGGCAACCATGCATTGAATGTGATAGAAGAGCAGGTGACCATTCCGCCGCGCTCCAGCGTCATTATTTCCGTCGGCACCGAAAAACCTGCGAACCTTGAAGGCGTCATCGAGGGTGATCAGCACCTACTCCTGAACCGTCAAATTTGCGTCGCACGAGGTATAGCCGAGCTGCGTGACGGTAAAGCAAAGGTGGTGCTGACAAACTTCAGCCACGAATATAGGCACCTCAACTTTGGTACGACGGTTGCCTACATCGACGAATGTCTAGCCGCCAGCGATGCTTTCGCCCTCTTCGATGCTGCCGAACCTGCTTCGACGAATAGAGGTCCCGAACCGGATTTTGACGTCAATCCGAGCCTTCCGAAGGCCAAGCAAGACCAGCTGAAAACCCTGCTCCTGCAATACAGGGACTGTTTCTCGTCGTCATCGCGGGTCCGACAAACGCCCCTTGCGAAGCACCGCATTATAACAGAAGAACATTCTCGACCACTACGTCAGAGCCCCTACAGAGTTTCTACTCGAGAGCGCGACGCGATAAAGAAACAAGTCGACGAAATGCTACGCGACAACATCATCCAGCCGTCCAAGAGTCCGTGGGCGTCACCCGTGGTGTTAGTGAAGAAGAAGGACGGGACACTGCGTTTCTGCGTTGATTATCGGCGCCTGAACAAAATCACGAAGAAGGACGTGTACCCCCTCCCACGAATAGACGACACCCTGGATCGACTTCACAACGCGACGTACTTTTCGTCGATGGACCTCAAGACCGGCTACTGGCAAATCGAAGTCGACGAGAGAGACCGAGAAAAGACTGCCTTTATAACCCCCGACGGCCTCTTTGAGTTCAAGGTCATGCCTTTCGGTCTTTGCTCGGCACCTGCGACGTTCCAGCGTGTCATGGACACCGTACTGGCCGGATTGAAGTGGCAGACGTGCCTTGTGTATTTGGACGACGTCGTCGTGTTTTCCTCAACCTTCGACGAGCATCTCCGGCGGCTTGAGGCAGTACTTCAAGCAATCAAGGCCTCTGGACTGACCCTGAAGCCAGAAAAGTGCCGATTTGCGTACGACGAGCTCTTGTTTCTGGGTCATGTGATCAGCAAGTCTGGAGTGCGCCCAGACCCGCGGAAAACAGCTGCCATCGCCGACTTCGCGCCACCCACTGACAAGAAGGCCGTGCGCCGATTTCTCGGCTTATGCGCCTATTACAGACGCTTCGTCAAAAACTTTTCACGGATCGCCGAACCACTGACGCTTCTCACGAAGAATAACATGGAATTCAGGTGGGAAACGGCGCAAGTGCAAGCCTTTCAAGAACTTAAACGACGCCTGCAGACGCCACCCATACTCGCGCATTTCGACGATTGCGCCGATACGGAAATACACACCGACGCAAGCAGCGTAGGACTCGGTGCCGTCCTTGTGCAAAAGACTGACGGGCTTGAAAGGGTTATCAGTTATGCTAGCCGGTCACTATCAAAGGCGGAAGCAAACTATTCCACAACAGAAAAGGAATGCCTTGCCATCCTCTGGGCTACGTCAAAGTTTCGCCCCTACCTCTATGGCAGGCCCTTCAAAGTTGTCAGTGACCATCACGCCTTATGCTGGCTAGCTAACTTGAAGGACCCTTCAGGTCGTCTCGCACGATGGAGTCTGAGGCTTCAAGAATTCGATATTACCGTCGTGTACAAGTCCGGACGAAAACACTCTGACGCCGACTGCTTGTCTCGTGCCCCCGTCGACGCACCGCCGCAAGACGACGACGATGACTGCTTCCTCGGAACCATAAGTGCCGACGACTTCGCCGAAAGGCAACGGGCCGACGCGGAACTGGGGGGCCTTATTGAGTACCTCGAGTGCAAGACCGCCGTTGTTCCGAAGGTATTCAAGCGAGGACTGCCGTCGTTTTTCTTACGGAACGGCGTTCTCCTGAAGAAGAACTTCTCGCCACTTCGAACTGACTGCCTTCTCGTCGTGCCCTCATCATTGCGACCAGAAGTCTTCCAGGCCCTACACGACGACCCGACGGCTGGACACCTCGGTGTTTCCCGCACGCTCGCCAGAATACAGGAAAAATACTACTGGCCACGCCTTGCTGCCGACGTAGCCCACTACGTTAAGACTTGCCGAGATTGCCAGCGACGGAAGACACCGCCGACTAGGCCAGCGGGACTTCTGCAGCCAATCGAACCACCTCACCGGCCGTTCCAGCAAATCGGGATGGATCTACTGGGGCCGTTCCCCACGTCGACTTCCGGCAACAAGTGGATCGTCGTAGCAACTGACTACCTCACCCGCTACGCCGAGACAAAGGCCTTGCCCAAAGGCAGTGCCGCCGAGGTAGCCAAGTTCTTCGTGGAGAACATCGTCTTGCGTCATGGCGCCCCAGAGGTCCTCATCACAGACAGAGGTACCGCCTTTACTGCGGACTTAACTCAGGCGATCTTCAAATACAGCGAGACGAGCCACCGCCGCACCACCGCCTACCACCCGCAGACCAATGGCCTCACCGAACGTCTAAATAAGACCATCGCCGACATGCTGGCCATGTACGTCGACGTTGAGCACAAGACGTGGGACGCCGTCCTTCCGTACGTGACCTTCGCTTACAACACGGCCGTCCAAGAAACGACGCAGATGACGCCATACAAGTTGGTCTACGGAAGGAGCCCGGCGACGACGCTGGACGCCATGCTACCCAACGTCACCGACGAAGAAAATGTCGACGCCGCCGCTTACTTACAACGTGCCGAAGAAGCTCGACAGCTGGCCCGCCTGCGCATCAAGACCCAGCAGCGCACCGACAGTCGTCGCTACAATCTTCGACGACGCTTCGTGGAGTACCAGCCCGGCGACCGTGTCTGGGTATGGACGCCAATACGCCGACGGGGACTTAGTGAGAAGCTTCTCCGACGATACTTCGGACCGTACAGGGTACTTCGCCGCCTCGGCGCACTCGACTACGAGGTTGTCCCTGACGGCATTACGAACTCTCAGCGGCGCCGTGCACGACCTGAAGTCGTCCATGTCGTGCGCCTCAAACCATATTACACGCGTTAGCGAATCTGAGGACTGTCATTTTGCTTTACTATTGTACTTTCTTGCTTGTGCTTATTGTTTATTGTACTTTGTTGCTTTATTCTTGTTATTGATTGTTGCATGCATTGGACTGTTCTGTTTTAAGCATCGGGACGATGCTTTTTCAGAGGGGGGCATTGCCACGGGTGTTTCTTATTATCACTTTTGGTTTATTCGTTTCTCGCCCACAAAGACTGTCAGCAACGCTCAGCGCAAACCGCGCCTCATTGTTCGAGAGGCTTCGCGATCATTGTAGATCGTTTTGTTAAGATTGCGCGCAAGACGCGCACACTCGAGCCTATTCTAGAATTTGCACGACAGCCAGCGATAATGCTGGAATATTCGACGGCACATGTTTAAATGCCGACGCGCTTCACCGCTTGTCAGTTGATCGACGGACGACGCCCTGTTCGCCGCTATCATTGTACAGCGTGTATTGCTGTAGTCCTAGTTCTCATTTTCCGGCCACAAGTTCGGCCAAATAAACAGTTTGATCCTGCAAACGCCGCCCGCTGTCTTCGTCGACGTCACGACCACGTGACAATATGAATTCCGCATGTTGGTTAGCTACCCTCATCCAGTCGGCGTATAACTGTTTTTGGCGGCGATCGTCACGCGGGGTACGGCAACGGAGCTTGAGGCACTCGTGGTAAAATCTGACTTGACGCCAAGATTCTGCGGTCAAAATGGCACATATCTTCCTGGCATGTCCGGTTGATGGTTGTAGAAAGCCGCACATAAGTTAAACTTCAAATGGGCAAATTCTATTCTGAGAAAACCATGAAAAAGTCCTAGCACGGACCAAGCAAATAGCAATTAAAGAAGCCAAAGCGGCAGGATTGTTCAGATAGGTAGGACAACATGGAAAAGGGCTCAGAGTACTAGAAATGAAGCTTAGAATAACAGGGAGCTGAGCTAGTTGGCAAGTATTCATTCTAAAAAGACAGGGCGAGCAAGCACAAGAAAGAAGTCAAGACACCACAAACGCCGACTAACAACTGAAGAGAAGCACAACGGCGGAAAAGAAAGAAGGCACGAAAACTTATCTGCGCATGCCCATGCAATACGCGAACCTATCAACCTCGCACGCATTGGGGCCTACGCGAAAGATACCTGTTAAGGCATTTGATTTCATCTTTATGCAAGTTAATCGATGGTTGGCTCACGCATGCGCTACCACTATTCTCGATATGCCATGCCTCAATCATCAGACGCGTTTCTTCATTGCTATGTTGGTACAAAACTGCGCATTCATTGAATTTTGGCGTGAACTTACAATCTCGACAATGTAACGACAGATTAGAAGGTGAGCCTCTGGTCTACGTTGGGCCACTGCATTAGCCAGGGATTATTAGAACATAAAAGATCACTAACCTAGCTATGGCTTTCAAACTCTAAACTACACCTTGCCTTCACTGCTTAATACAAGTTTGGCTTATCTCACATCTCCATCCGCGAACTTTCTTATAATTACCTTCGAAACTTATTTCGTTATGGTGTGCATTGCCCCGCCGATATATTTCTTTGAGGAGCTTGCTCCTTATGCTCGAGGCTTGTCCATCGCCGCAGTAGCCGCTAGTTCTCATTGCTTCCGCTAACTTGGGTCAGCGCACGCTCGCGCAAAAGAGAGGTCTTCTTCCTTTTGTTCTTCGAGCGCCGTGATGATGATATTAGCGCAGGAAAAACCACATATAGCATAGCCAACTGTAGCATGCGGCGCTCGCTCCACTTCGGTGCGTGCTCTAGTTTGATAGGAGACCGCTAGAACGCCACAATTGCGCGCTTCCTCTCTCTTTCGACAGTCGTCAGTCAGTGCGCTTCGCTACTGATAACATAAACGAAGACAAGGCGGCGGAGCGGAGGGCTCGCAAGGCAGCAGCAGCGCGGACTCCCCTCAAGACCCTGCGGTGAAAGCTCGCGAGGGCGCAGAGAGACGTCAGCATCGTGCAGACCGTTAGAAACAAGCCCGCGAAGCCGAAGCAGCGCGGAAGCGGCGGCAAGAGAACGTCGAAGAGGTACGGGCGCGGGATGCAGCGGCCAAGAGCCGAAAACGGTTGCTACCTCAAGTCGGTGGCGCCGACGCGCGCTTGAAGCGCGATTTCCAGCACACGTTCGGCCACAGCTGCAAGATCTGCGACCGCTTGTGGTTCGGCAACAACCTGACCACAATCGCTACTATAACGTGTCCCGTCTTTATATGACAGTAGAAGAATTGTACGGAGCATTCACGGTTTACCCGATTATCTCCGAGCCAGCTCGTCTAACACCATTCACTTCGTGGATATGGTGGGGATTTTTTATTTTTTTTTGTGTGTGTGTAACCCCCGTATTCACAAAGGCTCCTCGACTCGGCCCTTCACTCTAAACGCTCTATGTGGGCCATTTTCCAATTCACGAATCGCCCTTCACTCGAAACGCTCCTCGAGTGGAGGAAATCTTGAGCGCTTTACTTGAGATAGTCAAGATAGCGCCGTAGCTGCCTTGAATCGTTCCTTGAGTGAAGTTTCTGCGTCAGCGTGGCATCCATGTTTTCGGCATTTCCCGATGAATCAAGCTGCCGCCGCCTCTTTTCTTTCGACAGTGAAGGTGCGCATTTACTGTCGCGCTGTCTTCGAGTGGTTCGGCAACGGCTCAGCTACACTGCGGCCACTGTGGCGTCGAGAGACGCGGGCACGATGTCAAGAGGACCGCGCTCTTGTGCCGTGATGCATTGCATTCCGTGCATGAGCCAGTGGATTACCTGCTTTCGCATAGTCGCGTGCGAGTGCTCCAAATCTTGCTATGGTCGCCAGTGCTTTCACGTGTATTTCGATGACGACCGTACGCCGCATCAGTTCAATCCCGGTGAGAAATACTTTGCGAACCACTGGAAGGAAAGAGTAATAGCGAACTTTTCTCGAATGAATGGGTGAAATATTCATGCTAGCTTCATGGCTGCGTACCTGACTATTCATGCGCCGGCATTCACCGCACACCTGAGTGGCTTTCACTCAGGTAAATCTTCACCTAACCGAAATACGACGGAGCATACCTCTGCAAGGCGATCTTCTGTATCAACGGGAATGTGCGTTCTTCTACTTTGTTTTTCACATTTCCCCTCTGTTTGACAAGATCCCTCTTTGGGACGGATTTTGGAAAAGAAAAGACAACGAGTGTGCAGTGTATTGAAAGTTATAACAACTACTTAATTCGTAGCTTCGTTATGCAGTATTTATGTAGCTCACAATATCTATGGACGTCCAAGCCCAGCTATATGAAATCAACCAGGTGGTGGTGCAGTAGGAAACCCAGATGTATGCAAAAATGCGTGAAATGTTGTATCAAAATACAAAAGATATAATGGTAATACAACAGAGAAGCACTATTATATGAATGTTTTATTTTCAAGGTTAGTAATAACACCTTCTAATGAAGCAATGACGGCAAATTGTAAAAGAAAAACAATAGCACACGCGGTGTAATTGTAGGCATTTGAGCCCTTAGATTTATTTTTTATTTATTTACAATACTGCCAGTCTCTACTGAGACCATAGCAGGTGGGCACTATGTACAGGTATTGTGACTAATCATCATATTAACCAATCAGCAATACAGAAAAAAAGAGTAACATCACCTTTGCTCTTTATGCATGTGCAATTTACACCACATAATATATAAACAAAACGCGAGTAGCTATAAATGGCAGATAAACATTACAAGCTGCATACACGACTACATGCGTAATGTACAAGTACATATGCTTGTTGCATGAAATATGCTACTGACAAATTGAACATGCTAAGAGTGACTCAAACTGAGACACAAGAATAATGAGGACTAACAGACAATAATGCCAAGGAAAGTATAGGGGGTGTTATTTGTAATAATTTGGATATAAATATGAAGACGTTCACGTGCTACGTGACGCCAAAAGGCAAAAAAGAGCGCTCCACACTCGCCGCCATGGCTGCGATCGGCGCTGACTAACACTCCTAGGTTTAAATGCGCATATATACCCTATAAAGTGGACGGGGGGATGACCGCCGCCGTAGCTCAGTGGTAGAGCATCGGACGCGCTATTTGAAGGTCGCAGGTTTGGTCCCTGCCGGCGGCAAGTTATCTTTTCGTCCACTTTACTTTCTTCACATTTACATCCAAATTATTACAAATAACACCCCCTATACTTTCCTTGGCATTATTGTCTGTTAGTTTTCATTAATATTGTTGTGTCTAATAAAGAAAAACGAGCCCTTAAAAGTAATCCTCTTTCCTTCAAGCTGAGACAGTGACTCGGTGTCAGTGACGAGAGGTGCTAACATATTCAATTCACGGATGGCAACCGGAACAAAGGAATATTTAAACACATCACTGTTGCATTTGCACTGTACTAATGTGCTCGAATGTTTGTGCCTTGTAGCTCGACTTTGTGAGTAGGAAATATAATTTGAAATGTCTATTTGATAATTATTATGCAGAAGTTGATAAAGAAATTTTAAACGGGCCTGTTTCGCTCGTGCTTCTAGCGTAAGATGTCCAGAAATATCTAGAAAGTTAGTGGGCGAGTCGTCACGTTTAAATTTGTTGTAGATGAATCGTATGGCCTTCCTTTGTACTGCTTCTATTTTCTTTATGTTAGTCCGGCTATGAGGAAACCATACGGTATTTCCGTATTCGAGGATCGGCCTGACAGATGTTTTGTGAGCTAGGAGTTTTGTTGATAAGGCTGCCAGTTGAAGTGATCTGCGAAGAAAACATAATTTTTGCATGGCAGATGAAGTAATGTGATTAATATGCTCCTCCCAACCTAAGTCTGACGTTATCGTTAAACCTAGATATTTATGTTTGTGTACTCTGGTCAAAGCTGTGCCATTTATAGTGTAGCAAAAGTTTGAAGGGTCCCTTTTCCTCGTTTTCATCATACAAGCTGATTTTTTTTACATTGATTGTCATCTGTCAGTCTGAGCACCATTCGGTATAAGTATTAAGTGATTTGTTGAGCGAGTAGTGATCATGGTCATTTTTAATTTCTCTATAAATAATACAGTCATCCGCGAATTACTTTATTTTGCAGTTTCATTAATATACAGAAGATATAACAAGGGTCTGGGCACGGAACCCTGGGGCAGTCCTGATGTAACTGGTACATTATTTGACGCGGTATGTTCGAAAATAAAAAAAACTGAGACCTGTTAAACAAAAACCCACGCACCCAAGCAAAAATTTCTCCGTCTCCAATAATGTTTTCTAGTTATTAACTTGTTGTGACAAACGCAGTCAAAGGCTTTAGAAAAATCGAGTAGAGTTATGTCCGTTTGGCTATGATTGTTAATACCCAGTGCGAGATCGTGTATGACTTCGGTTAACTGCGTTATGGTCGATAAGCCCCTGCGAAAACCGTGCTGGTTAGGGGACAGGATGCCTTCGTTTAAAAAAAAAAGTGTCAAATGTTTTAAAATGATATGTTCGAGTAGTTTGCATGCCATGCTCGTTAACGATATTGGTCGGAAATTTGATTCATTGGACTTCTCTCCCGATTTGTAGATGGGAATAATTTTAGCTATTTTCTCAAATTTTTTAGCTGCAAGCGCTAGCCTATGCGTGTTAAATGGGTTATTGCCGGCTGCCTTGTTAACTTTTTGTAATCTTTTGAGTTTGCGTTTCGCGTATATTACTTCACGAGTAATCCACGGGTTATTTTTCAATCTTTTTTTTTATTTAACGGGAATAAATTTTGTTACACAGTGTGACACTATGCCTTTAAAACGCAACCAGACAGCATTTACATCAGTCAAAGAATCTGAAGCCACCGCCGCAAACCCTTGAAATTCATCAGTTAAATAGGTTTGTATGCGGGCGTCGTCAGCTTTATCGAAATTGAATATAGTTTGGGCTGCTGTTTGCACTGATATTTTGTAAGCTAGAGGTAAAATGCACATAGGAATATCGTGATCGGATATTCCTTCTATTACTTCCACCTTCACGTGTTGTAAGAGAAAGTTACCACTTAGCAAGATTAGGTGGAGTATACTCCCAGACTCACTTTGCACCCTTGTAGGGCATTCAGCAATTTGGCGAAGGTTAAAATTGAACATTATATCGAGAAGGGCTTCTGAAGCCTTTGTTGTGTACTGCGTGGTAGACCAATTAAGGTCGGGAAGGTCAAGTCACCTATGAGGATAACACGGCAATTTCGAGCATGTTGCTGTAAATATTCTTGTATCGCAAATATGCATTCGTGTTCACATGCGGGGCTTCAATAAATACAGCCAACAACTATACTTGTACCTTTAGTGTTAGTCTTACAAAACACTGTCTCAGCGTCAGTAACCTCTGGAAGAATGACCAGTTGATAATGAATCTAATGGGCGTTGGATAGCCATACGTCTATTCAGATGCACAAGTGCCTGGCCCAAACAAGTATCAAAATAGTCAAAGCTCACTAGGGCAACAAAAGACATGCCTGTTCTTGAAGGCGAGAAATATTGATGAATGTGTGTACAACGAGAAGTAAAGACAAATGCAGCATTGATGTCTCACTAGGTTGTTAACAATTTGTTACCCCTTTTTTGTGCAGGAACCTGGCTGCTGACACAAGAACATACAACGGCACTTTTTCAAAATGGGTAGTATTAACGCGATAGCGTTAGAGAGCTCGTGTCGCAGAAATTCCGCCGCCGGTGTCGGGACCGTTGGTTGTGAGCGAAAAATCATCCGTGAGCGAAAAATCGAGAAAGGAAATGGACAATTATATCCATCTAGCGGAAAACGTATCAAACCAATGCCGCCTTTGCAGAGAAGGCGTTGATCAAGCAAACAGCAAACGCTAGATAATGTGCTGCCATCTGTGAGGCATTGTGAGACTCTTCATCGCCTCCGAGATGGCAAGCGCGCGGCGGGTATCTTGGAGGCCATGCGACTCTTGCTTTAGATCAAAAACCTGTATGTACCATTCTCGCGCGCGCGCGTGTGTCTCTGTGCGTGTGTGTGTAACAATACACATTAATAAGTATGCACTTAGTGGTTGAAGTGCGCACCAGGGGCCGGATTTCGCTATTGCGTTACCCTCTTAAAGGCGAAGCTTAAGGGTCCCCCAATTTTTAGGGGCGAAGCTCCTTAAGGCGGCACCCGTTCGTCCCTCGTAGTCGTAGTCCTAGTGAGTAACCAGTCTTACGCTTTGACCTCCAAGGTGGTGCCGGTGGGAGATTTTTCCTGTGCGTTGTTGAACAATAAAAAATTCGCAGCGTTAGCTAAAAGCCGACTTCTTCTGTCTCTCATTCCCATTAGCAGCCATTCTTTACCTCCAAGGTAGTGCCTGGTGAGATTTCTCCTGTGCGTGATTAAACAATAAAAATTTTGTTCAAAACGCCGTCGATTGATGAAATAAACCAACGAAAGACGCCAGATGTTTTGTAAAAGAAAAACGAAAGAACGCCAGATGTTTCTAAAGCAAAACGAAAATACGCCAGCTGCTTAACGAAAGACGCCAGATGTTTTCTAAAGCATTGGTTTTCTAAACAATGAAAATTCACAGCGTACATGTAAAATTAAAGTGAGCTGCAAGTCGTCATAACTCATCGAACCTTTAGTATAAACGCGCCCGATCTCACGTCGGTGATGATGTACTGGGCAGAATTCACGGAAGATTCACGGTTTACCGGTGAACCTCCGCAGCTTCGCCCACTCATCATCATTCACTCCGTGGATATGCTGTGATTTTTTTTTTAACGTTTCCATTATTGTATACAGAGGAAGAAAAGATGCAGTTAATTGGTGCAGATGCACTGCATGAATTAGTCACACTCATGTGGCTACCACCTGTATCTTCTTTATGATGTCATACAAGCTCGAATTTCATCTTGACCATATGCAGGCTACATATGCTTAATTGACGGACACCTTGCAGCTTTACACACTGGTATTTTGTCACCTACGTTATCCTTCATCGAACACATATAATAAAGATTCATTTACCCTTTGCAATTAATTTCTGCTCTGTCCATGTGTCAATACCCCATTTGGCGTTATTTTTGTGCTTTCCTGTTCGGACAGGATCGTAAAAATCTCACCTGCTCTGATTCTACACAAAAAGTAGTTCTGCAACAATCAAACATGTTCTATAGACCAGAACGCAAATATGCGCATCGCCATATTTGCATCGCGCGTCGCGCCATCTATCGCATACGCGACGAAACAACATGCGCGGGCTGCCACGCCAGCAGACGCTACACAGAGCAAACGTGAAACTTCCGAAACTCAGCCCGTGGGAGAGCGTGTTTCGCGTCTTTTCTAGCCTGGAAATTTTCGCTTATTTTATTGGAACATCAAGAACATCTTCCTCATGCAAGTCCACAATGTATACAGTACGTGCTGAGTGGGCTGCGGAAGCAACCTCGTCAGATACGTACGCTGTTACATTAGTAAAAAAACGTTCTCGCTGTAGTACGCGTGAATCGTAATTGCAGTGCAGCTCGCGAAAGAGTGAAACGATGTTTTGTTGCCCGATATTACAAGTTGTGCACAAAGTTTTGTGAAAGCTCATCATTTCAGCATGCATCGCGTAATAATTAGAGTACGCTTTACGCGTAGTTTCGCGGAACGTAATTTTTGTTTCACGGGCGCTCTTACAAAAATGCGTCTTGCTCACAAAAGCGTGCTATCAGAGAGTATAACCTGAATTACCGTTCAGCGATCCCTTTTGGAAGCGACCTGCGCTATTTTATTCTTGTAACGATGGTGCTTTACAAGCGAAACTGTGCTACTCTTCGTTAAGCCGCTTAGCTACGCCTGCGACGTAAAGGACACTGGCGCGAGTACTGTTTACTTACGTGCCAATATATGTATTATGTGCAGCTGGATGCCTCGTGTACAAATAAATTTGGGGACATCAAACACTGAAATGAAAGCACGAAATTCTGGCCAGCTGTTGAGGAGCACCGTGCCATTTATTGCCTTTTGAAGACGAAATCTCGAAGGCGTGAATGTCATCAAAAGCCCTAAAGCTTAATACTACGTTGAAAGTGGCAAAGCATGCTGATTGCTTGTGCTTAAAAGCACTACCTTGCACTAGATTTTCGTCAAAGGAAACGCTCAAAGGTATGAAGCGCACGCTCACACAAAGCCCGCGCCTGCCTTCAACCCAGCTGCGTGTCACGCAAATTAGGTTCGCAAAATAAAATACGTGGCATCACACTGCAGAATACACGCTGTTAGTGTACTTACTCGCGCATTTTCACTCGGCTCCTAGTTTTTTTTTGCTTGAATCACGGTTATCCACTCGCGGCGAAGCTGAAAACACCGCACTGGCACTATTTCCGTGGCGCGTCGTAATCGTCGCAGACAACGCTAATATCCTCTTGTTGCGCTGCTTGTTTTGGCATCGAAAGACGACGCAGTAGTGCCCAGACGCGCTCTTATACGCTGAAGCGGCGTGAACGGGTACCTTTTGGCACTTTAAAGCCTCAGAACTGCAGCTTGCCCTGTTTACTTGGTGCAGCCCGCGCGCGCCTTGGCAGCCCCGGTCAGCCCGGCATCTGGGTGCGAGAGTATCCGCTCGGCTCGCCAGCAGCCTGGGTGCGAGACAGGCGTGCTCTGGTGTATAGAAAGCAGCGCTGTTCCTCTTCCAGTGAAGTGAGGTGGCGCTGTTCCGACAGGTAGGCATGATAATTTTACAGCGATAGCGTATATTTGCAAATATTTATTGGGTTTGCAAGAAGGCTGTTGCTAGGGTTACGTCCAGACGTAACTGTAGTCACCGCTATCGTTACGTCCAGACTAAAGTCCCTAGATTTTTCCCTGTTGAAGAGCAGGGAAAATCTAGGGACTCTAGTCATGTGGCTTTCCACAAACGTGAATACAATATTTTCCTGTTGCTCAGTGAAGGCCCTCTGCGCCCTTCGGGCGCGGCAACCTAATCGTGGCTTCGCCCTCGCTTCGCGAGTGCGGCCATTTCGCTAACGCTCAATGGCCGGTTGGCAGGGTCACGGTCACGCGCTACTGGCCGCTGTCGCGGCCACGCGCTGTTTAACCCGCGCGCCTGCCCCTTCGGGGCAGGCGGAGGCGCACGTAACGCAAGAGCCGCGTCGCGCTTCTCTGGCAAACAGACCTCAGCAACACCTGAGACAAAAAGAAAAAAAAATTGCACCTGCAGCGAGGTTCGAACCAGCGTCCTCGCAGTTCCGAGCACGACACGCTAGCCGCTGCGCCACTGAGGCCAATCGGTTCGGTAGGTCTAACGGGCTGTATTTGTATTGCCACGCTGGACGTAACTTTTAAGACTAGTTATTCTTACGTGCAGACGTAACTGCAACTGCTCGTACCGTTACGTCTAGACGTAACGCTAGACACTCCCTTGCAAGAAAAGAATGGTTGCGCGCAAACTATAGACCATTCTTTCATTGTAAGTATGAACCAACTCGCCCAGCAGCAACTTTTATTGAACCATATGTACAGGGTTCTTGTGACCAGAAGTAGACGCGATGACTGCAAGGCCCTTGAGCATCTATCACCACTTCGCTGCTGTCGTCTTCGTTGAATCAGCAGAGAAAACTATTATGCTCCTTTGCAACACATCCTCCCAGGTTGACTGTACCCACACGGTCGTTGTTAAGGAAGAACAGGCGTAAAAGTCAGAAACGTCTTCAGTCTCGCGATGTGCAGAATAAGAAAACATGCTGCGGAATGTCACAGTTTCCCTGTACAGCACAGGCGCCGGTGCCCTCGTCAGCAGATATTCCAAGGGGTCACAAACTGCAAATGAATGCCAAAACGTCCATGCGCATGGCACTCGTGCACTAAGTATAGGCTGTCTGCGCTTCCAAAGTAAAAAGGCAGAAGAAACATTTTAAAATATGACCGCTGCGTACATTAGAATATGTCACGTTAGGCACATTGACAAATGCAGGGGGAATATAAAAACGTTGATGGAAGTAGTCAACTTATGCACGCTCCGAATATTAAAACTTTGCATAAAGTACACCTATGTCAAAAAACGCTGTTAAGAAGAAACCAAACACACATCAGTCCCAGTTAACCGAGAGCATGTGCTGCCAGTTAAAAAAAGACGACTTTAAAACACTGTTTCCGTCGATAGTAGAGAAGCGACAAACGAATGCTTTCCTTAATATGCGTTACAGTCTAGTTTAAATGCTCAACCACACGCATAACACACGCACTCCTTAACGCGACACCGTAGCAGCTGCGAGCAGTCTCTTGCGCATTTGCTAAATAAACCAAGCGGAACCACTACGAGTATCGCGCTAAAGGTCCCAGTAAATGAAATGAGAAAATAACAATTGCACAGGCCTCTGTAATCATGAACTATGCTAGTACTCCGCGGCGAGAGCAAATTTACCTTCTACAAGTAATTCTTGCACACAGTGTGGTGGCGACTTCATAAAGCACATCGGTGTAATGTGATCTTATGTATAAAATCACTCACCCGCATTATCTGCTCTGCAGCTGCATAAGTGATCAGAAGGCTCTCAGCAGCACGAAGGTAAACAAAGCGACAAATCGTCTGTTCGATGGGCCCTGCCAGGGGCGTAGCCAGAAATTTTTTTCGGGGGGGGGGGGTTCAACCATACTTTATGTATGTTCGTGCGTGCGTTTGTATGTGCGCGTGTATATATACGCAAGCAAAACTGAAAAATTTCGGGGGGGGGGGGTTGAACCCCCCAACCCCCCCCCCCCCCCTGGCTACGCCCCTGGGCCCTGCTTTTCGCTGTCGCTCAAGTCGTTCGTCAATCACCATGGCGAAAGCTCGGTCACGAACAGTACACACGCAGACACTACCGTAATTATAAACTTCGATTACCAGACGCATGCGGAACAAAAGAAACTAAGCACATGGAAACTATCTGCAGTAGACAAATCGGAGTCAGCTGTTCTTTCAGCAGCCGGAGTTCGAATGTTGCCAGATTTGAAACGGGGATTCGCTTACCCTATCGGCTCAAGGCTTACGGAAGCTACACTAGAGATTTGAAGGTGTGTATTTTGCCGTAACGTTGATTGATAAGAAAGATTAAATAAGAAAAATACACAATTATCGTGCAGAAACAGCCATTTCCTAACCACATTTAGGAATATTCTCGTTATCAGACGCCTTTCTCGGCCCACGCGTTTCACTCGAGTCAAGGGAGCGTTGGCAAAGGCGCTGCGCCGTGCTCCCGACTGGGCTGCAGAAATTAGGCGCCTTTTCCTCTTCAGACCACTACCACCGTTGGCAAAGGGTCCCTTGGCGAAGGAAAGGTGGAGGAGAGTTCAAGAAATGCAGCGGCGCCTTGTGTGAAGTAAGGCGCTTCGCCTTGACTTGGTGAAGTCGAGGAGGGTGTGTTCACATAAGAACGTCGGTGCATGTCCGTCGACCCCCTGTAATTTCGCCGAAAAAAATATATTTCGTTATCCGCGTCCCCAAGACCGCAAAACCACTTTTAGTCTCGCGAAAAAAAATTTCACCTTCCTTAAAAAAATTTAGAAGTCTCCACTGAGCCGCAACCGCCTTTTTCGAATTTCGCGGAAATGGGATTTCGATGAGATGCCACAAAAAAACTATTGCAGCTGTAGGTCTGACAAATTTTCTCTACATACTACGGATAGTTCAAGTTGCCGAAACATTATTACTTTGCAGTTTTGATGCTGTTCTTTTAAGAAAAATATTCGCAAAATCGGCACAATGTTCAATAATGCTCAAATTTAAGATTTTTTTCTCCGCGCGTATAAGCGCCAGGCTTCCCAAAATTTTTGAGAATATTGCCATATGTTAGCTTAACAAATGTGCTGAACTAAATCGCTGAGAGTGACTTGAAACATTAACGAGAAATGTTCAACGGAGCACAAGTCTCTAAAAATGCAATATTTCGAAGGTCATTTAAAAAAAAAACACCATCTTCGATTTTCTTTAAACTCTTCATAACTAAAGCCAAGCACGTGTTCTAACTTAATCTGTAAAAACATGTTGCATTATTTTTGTGAGGTAGGAGTTATGAAGCACGAAAAGTGGCCAAATTGACGTAGACTGAGTAAGCACAACATTGAGCGAGCATGGAGCACTAATGTCCATTATCATTATCTTTAGGTCGTGAATGTGTTTTGTGGATTGACGGATTGACAGAAAAAAGAGGAACAGTTGGTTCTGAAGAGCAAATTATTACTACATTTTATGCAAATCACAAAAACTTCTACATGGGTCCCAGCTACTGAGCATGCCGCGATGCTGAGTCACACGCTTCGCAGGAATCGCTTTCAAAAATCTTTCGCGCATGCGAACCTGCGTACGGATCACAAAGGAGGTGGCTGGAGAGGATCCACGGCTGGATGTTTATCGCTTCCCATGGCACGTCGGTAATGTGATAACGCAGACGGTGCGTGGCGGCACAAGCGGCGCTTCTGGAGCCCGACCGCGCTCGCGCGCTCCTTAACAAAAAAGAAAGAACGTAAAACACATAAACTCTTCATAACTAAAGCCAAGCACGTGTTCTAACTTAATCTGTAAAAACATGTTGCATTATTTTTGCGAGGTAGGAGTTATGAAGCACGAAAAGTGGCTAAATTGACGTAAACAGAGTAACCACAAGATAAGCGAGCATGGAGCAAGTGTTTCCGTTATCATTATTTTTAGGTCCTCAATGTGTTCTGTTGTGTTCGAGGGACAAGAGCTTGACAGAGAAAACCAATGAGTTGCCTTAAAGTGCAAATTTGTTCATGTGCGTGCGTGCACGCGTCGATGTTTTGGTCCATACGTAAGAACTAACCGCAAGATTTCTAGAAATGTAGTCGAGTCGTGCTCTCGGAAGGAACAGTTTATTTACCCCTGATGTATACACAGGGCGTCAGAGTGACATACAAGTTAGACAGTCACTCACGTCCCTGAAGCAGTTGTGTTTTTTGTTCCTGGTGAAGCAACCTTGTGATCTTGATTACATGCGGCAAGGGGGGCGCCTTGCGCTAAGTGTTAGTGGCATCCAGGGTGACATGGAGTACCACCCACAAGAGTTCACAACACTTTTTAAAAACACTTAGCATGTGCATTATTGTTGGTGACGTTCAGTGTCATGTCTTCTTTGTTACGCCTGTATCACTGCGTTCTTCGGAACGATGCTTCCTGCTTCTTTACACGAGGCATGGTTGTCACTCAATAAAATTAACCTGATTTCGTAATGAACGTTTTTCATTTTGTAGAGAATCATTTTTAGCTGAAGAAGCTCCGCTGTGGAGTTATTCTTGTTTCATGCGCTGAAAAGCAGCACCTAATCCGGCACTTTCTTATTTGGGCATTCGGCTGTTCTTGCAACAAGCAATTCGTTGCGCTCTTGGCTGACGCGCGTCCACTGCCACATGTGCCACGACTGAATGCCATGCACTGGACGGATGCACTGCCACTTCTTTGTTCTTATTTCCCTGAAGGCATTATTTTTCTTTCTTTTTTCTTTTTTGTTAGGGAGCGCGCGAGCGCCGCTTGTGCCGCCACGCACCGTCTGCGTTATCACATTACCGACGTGCCATGGGAAGCGATAATCATCCAGCCGTGGATCCTCTCCAGCCACCTCCTTTGTGATCCGTACGCAGGTTCGCATGCGCGAAAGATTTTTGAAAGCGATTCCTGCGAAGCGTGTGACTCAGCATCGCGGCATGCTCAGTGGCTGGGACCCATGTAGAAGTTTTTGTGATTTGCATAAAATGTAGTAATAATTTGCTCTTCAGAACCAACTGTTCCTCTTTTTTTCTGTCAATCCGTCAATCCACAAAACACATTCACGATCTAAAGATAATGATAATGGAAATTATTGCTCCATGCTCGCTCAATGTTGTGCTTACTCAGTTTACGTCAATTTGGCCACTTTTCGTGCTTCATAACTCCTACCTCACAAAAATAATGCAACATGTTTTTACAGATTAAGTTAGAACACGTGCTTGGCTTTAGTTATGAAGAGTTTAAAGAAAATCGAAGATGGTGTTTTTTTTTTAAATGACCTTCGAAATATTGCATTTTTAGAGACTTGTGCTCCGTTGAACATTTCTCGTTAATGTTTCAAGTCACTCTCAGCGATTTTGTTCAGCACATTTCTTAAGCTAACATATGGCAATGTTCTCAAAAATTTTGGGAAGTCTGACGCTTATACGCGCGGAGAAAAAAAATCTTAAATTTGAGCATTATTGAACATTGTGCCGATTTTGCGAATATTTTTCTTAAAAGAACAGCATTAAAACTGCAAAGCAATAATGTTTCGTCAACTTGAACTATCCGTAGTATGTAGAGAAAATTTGTCAGACCTACAGCTGCAATAGTTTTTTTGTGGCATCTCATCGAAATTCGAAAAAGGCGGTTGCGGCTCAGTGGAGACTTCTCAATTTTTTTAAGGAAGGTGAAATTTTTTTTCGCGAGACTAAAAGTGGTTTTGCGGTCTTGGGGACGCGGACAACGAAATATATTTTTTTAGGCGAAATTACAAGGGGTCGACGGACATGCACCGACGTTCTTATCTGAACACACCCAGGAGAAGCGTCGAGTGAAGGTGCGTTTACGAATACAGGGGTAACTTCCATTGAGTGTATCCTGAGAATCCTGTAGCTTCCTGTATCCTTCCTGTAGCTTCCTGTAGCTTCCTATAGAATCCTGTATCCTGTAGCTTTGCCCATTTTATTGTGCACTGTGTTTTTCCACTATTTTTCTAGTATTTTCATGGGTTTTTCTTGCAATGCCATTAGCATGCGTTTCTGTTTCCCTTCTCCTCAGCCACGGATTTGTGTATGCATGTCTGGAATAAAGACACAGACAGCTTCTATTGTGATGCTGTTGATGCGGCGGTAATCGACGCAAAACCTCAGCGTACCATCTTTTTTCTTCACGTGTACGACGGTTGAAGACCAAGTAAACTCGCCCTTACTGCGCAACCAGCAGGAAAGAAGAAGGGAGACAGGAAAGAGCGCAGAGCGCTTTCCTGCTGGTTGCGCAGTAAGGGCGAGTTTACAAGTATGAACCAACTAGTCTGCAAAGAAGTTTTGCTGAAGACCAAGGGCTGTTTAATGGCTGAATGATGTTGTCGCGAAGCATCTCTTCGACTTGTTTTCTGATTGCGTCGTGCTCTCGTGGTGACACATGGGCTCTGGCGAACGGGTCGGGTTGATTCGTCGGTGATTATGCGGTGCTTTGCAATCGGCGTTTGTCTGATTTTCGATGACTTTGAGAAACACTCGGCATATTCAAGAAGACGGATGCATAGCTTTTCTTGTCTATGCTTTGGGAGGGTAGGGTTGACGTCAAACCTTGGGTCGTCGTTCGCCACCGATGATGCGTCGTCGGACGATTGAGCTAGCGTAAATGCGCTTCCTACTTCGTCGACGTGTGCTACAAGTGCGACTGTCGTGCCTTTATTGAAGTGCGTGATGTAAACGTCTGCAGGCCTCGCTGTAATTGTACCACGCCACGTGCGACACAAATTTGTCGATTGAGAAGCAACTGCGCATTAGTTTCAACGATTGCGATTCCGGCTACTTGTTCTTCCGTTTCGATGGATGCGAGGCGATGTACGAGGCGGAATGTTCACTTCATCATCAAGGATTGTGATGGTAGCCGGTGACGGACCCGAGCTAACGGGGCGGTTTCGACCCCCTCCCACGCCTTGCCGTGCGTGGCATTGCCGTGTCCGGGGAAAAGGGGATCCTGGGGGTTGAGCCGACGCCGGGTGATTGGACCGTTAAGGCAGAGGCAACACACCCTTTTGGCCCTGGCTTCAGGAAGACGGCACCCCTGAGCTGACCCACCGAGGGGAAATCGGCGGTCGCCCTTTCCTATACCCCTCTCTTTTTCTTTCCTATCTTCTTTCCTTTCTGTCCTGTCTCCTCCTCTCTGCAGTTACTTCCAAATTTTCGTAGGCGGCCTGGGTTAAGCCTGTGCAACTAGCTAACCTTGGTCTATGCGCATTCGGTTATAGCAGCGGTGTACGGCTGGCGTCTCCATGTTTTCAGCACCATGAATCTTGTAGCGTCCCCATGTTGCGCTCCATGGTGGGTGGCCGCCATCGCGACTGAATATAATCCTCATATCATGCATAGAGCATTCCCACTACTAAATGATCGTGCCGCATCAAAGCGCGTACACACCGAAGAGCTAAATTTTCTGAGCTGACCGAAAGAAATATTCCCCCACTACCATGTTGTACACAGTGAGAAGTCTGAGAAGTCAGCTAGAACAGTGTCCCCATTTATAGTATCCAGATCCCTGACAGACACCTTAGGTGCTGGCTATAAAGTCACTAAAATGCCTAGTAGAGACCTCCTTCTGGAACTCTGTGAGGAGACACAATTTGACAAACTAAAGAACCTCCGAACTTTTGGCGACATTCCCATTATCGTAACGCCACACCGATTCATGAACACTGCCCGCGGAGTCGTATCAGACACAGATCTGCTTGACTTCACCGAGACTGAACTACTGGAAGGATGGAAGGTACAAAATGTCCGAAATGTAAAGCGAATCACAATCCGACGATACAACCAGGAAATCACTACCAAACACTTGATTCTTACCTGTTCCACAAGTGAACTACCGCAGAGTATAGAAAATGGCTACACAAAGACACCTGTAAGACCTTACATTCCCAACCCTCGCCGATGCTTTCAGTGTCAAAGATTTGGCCATGGCTCTCAGAGCTGCCGTGGTCGACCTACGTGCGCGTAATGTGGTGTCCAAGGCCATGCCTGGGACACCTGCGTGAACTGCGACGGCGACCACGCTGCGTATTCACGCTCTTGCTCAAATTGGAAAAAAGAAAAAGACAACACATCACTGAAGGCCCGAGAGAATATCTCATTCAAAGAAGCACGCAGAATGTGTTCGGCCTGTTACGGTGTAACCTATATATATAAATATATATATCAAAACCTTTACTGAGGAAGGAAAAAAAAGGGAGTCCCGGAAGCGGGTGGGTGGCCAGGGCATCACTGGCTTGAGCGGCCCTCCGCGCCTGGTCGAGGAGTGCTAGTTGCACCCCCCGATCCTCGCTGGCAAGCAATGTCTCCCACTGCTCCCTTGCGGAAATTTTGCCGGCTGTTTGCGGCGAGTTAATTTCGGGTGGCCTGTTCTGGCAATTCCACATTATGTGGGCGAGAGTGGGCCTGCCTCCGCACCACGGACATCTATCGCTGTACAATGCGGGCTGAATGGCATGTTTCAAATAAAGGTTCGGATATGTATGTGTGTGTAAACGGCGCCAGTCGTAAGAGTCCCGCCCGGATAGATCAGGGTGTGGTGGACTGTACTGTCGTCGCTCGAGCCGTGGGTGTTCAAGGATGTTTCGCGGTAAGAAAGGGTGTTCGTCGGCGCGGTCGGCCGCTCGGTTAATAAAAGCACGAGCTGCGCCGTCCGCTCTTCTCATTGCCATCGAGTCCTGCGTGACCCGGGCACCAGATGATCGCATGGCCCTGCGTTAGGTCGGGTTCTAATAGGCGAATGGCGCTGTGTGGTAGTCTCCCGGTGAGAAAGAGTCTACATGTGACCTTGGAATCGATAATTATAAGCGATGATTGTCCCAGGATATCCTTAGTTATAATAGCTAGCGCGATGGCTGAAGCTTCTACGGTATTAGCGGACGCGACTCGAGCAGTGGAGCATGTCAGAAGCCCTTGACTTGCGGCCGCTCCTACGACTGCGAGGGCGTACTTGTTGGTACCGCATTGGGAGACGTCTGTGTACACCATGTCAGAACTTCCCCCGAATCGCCGCTGTAACTTGCGAGTTCGAGCGCTTCTACGACCTTTGTGGTATTATGGGCTCATGTTTTTGGGAATAGGGGCTACTAAGATCCTTTCACGTACCTGTTTAGCCATGGCTCCAGTTCGTCTCCCGCATACTGAGGACGAGATGGGTAACCTACACCGCATAGCAATTTTCTCCCAGGAGAGGTCAAGCTGAGCCTTTCGCGCTGAGAAATGAGCACTGCCGCGCGTAGCTCCTCGTAGTTATTGTGTATACCGAGGGCTTCCAGGGGTTCAGTGGATGTTCTGAGTGGTAGGCCGAGAGCCGCTTTGTACGAAGTTCGGATCAACGCATCTAGGGCCTTTAGATCTGCTTTATTGGGACCCTCGAAAGGAAGACTATACGTGAGCCGACTGATAACAAAAGCCTGAACAAGCCGGAGTGCCTGAGCTTTTTTGATACCTTTTCGGTGATAGGTCACTCTATCACCGAAATCATACGCAAGATCTGCTTCACCGTTGTTCTGTGAGTTTTGATTGTGTGGTGCACTTGCTTGTTGCTCTGAAGCCAGAGTGCCAGGACTCGCATTTTCTGGACCTCTCTTATCTGGTGGTCTCCTAGAAAGAGGTTGGCCGGCTCGTGAATTAGACGGCCTCGGCCTCGGATTCTAATAAATTCAGATTTTTCAAGGGCGAAGCTCATTCCACTGCGGCGAGCGAAGTTTTCAACAGCGGTCACTGCGTCTAGTAGGATTTGTTCTTTTTGTCCTAAAGAGCCACTGGAGGCCCGTAGGGTAACGTCGTCCGCATATAACGCATACCCTAGCCCTGAAATGCCGTCGAGGTATTTGGCTAAGCACCTCATGCCGATGTTAAAGAGAAGGGGGAGAGTATCGCCCTCTGCGGCGTACCTTTATTAGGCATGGGAAAAGGACCTGAGCGCGTAGTGCCTGTGCCTATTGTAGCAGTGCGAGCGTCCAGGAACGAGCGGTCGTAGTTATAGATTTTTTGCCCACAACCGATGTCAATTAGCTCAGATAAGATGAGCTCACGTGACACAGTGTCCAATGCGCTTTTCAAATCAAGAGCTACGACTAGATGTTCTGCACCAAGTGTGGTATTGCAAAGGACCTGTTCCCGAAGGAGTAGGAAAACGTCCTGCGTTGACAAATGTTCGCGAAAACCAAACATGTTAGTTAGAAAAAGGTTTCGATCTTCAGGGTAAGACGTGAGACGCGTGTGAATCACCTTTTCAAATTATTTGCCAAGGCAGTATGTTAGTGATATCGGTCTGAGATTTTGTAGGGCTTGAGTTTTTCGTGGTTTCGGAATAAGGACGATTTTGGCTTCCTACCAATGTTGTGGAACCGCGCCCCTCTCCCATAACTGTTCATTGAAATACCGAGTAAGCTGTTCTATGTGTTCGTCGCTCAGGTTTCGGGTCATAGCGTTTGTTAACTGATCATGTCCGGGGGCAGTATTGCGTTTTGCTGCTTGAGCTGTCACAAATAGTTCTGCCTTGGTTATCGGTGCGTCGAGCCCTGTATTTACTTGCCCTCGGTATGGTAAGGTGCACGGGGGAGTGGTGACCGGGCCTACATACTTCTCTCGGAGCTTAGTGAGGAGGACGTCATCTGTTCCTGGAAATTCTCCGGCGAGCTTCTTAAGAGCGCGGTTTGCGGCCGTTTTGGTTTTACCAGGTGCCATTATGCTGCGCAATATTGCCCATGTCTTGGAGGTATGCAATTTTTCGCGAAGTGAGTCGCGAAATTTCGCCCAGCTCGCTGTCTCCAAATGCTGTGCGTAAGCGTTTGCCCGTTCGGATATCTCAGCATTCTTAGGCGCAGTTTTCGATTAAGTCGCTGTTTTTACCATCGCTTCGTTAGCCCTCTCCTGGCTTCCCCCATATGTAACAGATGGCTGTCGACTACAGGGGTTTCCACTGTGAGCACTACCCGCTTAGAAGTTGCTTTGTGAGCCTCTCGTATGTGCGTTGCCTAGTCTACAGCGCTATCGGATATAATCTCAGGCTTGGGGACCTTACGATAATTCACCCAGTCGGCGATTACCACATGCCCACAGGATTGCCGAATTTTCGGAGAGGCTATCGACACACTCAAGATACAATGGTCACTGCCTAGATTCTCTCCTAGGTTGTTACAGAACACCTCGTCGATATCGTTTATGAATGCAAGATCAGGAAATGTGCACTAACGCTGTTGCCCAGTCTCGTCGGGTGTTGCGGGAGTACGATAAGTTGGAAGCCCTGCGTGTCAACGCTCGCTCGAGTTCCCGGCCTTTGGGAGTATCTGATGGGTAACTACAGATAGCGTGAGGGGCACTGAAGTCCCCAAGTAGTGGTAGTCGATCCTGGGTGCTGGCATTACTCTTGGCATACCGAATGAGTGTCTCAATATCGGCCCTCTTTTCTTTAGGTGGGCTACACGCGTTCAAGATTATGGTTTTGGCTTTGCTACACTTTTGCGGTCGTATTCTTACGATTTGGTGGTTGATGTTGTTAGTTACCAGATACTCTCTACTAGTCGCCATGTGCTTGAGAATGAACGTTATGACATTAGGGCAGCTTGGATTCAATATCTTGTAGTAGCCGCTCAATTTGACCGGCTTGTTACCGATCTCTTGAAGACAAATGACATCAGGTTTGACTGACGCCGTATTAAGAAATTCTTGTAGAGCGGCTGCTCGATTGTGGAAGGTGGGGCAATTCCATTGCCAAATTTTGAGATAGTCGAGGTGCGCTCGTGTTCTACTCGCCATAAATAGTACTTTCGCTCTCCGATGTTGGGAGCGGCTTCGAACGACGAATAGACAAGGCACCCAGGCTGCTTTTAGTTCGTTTAAGAGCCGCGGTCCTTATGCTGGCGATGAATTCACCGACATAACTCTTTAGACTCCGGAGTTCTGCATACATCTGCTGCTGAAAACTTTGCATGCTTTGCATCGGCCGGTTTGGCCTACATAGCACATTCCACATGTGAATGGGATCCTATACACCACAGCCACATGGCAATCAATAAAATTTCTGGCGTGCTTTTTTGTGTAACCAGCCTTCTCAGCCCCATTCACACGACTACACATGCGTGCGAGCTTGCCAGGCGCCGAAAAAACAGCTGAAATGCCGCACTTCCCTGCCACCTTCTTGAGGCGATGGGAGAGGTCATGCACGTACGGCACAACCATTTTGGCGTCCCGCCGATTTGGGCCAGTGTTTATCCCGTTGTTCAGTTCCTTAATCAAGCTTCCGGCAATGGACGCTAGCAGTTCAACGGGAAAGCCAGCCCTGCGTAGGCGGAGCACCTGGAGCTGCACTTGACCTCAAGACCGCAAGACTTTGAGAGCAGCGCGCATGCTGTTTTCGCGATACCCCTTTTTACTATCTTAGAACGGGCCGAATCGTAGCTGAGGACTGGTTTTTTTCGATCTCAGATGGTATCTCCAGCATACCTGACTTTCATGCGCACTTAGGCGGAGATCAAGAAATTGCACACATCCTGATTCAGGTAGCTCAAACGTGAATCGGAGCCCGTTGCCACATGTCTCAAAAATGCTCAGCACTTGCACGACCTCTTCTGAAACCCCCGGCTTCGCTTCCTCTAAGATTACTAAGTAATCGTCTACATATCTAAAGATATTTAAAATCTTAGCAGCATAAGATTGTTCGATACACGCAGAGATACGCTTGTCATAGAAGGATTACAGTTAAAGCTGAAATTTGGGCTAGTTGGTCTTGATTTAAATACATAATATAACGGAACAAAACAAGGGCAGAGAAAGAAGCACACAGGACGACCGCTAGACTTCAACTGAAAATTTTACTCTCGACACGTGACATGTAAAGTAAAAAAAAAACATCTAAACTGATGGAACCGTCACCATTCTGCCTTCACAGCAAGCTGCACGTGCCAAGCTACGCGTCGCGCAGTTCTGCAACCTACGTCAACCTTGTCGCCATTGCCAGCTGTCGAACGCGAGTGCTTTTTTTTCCCCCTGAACAATGAATGCGTGCCACCTGAGGTGCAAGCAATGTTCCTACCCTGTACTGCCTCGACAGGCCACGCAAGAAGAATGACCAGGACCCTCAGGTCAAAACTTCAGAGGCAGATTCGATTTCTGCGGGTGTGCCTTCTGGTTCTCGCTACGACACGTTCAACGTGACCCTACACCAGAGAAGCCTTGCTTCATACTTGGACGCGAGACTCTGTGAATATGACTGAACTTTTATGGCGGAACTCTGTGCCTGTGCTGTGTGCCTGGAAAAAGAGCAAGGCGACCAATAGTGTAAAGTCCCAGCAGGTCACGTCGCTTGCGCAGCTTGATCTACCTGACTTCGTGAATGATGTTTTGAGTTGTGGCCCTAAGCACTGCGTGGAGCCTAATGAAAATCCGGTAGGTCTAGTTTCTTTGGTTAGGAGAGTAGCTCAGAAAGCACAGTTTGAAGAGAAAGACAGATGTATATCGGAAGGTGTTGACCGCCTCGTGTCTAGGTCAGCTGTTAACAAAAGTGGGAAGTTGAGTGTCAAGAAAGCTATTAACTTCCTGCGTGACAAATAACAGGCTTTGTTAACATCTGATAAAGAAGGAGGGTTTGTGGTAATGCCTGTTGCTTTGTACGAGAAAAAAGCTTTGCAGTCTATAGAGAAAAATTTTGTTCCGTTTCCGCGTCGGAAGACTGTCGTAAAAAAGGAAGCCACAGATCTGTGCGAACGAGTGAACTTGCTTCAGTTGCTCAAGAACATTGTAGGGGCGAACAGCAATGGGCTGAAGGTTTTTTTCTCCGTAAAAACGCATAAGCAGGGGCTTCCTTTGAGAGCTATAGTGGCCGAAAAAGGTTCGTGGCAGGGTGTTATGTCAAGGTTTATTCAGACACACCTAGACCGTTTGGTCGTGGAGGATCCGTTTCGAATCCGCAATTCGAACGAGCTTGTGGAATTTTTAGGGGACACACACAGGACTGCAGCTAGTTTTGCTTGTTTAGTTAACGTTGAAGATTTATTTTACAGTATCCCTAAAAAGGACCTTATTGACGCCATGGGGTTCTTGATCGAAGAAGCAGGCGATATTTCATTTCAGAATGCGAGTGGGGTATCGTTGAGGAATTTTTCAGACCTTTTAGTGTTTTATCTTGACACAACTTTTGTGTTGTTTAAGAACAAGTCTTTTGTGCAGAGAGACGGGGTATGTATTGGCTCCTGCGCCACCCCGTGCTTTGCGAGATATTCTTAGCATTTTGTGATCGACGCATTGCAGCCAGCCTTGACCAACGTGTTGTTAAATGTATGAGATACGTTCACGATTTTTTGGTTTTTATGGAACTGGACGACCTCGACCACCGAGGCAGTGTTGTCGACAGGGTTTTAGATGTTTTTAAAAACTGTTCGAAAGGATTCAACTTCACCTATGAGTTGCCATTGGATGGTTGTATTCAGTTTTTAGAGGTGCATATGCGATTTACTGATAACCATGTTTGCTGGGCGTATCAGCCCCACTCTAAAAAGCAGCTTTTAAGTTATAGCTCGGCGCATTCGAAATTGGTAAAACGCAGCGTAGCGATGAACTGTCTGCGCGGCTCTCTACAGAAGTCTTGCCCGCACAGGGTCGTGGAAAGCTTGCAAGCGCAAGTGTCCCTCTTGGCAGACGCAGGGTTCCCCCGTGAACTGGTGGCCTCTGTCGCAGAAGCCTTCTCAAAGAAGTAAGGAATAATGCACGTTCTTCCACAAAGGAAGACCGAAGCCGACTTGGTATTCGGCGGGTAGGGGTGCCCTACATTCATCAGCTTACGCATTGCTTGAAAAAAGTGGGCAAGAAATGCGGTGTTGATGTGCTCTGCACTGCACCGGTTAAGCTGATGCGGCTGTGTCCTGCTGTGAATGAGAATAGAAGGCAAGGATGCACAAAAAAACACGCTACCAGTTTTGTTTCCTGTGTTGAAGGCGTCGTCTACAGTATCCATTTGTCTTGCGGAAAATGTTACGTAGTACAGACGGGGCGCTGTTTGAATGGCCGGCTGAGAGAGCATCGAACGGCGGTTTCATCGCTTGCCGCGGAGGGCCACTTGGCCGATCATTGTAAGCGGTGTGGGTGCGTCCCAGCATTTGGCGCAACTCGGGTGTTGGGAAGGGGTCATGAAGAGGTACGACGTGAGATCTGTGAGGCCATGTATATACACAGGGAGGCAGATAGGTGTGTATGTGTGCTCTCAATTGCCCTAACGAAAAAGGAGATTGGCTTTTTGGAAGCGCGCATGCGCGACGCGTAGTTTGACACGTGCAGCTTGCTGTGAAGGCAGAATGGTGACGTTTCCATTAGTTTAGACATTGTTTTTAATTTTATATATAACGTGTCCAGAGTAAAATTTTCAGTTGATGTCTAGCGGTCGTCCTGTGTGCTTCTTTCACTGTCTTTGTTTTGTTCCGTTATATTATGTATTTATGTCATAGAAGGATAAAAATAAATCGCTTAAAACTGGAGCAATACATGATCCAATACAAATTCCATCCTTTTAAAGGGAAGGAGTATCATTAAAAGAAACGGTGGTAGAGGACAGGCAAAATTTAATAATTCCATGAAGTTGTCAATATGGCATTTTGGAAGGCCACAGGACCAAAGTCACCTATACTCTCACTTACAGCACAAAACAGTTGCGCTTGGGGAATAGAGTAAAAAAAAAAGATCGACAACGTTAACAGAGAAGGCATATAACAGCTGCTGAGGATGCTCATGTTTCAAAAGATATTGTAACACACTCTCAGAATTGGCCACACCTTAAGGGTCATTCAATTCATGCAAATTGAGATGCGTTAGCAGGAATTTTGATAGGGCACTCTGCCATGAATGTCTTTCAGTTACAAGCGCCCTAACAGGTATTCCTTCTTTGTGCGTCCAACTTTCAGGTTCAAGATACCATATGCTTTTGAAAGAAAAATAATGTATCCCTTCTGGTGTCAGATAAAGAGGGTGGATTTGTTGTACTCCCTACCGATGTGTTTTCAGAAAAAGCTTATTAAATGCGAAGCATTTCTTAGCGAACCTCAGGCACTTTGGGCGTATCTATCTATCTATCTATCTATCTATCTATCTATCTATCTATCTATCTATCTATCTATCTATCTATCTATCTATCTATCTATCTATCTATCTATCTATCTATCTATCTATCTATCTATCTATCTATCTATCTATCTATCTATCTATCTATCTATCTATCTATCTATCTATCTATCTATCTATCTATCTATCTATCTATCTATCTATCTATCTATCTATCTATCTATCTATCTATCTAGCCGCCTACGTCTGGGCACTCTCCTGGTCGTCTCCATAACTTGTAATATACCAAAATTGGCACAGCGGGGGATCAGTGTATGACAACCACGATTCACTGGTCATGACATGAATAACGCGAAATACCTGTCGCGTACGTCATGAAACCCTTTCTCTCAGTCACGTGTGGCACATACCCGCATACCAGAGTTCATGTTATGCGGGTCTGTGCCACATTAGATACAACTCCTCAACCAACACAGTAACCGCGAACACAGACATTGACACGCAAGGAAAGTGATAATAATAATAATTGTTGTGGTTTTGTGGCCCAAAACCACGATATGATTATGAGAGACGCCGTAGCAAAGGGTACGGAAATTTTGATCGTCTCGTATTCTTTACGTGCACCGAGATCGCACAGTACACGGGCATCTAGCATTTTGCCTCCATCGAAATGTGACCACCACGGCCGGAATCAAACCCACGATCTTCGGGTCAGCAGCAGAGCACCGTAACCGCTACACCACCGCGGCGGACGCAAGGAAAGCGAGGAAGCTGAAGGCATAACACCACTGGAAGACGCTCAACTACCATGCACTCATTGACGTGGTCCGCAACGTGGACCACGTTGATTCCGCAGAAACCGGGGTCAATGTTTCCTACAATAAATCTGCCGAGAGAACCAGGCCTCTCATCATTACCGGTGATTTCAAAATTGATTTATCAAGACCCAACAACGCCTGGTCTTTATACTGCGTGAAAGACGGCTTGAATGTGTACAGGGCATCAAGAAACCTCACTGCCACGTCCAGGACAGGAGACATCATAGATCATTTCATCGTAAGATGCATCCAGGATTTTCACCAGCTGTGCTATACCTCACACTTCACTACACATAGATGACCTTGTTCAAGAACTGACAAGGACCTCTTCTACACATAAGCACAGGTTCGTAAAACGTGCGTGCCTTCTCCGTCAAAACGGACAACTGCAACGCAACTGTAGCAACTGCAACTGTGACTGTAACGTACGTGCGGTGCACCTGTGCGCCATTCGGCTTTGTGTATATCCAGGGAAACTTTGTTCTGTCAGGCGAGCGGACCTTAACCACATTATGTGGCAATGCAAAAGTCACTCTCCTCCCCAGAGTCTTCGTAAACAATTAGGTAGTCAGGAGCTGTGGGAGGCTTCCATGCGCAGCTAAAACCCCGCACTTCAGGAGGCTATCCTGAGGTGGGCTGAGGTGGTAGAGGAGGCCTACCGCGAGTAGAATCCCTCACCTTCATCTCGCAGCCCCTTTCCCTTAAGATGGGATAAATAAAATTATTTCTCTCTCTCTCTCTCTCTCTCTCCTGAATGATGTTTCGTTGCGAATAACGCCTGTCAATTTCATATGTGTTTCTTTTTTGTGCTGTTCGGATTCGCTCTATCCAGTTTTGAAGAATATACCGGTGTTGGTAACACCAATGTTGCCGTTGGCATCGTTTCGCAACATTAAACCACTGGTTATATAATTCATATGCGACGCTTCAACATCTGAGTGTGTGTATACCACTTCCACATTTCTCTAGCGTCATTCCGTAAAGTTTCGCTCAATGTGAAAAATTACGCCACGGTCACCATTCCGCGCATGCCTCGCATAACACAGATTCCCATGGTACGTGGGATCTGCCGAATTTTTTAGCGGTTAAAAAGAATTTTTTGCCCATCGAATGCTCGCGAAAGGAATTAAGGAAGAAAGCTTTGGCTCTTTGTGATGCGATGAGCTTACAGAATCTAAAGAAGACCATAGGTGGTGCAAAAAAGACATCTTAGAAATGTTTTTCTGGGTTCATACGCACAAAGAACGATTGCCTTTTAGGGCGATTGTAACTGAAAGACATTCATGGCAGGGTGCCCTATCAAAATTCCTGCAAATGCATCCCACAAAGAATAAAAACTAGCGGAAACACAGGACACAGCGAAAAGAAGTCAACTTTTCAACGGGAAAGCCAGCCCTGCGTAGGGGGAGCACCTGCCAGATAGATGCAGTGACGTGTCAGTGACAAGTCAGTGCCAAGTCAGTGCCAAGTCAGTGGCAAGGGGATATTTCTGAACGCGATTATTTCTAGCTAAGTTTTTTCGATTACTTTTTTTTCGTTTTAGGCGAAGCATGGTTGCTCACACATGCGCAGAGTGGTTGCCGCTGGGTTTAAATAAGCCTTTCAAAGGAGGGTTTCTGTTCAGTTGTAAGTGCCAGCCTGTCCCGTCGACTTCTTTTCGCTGTGTCCTGTGTTTCCACTGGTTTTTATCCTTTGTGACTATGTTTCAACTAGCCCAGTCCAACACCTTCGTAAAGGCATCTCAATTTGGTTGAATTGAATGATCCCTACCGTGTGACTAATTCTGAGACTGTGTTACAATTTCTTTCGAAACATGAGCATCCTCAGCAGCCGGTATATGCCTTCTCTGTTGACGTTGTCGATCTTTTTTACTCTGTTCCCCGAGAGCAACTGTTTAGTGCTGTAAGTGAAAGTATAGATGACTTTGGTCCTGTGGCCTTCCAATCTGCTATAGACTTAAATATTGACAATTTCATGAATTTATTAAGATTTTATCTGTCGTCTACCGCCGTTTTTTTAATGATACTCTTTTCCTTTAAGAGGATGGAATTTGTATTGCATCATGTATTGCTCCAGTTTCGAGCGATTTATTTTTATCCTTCTATGACAAGCATATCTCTGCGTGTATCGGACAATCTTGTGCTGCTAAGATTTTAAACATCTTTAGATTTGTAGACGATTACTTAGTAATCTAAAAGGAAGCGAAGCCGGGGGTTTCAGAAGAGGTCGTGCAACAAGTGCTGAGCACTTTTGAGACATGTGGCAAAGGGCTCCGATTCACGTTTGAGCTACATGCATCAGGATCCGAGGTCGAAAAAACCAGTCCTTAGCAACGATTCGGCCCGTTCTAAGATAGTAAAAAGGGGGTATCGCGAAAAACAGCATGCGCGCTGCTCTCAGAAAGTTCTAAAAGAAAAAATACGTTCTCAGAAAAGAAGACAGATAGGACAGAGCAGTTATTGCATAACTTTTCTGAAGCGTTTTGCGCACAAAGAACGAATTTTTTCTTTTAGAATGCCGTACCTACCAGCCCAAGTAGCCACCCTGTCTCAGAAAGTCTTGCGGTCATGAGGTCAATTGCAGCCTTCAGCTACAGGTGCTCCGCCTACGCAGGGCTGGCTTCCCCGTTGAATTGTTGGCTTCCATTGCCGGCAGCTTGATTAAGGAACTGAACAACGCAATAAACACTGGCCCCAATAGGCAGGACTCCAAAATGGTGCGCCCCGTGGTTGTGCCGTACGTGCATGACCCCTCCCATCGCCTCAAGAAGGTGGCAGGGAAGTGCGGCATTTCAGTTGTTTTTTCGGCACCTGGCAAGCTCGCACGCATGTGCAGTCGTGTGAATGGGGCTGAGAAGGGTGGCTGCGCAAAAAAGCACGCCACAAATTTCATTGATTGCCAAGTGGCTGTGGTGTATAGGATCCCACTCACATGTGGAATGTGCTACGTAGGCCAAACCGGCCGATGCATAAATTAAAGGCTGAAAGAGCATCGCGCAGCTCTCTGAGCCTTTCATTTATGCATTGGCGGGGGTGGACATTTGGCAGACCACTGCCGAAGGTGTTCCTGCACGCCTGGCTTTGTGGGCACCCGTATCTTGCGCAGCTTTGCTGCTCAGCAAGCGCGCGAAATTTATGAAGCTTGTTGCATACCTTTAGAAGCTGACAAGTGCGTGAGTACGCCGTCACTGGCGTTGCATGCAAAAGAGATAGCGTATCTGAAGCGACATTGCAGATATCAGTGTTAGTAGCGCCTTCTGCACCTTTTGGAAGGTATTGCGCATGTCTGTACAATTTCACCGGTTTTGTGGTAGTAAATTTTCAGTTAATACTTAGCGCCCGTCTTGTCCACGTGTCGCTTTCTCTTGTGTTTGTTCCGCTGCGCTTGCTAAGATCCACAAGTTCCACACCCACTAACTAGCCCAAATTTCCGCGTTGAACGTTTAATTGAAGAGCTCCTGTTCTCTTCCGGCACGTGTCTCTTGAAACTAAAAGAGCTAACATATTATAGCCTCACCAACAATACCTACTCCTCCATAGACCTCAGCATAGCATCTCCATCACTTCGATCCCTACTCAAATGGGAAGTTATCAATAATGCTTACGGAAGTGACCACTTTCCTATAGTTCTCAGCACACCAATAGCTAATGAATGTCCTTCATAGGTCCCCAAATGGCAAATTGACACAGCCAATTGGGAACAGTTTCGTAAAGTGGCTCTCTTAAATTGGACCAACATGCGTGCTTTAAGCATGGATGAAGCTGTAGACTACTGCTTTTTTGATTGATGCTGCAATGAAGTGTATCCCACAAACAACTGGACTGCCCGGCAAACGACGTGTGCCATGGTGGAGCACTGAGTGTCGAAATGCGCGCAAAAAACAAAAAGCATGGAGGCTGCTTCGGGACTCTCCGACAGCCGAGAATCTGGACAGTTTTAAGAACATAGTCACAAGGAAGGAGACAGGCAAGAAGAGAAAGTTGGCAGAAGTTTTTATCCGACATCAATTCTTATACACAGGAGGCTAAAGCATGGAACGAGGTTAGTAGGGTAGCAGGCCGACAAGCACATTCACTTCCTCTAGTAAACACACAAGGCGACAGCTTGGAAGACCAGGCAAACTTCCTAGGCAAACATTTCGAACAAGTGTCCAGCTCGTCGCACTATTCCGAGGCTTTCCAACGCTACAAGACAAGAATAGAAAAACTGAAATTAGAGCGCAAGTGTACAAAATACGAGGCGTACAACCAGCCTTTCTCCTTAGCTGTGCTGCTGGCATCACTAAACTGTTGGAATAAATCCGCCCCAGGCGCTGACCTGGTAGTATGCGAAATGTTCAAAGACCTGTCATCTGAAACCAAAAAAGCCCTCCTTTCCCTGTATAAAGCCGTTTGGTTTTCCGGCGAGGCCCCCTCGGCCTGGAAAGAAGCCATTATTATTCCGATTTTAAAACAGGTCAAGGACCAATCCTCCGTTGCGAGCTACAGACGCATTGCACTAACAAGCTGCCTGTGTAAACGTTTTGAAAAGAGGATAAACCGCCGACTTATACATTTCCTCGAAGCAAACAAATTACTTGACCCTTACCAGTGCGGTTTTCGAGAGGGTAGGTCTACCTGTAACCACCTTATCCGTATCGAGGCACAAATTCGCGACGCTTTTGTCCACAAGCTATCCTTTCTTTCGGTGTTCCTCGATATATAAGAGGCCTACGACACCACATGGCGCTTTGGCATACTGCGAGATCTCTCGCACTTAGGTGTCCGAGGAAAGATGCTGACCATAATCAAAAGCTATTTGTCCAATCGCACGTTCCGTGTTCGAGTGGGTAATGTCTTGTCCCGAATATTTGTCCAGGAAACTGGAGTGCCGCAAGGTGGTGTGCTGAGTTGCACACTTATTATTATAAAAATGAATTCGCTGCGTCTGTGCATTCCACGGAATATGTTTTATTGCACATATGTCGACGACGTGCAGATCGGTTTTAAATCATGTAACCTTTCAATATGTGAGCGTGAGGTTTAGCTGGGCTTGAACAAAGTCTCTAAGTGGGCAGAAGAGAATGGGTTTAGACTGAATGAGCAAAAAAGCACTTGCGTCCTATTCTCCAGAAAGAGAGGCCTTCATCCCGATCCAGCCATTGACCTACATGGTCAGCGTCTGTCGGTAAAAACGGAGCGCAAGTTCCTAGGGACAATTTTAGACACGAAACTTACGTTTGCAAATCAGTTCTGCGGAATCCCGCAAGGTGGCGGAAAGGTCAAGAAAGGGAAAATAGACAACCACCCGTTTGTAGCACGAAGCCACAAGGAAATCCATACGGATTTCTCTAAGAGGTTTTATTTCTGAGAAATCCGTATGGATTTCCTTGTGGCTTCGTGCTACAAACGGGTGGTTGTCGATTTTCCCTTTCTTGAAACTTACGTTTATATCACACATGAAGTACATAAAAAGCACCTGCATAAAAGCTATGAATGTTCTAAAAGTGCTGTCACGCACTACGTGGGGTACTGATAAGAAGTGTCTGATGAACCTTTATAAAGCCTTATACGCATGCGACAATCTATCACGCTGCGACACCAAGCGCCTTGAAGATGCTGACCCAGTCCACCATTTGGGTGCTTCTAGGGTGCTTTTCGTACTAGCCCCGTAGAAAGCCTTTACGTTGAATCGAACGTCGTTACCATAGGCCGGCAAACTCACTCGGACTCAGATCGAGCTGTGAGTCTGAGTCTGAGGGAGTCCGGGTGAGTAATATTTTGGTGAGTGTGAGCTCGGGTGAGTCCGGTTGATGAAAATATTGGTGAGTGTGAGTGCGAGTGAGCTCTAAACACAAAATATATTTCATGAGTGAGTCTGAGTGAGCACCACCTTTAATTGCCGACCTATGATCCTATCCACTCAGCTATCTGTATTACTATCAGCCTTATATTGGCTTACGTTTACACTCACATTTATTCCCACACACCTCAACGCACTAGCGTTCATGCACCACCTCAATCCAGAAGCAAACGTTGTTGGGCTAGTCGGTTCATGTTCTTTCAGAAGCCACGGATTTGGCTATTTCGCGCAAAGAAATCACAAGAGAAGGGTTAAGGGGAGCGCAAACTTTCGACTGTTTATTCCAAATTTGCTGCAGTAGTATATATATATGCAAAGGTATGCGCGGAAAGCAAGGCAATCATCGAACAGAAAACGTTTTGTGCAATGCAATACATAGGTATAAACATGCGCAAAAGGGCAGGCTCACAACGATCGGATACCATCTTAATCACAACCTGCGATGCAAGAACGTGCTCTCTGCCTGCGAAAGGAACAATGAAGTGTCACTAATGCATAATAAACCTCGTGCTTTTATTTGAAAAGCTTCCAACAGTTCTCAAGCAGTGGCGTCCCTGCTTCTCCCCAGAATCTGAATTTTATGCAGATACGGCTTACACGTGTGGGAATTGCAGTGGGCCCGCAAATGTGTCGCATCTTTACCTTGTAGTGACAGCTCGTGTTTCCGCGCACGCTCATTCACGCACCTTCCCGTCTGGCCGACATATGTCTTGCCGCAGGACAGCGGAAATTCGTAAGCAACACCGGTGGCACATTTTGTGTATGAGTGTAAGGGATGCCCGACGTTTCATTACCAAGAAGCCTGCGCGCACGGTCCGAGAAGGCCTGGTTGTGCTGGAAAGCGTTCGCATCCCAGACAGTATACGTAGTGTGCTCAACAAAGGCCCGAAATATAGTCACGAACCTTCTCTGCCGGCTCACGAATTGCTGGCATTGAACAGACGAGTGGCTGGAAAAGCTAACGACTGGTGTTTACAAGAGGGCGTGGAAGTTCTAGCAAAAATGGGAGAAGAACATTCCGTCTCACGTAAAAAGGACCCTACGGCTGCAGTAGTCTCATTTTTTAAGCGCAGAAATCTGTGTTTGCTTCAAGCAGATGAAACCGGTGGCTTCGTGGCAATAGATGCAGATACATACAGGTCCAAGGCAAGAAAGGTAGTCGACAAGAACTTCATCAAGATAAAAGCAGGTGAAACAAGAGTGAAAAGCAAGGCGGTAACTCTGTGTAAGGACTTGGAACCTGGCAAAATATTTTTAGTAGTTTTTTAATGAAGCAGTTAAACCGCGTTGCTGTGAAAGACCCGTTTCGGACTGAGAATTCCTCGTGCGTTACCCGCTTTCTTTCCACGAATCCGGCGATAGGCTACTTATTCTCGATTGGTGTTGAGGCCTTGTTTTATTCTGTGCCGCACGATGAATTGTTAGCATGTGTAAAAGATTGCATAGAAGAGGGTGGTGCTGTTGCCGCTCAGAATGCCGCGGGCATGACCATAGAAGCTTTTATGCCCCTTCTCGAGTTTTATCTTAAAGTTACCTTCATCAGGTTTAAAGGAGACTTTTATATACAGAGACAAGGCATTTGCATTGGCGCCTGTGTCGCTCCTGTGTTGTGTAATTTGTTTTTGTGTTCTATTGACCGTGCCTTGCACCAACATTTTAACGGGGGGGGGGGGGGAGGGGGAGGTTTTGAAAGTTTTTAAATATGTTGACGACTTTTTGATTATTTTAGCGCAACTAACCATCACTTCATTCAGCCCATCGTTAACAATGTTTTAGCGGCCTTTTGCCGTCTCGGGAAGGGATTGGTGTTTACACACAAGTTGCCGACCGATGGTGCTTTGCAGTTTCTGGATTTGAGTATCAACCTGCAGAAGCGCCTCGCCTACTGGCTTTATTCGCCTAGGTCTAAAAAGGAATTGCTGCCATACGAGACGGCGCATTCCAAGACCGTGCAAAGGGCCATAGCCGAACACTGTCTAGGGCTTGGACTAACCAGGTCGTGCACACACGTCATGCAGAAGGGCTTTCAAAACCAATTGGATCGCTTGACCTGGGCTGGTTTCCCTCGCACGCTCATTAACGCCGTCGCAGAGTCGCTCCTGCAGAAGTTCAAATGTGAACACCACAGAACTGGGGTTGAGCAAGAGCGGGGAACGGTGAGACCTGAGGTCGTCCTGTATATGCACCGGATTTCACACAACCTCAAGAAGGTTGGAAGCAGGCACGGCGTGCCAATTGTTTTTTCCGCGGAAGCTACCTCAGCTTTGCCCGCGTATTCTAAATGACGGGAACAAAAAAAGTGGCTGTGGCAAGAAGCACGCAAACTCATACAGAAAATGTGCCACCGGTGTTGTTTACGAATTTCCGCTGTCCTGCGGCAAGACATATGCCGGCCAGTTGGGAAGGTGCGTGAATGAGCGTGCGCGGGAACACGAGCTACCACTAAAAGGTAAAGATGGGGCAGATTTGCGGGCCCACTGCTATTCCCACAGGTGGAAGCTGTATCTGCATAAAATTCAGATTCATGGAAGAAGCAGGGACACCACTGCTCGAGAACTGTTGGAAGCTTTTCACATAAAAGCACGAGGTTTATTATGCATTAGTGACACTTCATTGTTCCTTTCGCAGGCAGAGAGCAAGTTCTTGCATCGCAGGTTGTGATTAAGATGGTATCCGATCGCTGTGAGCCTGCCCTTTTGCGCATGTCTATACCTATGTATTGCATTGCACAAAACGTTTTCTGTTCGATGTTTGCCTTGCTTTCCGCGCATGCCTTTGCATATATATACTACTGCAGTAAATCTGGAATAAACAGTAGAAAGTTCGTGATTTCCTTGCTCGAAATAGCCAAATGCGTGGCTTCTGAAAGACCACCTCAATGTTTATTGATGAGAGGCATGAGTAAGGGGTGGGGGAGGAGGTGCTATGACCTCCCAACTCTTTCGCGGGACTTTCTTAATAGATATATGTCGTCTTAGTCGCATATTTCATAAAAACGTCCTCACTAAATTTAAACCCCTGAAATCTAGTATTTGAAGGTACAAGACCCAAAGACCTATCGTAGAGCACCCATTATTTGAGATATTGGCATTCAAGAGAATTTACACCATGATCGGAATAGCTCACTTAATGCCAGCGGACTCGTGAGTCGACTTACTCAGGCTCAGGTCAAGCCGTGAGTCTGAGTCTGAGTGAGTCCGGCTGAGCAAAATGTTGGTGAGTTTGAGTCCGAGTGAGTCCGGCTGAGAAAATGTTTAGTGAGTCTGAGTCCGAGTGATTTTGAGGAAAATTTCGATGAATCTGAGTCCGAGTGAGCTGTCACAGCAAAATATATTTCTTGAGTGAGTCTGAGTGAGTTCCGAAATGTCTGCCGACCTATACTCATTACACCTCGATCGATCTTACCTCTGAAGCGTTTAGCGCAGAATTATGAAGACGGGACAAGTAGGGAGAACACGTCCCGTCTCGAGGTCGATGAGGGATTGAATGTGCGGTGTGTCGCTTGGACCGGTCACGGCTACGTCGGGTGAAAGTCTCGAAGTTAGGCGATGTTGCGGTGTTCAGTCGTAATGACCCAGCGTTGCATCGTGGCTTCACGTCGTCGCGTCGCAGCGTCGGTTCGTGACGTCTCAGCGTCTGTTCGTAGCGTCGCAGTTGGAGGGTGTTGCTTGGTTAGCTGGGAAGCGGCGTCACCTCCGTACTTCGCTTTCATTAGTTTCCCCGACGAGGGCTTGCGGATCTCCCTCTTGCTCCGTAGGAGTAAGCTGACTGTGGCGACTGCGGGCGGCGTGATAGTGGTGAAGCTGACCTGTAGCTAGACTGGGCTTGGCCATCTATTTCTCTCAGGTAGGCCTCGATCTCACGCGGCCGCTGCCCACGTCTGCCCACAGATAGCGTCAGCATAACTCATCACTACGGGAGGCGGCACCAGTTGAGGTTGCAGGACCGTCTGGCTCGGCAACGCTGTTGCCAAGCCTGGTGCAGCTCGTTGCGAATAATGCTTGTCACACCTGAAACATGTGGGCTAGCCGCATGGAGCAATTTTAGATGCGAAGCAGCTTATGAACGAGGCCTTTCCACCCGGCGTAGCCAGTGCTCCGCTAGTACTCGGAACGCCCACTACATGGCTCTGCGGTAGAGCGCTCGTTCCACTCCGGCGCGTGCTCCAGTTTGAGTGGAGACCGCTAGTGGCGCTCCACTCCTGTTTCTCTTAGGGTGCCTCGATGTGCGCGCGCCTCCGCTTCCAGGGTGGAGGCACCTTTTGAAAGACTCCGCGCCGCCTGGCGGCCATATTGGTTCAAAAGTGTCGTGCGGCGCGCAGAGGCTAGGGTGGGAACGGTGTGGTAAACACGTTGTCTTTGATGTATTGAGATCAGTTCTTTGGCCGCTATGACAGGCTGCTGTGTGCCACTGTGTACTAGTTCACACGCGAAAGGCCAGCGGATGTTTCGCTTCCCTCGTAACAGCGAGCGAAGAAAAAAATGGGAAGCACAAGCGAAACGCGACCCCTGGCATCCGACCGACAGCACCAAGATATGCGAGGTTACTTGTTGACTTGTCCAGCATGTGGCCATGCATTTTTTATCGCTGGCAGTGAGCATGCTGTTAAACAAATCCATGTTTGTCTCTCAAGAGCTGCATCGCATAATCATCGCACGAAGCTGCTTTTACAAAGAGGATGTTAAGCTTTGCGTTAAGCCGTGCGGAGTGAATAGATGCTTCGGCTACCTTGCCGATAAGCTTAGATAAGCTTGGTCAAGACAAGTTAATCATAGTTCATGCTAAATAAGCATAGCCAAAACAATCAGTAGTAATCGATACAAATAAATGCTGATTGACACTCATTGATACCAATTAAGCCGCCCGATTAAACCAGGGTAAGCTTAGAAAAGCCTAGTTAGGCCAGTATATCGCAGTCTAATTGAGTTTGGACAAGCCAATTTAGCGCCAATCGATACCAATCTACACTGATAGACAGCTATCAAGTGGGATTAGGCAAGATTAGTGGAGATTATGTCGGATCACGATAATCTGGTCCAAGATAAGATGGCATAGCCATGAGGTATATTAGACATGACTAGGCTATGTTCTTTCGGATTCATCATCATCATCATCATCATCATCATCATCAGCCTGTCTACGCCCACTGCAGGGCAAAGGCCTCTCCCATGTTCCGCCAATCAACCCGGTCCTGCGCTTTCTGCTACCACTTTATACCTACAAACTTCTTAATCTCATCTACCCACCTAATTTTCTGTCTCCTCCTCACGCGTTTGCCATCTCTTGGAATCCAGTCAGTTACCCTTAATGACCACAGGTTATCCTGCCGACGTGCTACGTGCCCGGCCCATATCCATTTCTTCTTGATTTCAACTATGATATCCTTAACCCCCGTTTGTTCCCTGACCCACTCTGCTCTCTTCCTGTCTCTTAAGGTTACACCTATCATTTTCCTTTCCATCGCTCGCTGCGTCGTCCTCAATTTAATCTTTCGGATTAAGCATGACTAAATAAATCCGGGTTAAGCTAATCCTGAACAAGTCAATGTTGAGTGAACTGAGAATGACTAGCCGTTTGGGTGACTGCGTATGGTCACATTAAGCCGATCCGACTAAATTCGATTAAGCTGGATTAAGGTAGTCCGAATCTTGAACCATCTAATTTTGAGAAGGTTCAGATTGCCTAGCCAGTTGGATGACACAGTATGGCCACAATAAAGCAATGTGGATTAAGCTGGATTAAGCTAGGCCACATTAAGCTAATCACGAGCAAGTGAATTTAGAGTAAGTTGAGATTGTCTAGCCTGTTGGATGCCGGAGCATGGCCACGTTAAGCCTACCAGTATTAAGCGAGATTAAGCTAATCCGAATTAAGCTAATCTTGACCAAGTCTCTTATCAGTAAGTTGAAATTGCCTAGCCATTTGGATGACTGAGTATGGCCACAATAACGCACTAGAAATTAAGCCCGATTAATCAAGAGCGGATTAAGCCGCATTAAGGTTATCCGGACTAATGTAATCCCGAACCAGCCATTTCGAGTAAATTCAGTTTGTCTAGTCAGTTGGATAATAGAGTATGGCCACAAAACAGTGTGGATTAAGCCGGATTAAGCTAATCCGCATTAAGCTAATCACAAGCGAGTAAATTTGGAGTGAGACTGTCTTGCCTGCTAGAGCTCCATGACCGGGTCATGTTAGAGTTCTAACAGAGCTCCATGTTAGAGCTCCATGACCGGGTCGTGTATGTCATGACGTACATACATGATTTTCATGTTATGAGCAGTCACTTTATTCATCTTACACTGTTATTGTGCCCTGTCAATTTCGGTATAGTGAAAGTTAATAAAAGAGCCTTTAGAGCTGTATTACCCAGTCAAGTATGTCATGGCCTGCATGCAGGGTGTCGGAACGGTACGAAAACCAAAAACGTAAAGCGAAAAAAACGATATTTTTGACCGGAACGAAAACGTAACCGAAACTTTATCTATTATTTCGTTCCGGAATGAAACCGAAATTTTTTAAATCATTTTTCGGCTCACGAGAAAACTTGGCAATCAGGAACAACTGCGGTCATGCAACGTGAGCAATTATGCACATCTTAGAGTACAGTATTAGCGCGTACCCCAGGCAGGGATTCCTAAGCAAAGATATGTTGAAATTGTGCGAAAAACGAAAACAGTGGCAACCAGAGATGTTTATATTAACGCAAGTGGACTTTTGCGCGCCTGCCACGCAGGCCAGCGTGGAGAGGGCATTCTCGGTGCTGAAGCTTGCTACAGCGAAAGCTGTTATGAGATCACAACAGCCGATTTCGGCGCCATAGTTGTCCGCCACCGCTGGTGTCCGTAACCGCTATCGTGTAAAATAAAAAAAATTAAATGAGAAACAAATTTCTAGGATCGGATGGGATTTTAACCCGCGCCCTGTGCGTGGCAGTCGAGTATTCCACCACAGTGTCCGGCTGGTGCTTGTAACTTCTCCGCAAAAATACTCTATGTCGTCATGGCGTCATGTCGGCGAGGAATCGGGTTAACATATGCTATATAGCGCGGCAGAAGAGTAAAATAGCAACCAGGCGTCACACAATGCGTATTGCTCAAGGAGTCCGTCGTCGAATGCTTTCAACCCATTACAAAGGGCTCAGCCATAATTCTTCATCGTCATTAGCCACAGCACAAGGTGCACATAATGCCTCACATATGTGTAGCAGGTACCACGATTCTCCGAAGAATGAGGAAAAATGGCATAGTGGGTGCTTCGCTACTACAGAAAAATTATGATGATTTATGGCGTAGTGGGTACTTTGCATGTCTACTTTTATTAGTTTCCCCAAAAGAGTATAGAACGGGCTCTAGAAAGGCCACTGTTCAAGCTTACGCTGTGACTGTGCTGCGTGTTCCGCGCATGGCTGGAAATTTTTTTATCAGATCAGCGGTCTCGCACAGAGAGTGCACTCAATGACGTGCTGCTATTGAGGTCGCGCTCACTCCCTTGACACAAAGCATTCAGCCCGCTAAAAAGCGTAGCCCGCTAAAAAAAGTCGTAATTGACTTCTGAGAAAATAAATGCTATGACATTGAAGGGTATACTGGTTTGTGCTAGTTGGTAGGAATTCGTGGTACAGTTTCTTCCACTCCTCTGAAGAACGTGGAAAGAACGTGTTTTACCCCTGTCCCACTTTCTTAACTAAGAGGAGGGCAAGTAACTATATCACAAGTTAAATGTTTTTATGATTACCTTAACTTCAAATTTTTGCATTAAAAAACCGTTACCGACCGTTACGGAACATTTTTTTTTCGTTTCGGAACAGAAACGGAACGGAGCTTTTTGGGTGCAACGAAACTAAAACCGAAACAAAAAACTACAACCTTTGCAGCAAGAGCCATTAACTTTATACTTTACGGACCACAAGGCCGTTATACTCAAAGGGAAACGTTCTTCTCAGCTTGAATGAATGAACTGAACCTTTATTTCGCAGGCTCTCGGCCGCAGTTTGGGAATAGATGGGGAAGGGATTGTTGGGTGAACAGCATAAGCACAATAAACTAATATCAGTTGGTGGGAATCCGTTTTCGGTAGAGGTTCAATGGAGTCGCTCTCGGCGAGATGGTCGACCTCTTCTACACCACTCAAAAGAAGCCACTTATACTAGCATAGTTCGCAAGTGTTTCTTGTGCTTCATAATTCGAGTGTAGTTTGTTTCCTAAAGTTATGTCGTCGCGTGGCAAGTGTTGGATGTGTGTTTTTTCTCGCGAGAAAGCTGAGCAAATCCAAATGAGGTGATGCATAGGCGTGCGCAGGGTTCCTCTTCAGGGGGGCTCAGGTTCATCGCGGCGCCCCCCTCCTCTATTAAGTCAATGCATGGGGCACACTTAGCGCCTCCCTCTTCTTAGGTGACCAGGGGGGGGGGGCCGGTGCCCCCCCTCTGCGCTCGCCTATCAGGTAATGCAAATCTGCTCTGCATAATTCTTAACAGTGTGAGGAGAAGTGTTTGCAGTTGCTTGTCTGGGTCGAATCCATTTGTCAAGTACATGTGCAGTGTATGCTGCATTGGCCGTAACCTTAATCAGAAATCATCTCTCGCTAATAAGCGACCCTTGTCGCTTATTAGAGGTGCTCGTGTAGCTTGTAATAACCTTCATTTACTGTCGGTTTTCAATTTTACGCGAATTGAATGCATAAATGGTCTGCTAGGAGAGCCTTAAAGTCACTCATTGCGCGTAACAACATCAGGGGAACCTCGAGTGGAAGGGCGATGAACAGTGATGAAGAAAATAAAGGATTTACAGAACTTTAGGTCGACTCATGGCTGCTTCGTATACTACTCAGGGTTCCCTTTACGGGGAGATGGTGAGATTTTTTTGAAGTTCTTCGCAGATTATGTTCCGAATGGTCGCACGAAGACTAGTGCCTTTGAGTTCATGTTGCCGGAATTGAGAGCAGGTAAGTCGCAATTGTGCTGTCAGGCCCTAAGCTCAAGCGTTTTTTTGATTGTAGCCGCCTCTGTCAAAAACTCTGAAATTGTCTTAGGCGGGTTGCGAATGAGGCCGACTAACAGCTGTTCCTTCACGGCCCGCATCAGGTACTAGAGATTCTTTTCCTGTGTCATATCGGCGTCCACGTGTCGGAAAAGTTGTTGCATTTCCTCGACGATCACAGTTACGGGCTCGTTCTGGTGTTGCTGCCGTGTTTTAAGCATGACCTCAGCTTGTTCTTAGCTTGTTCTTTTCGTTGGGCGCTGTAGATGTCGATCGCCCTTGGAAGATGTTCCAAGTCGTCAGTGAAGTTTCCTGGTTTTCGAACCATGTGCGAACGAATTCTTCGAGCGAGAAAAAGTCGTTCCACAGCGTTTCCTCCTGCGACCACCTCTTGTACAATGCGACTATCTCGAACCTGTCCAGTAATTCTTGCGAGTCCTCGCAGGCGGAGCCACGAAACTTCGGGGCTTCCTTCGGTTGTTGTCAGAATGTGAACGGAGCGGGTGCCGTGGTGTTTGTCATGGTTGTGGAAGGATGGCCTTCCACGCGCCATTCAGTGTCACGCAACAGTCGGTACTACGGAGGCAGTCCCAGGTGCCTGCGGCTGGTTAGGCGTCCCCCTTCGAGGCTTCAGTGCGGTCGTCTCCTTGTACTGGGCTAGCTGCACGGCTTCAAGGGGTGTTCCAGCCAAAAGCACCTCCACCAAATGTCACACTGAAGTGACTGTCCTTGTCCGCAAGTATGAAGACGAGGCGACTTGAAAGCAAATGGACTTTATTTGGGCGAACTTATGCCCATAAGAAAACTTCTGTCAAAAACATTGGCCGCGTATGCGCGTGCTTCGCTGCAAATGTCGTCGAAAGACGATAGTCCTCTGTCGACCGTACTACATAAGTCCTGCTCTCATACGCGGCCACCCGTGATGCTGTTCTCGTACCAATTCGTCCTGGCATGAAAAATGTAATGGAGGTTTGTTTGGACAGATTTCATTTTACCGCATTATCACTGCTGGCATGCCAGAACTTAGGGCCACTGCCAGGTGGCAGCACCACATCATCGGCAGAGGGCTTGCAGAGGGCACTATCCTGCATAGCGTCGCATATTCAACGCAGCCTAAGAAACACTGCAATCTTTAGAGTTACGTATCTATCTATTTTCTAGATAGCGAACACACCACCCATTACTTACGTATTGATATTGGGCCTCAGATATGTGTAATATTTACTTTTTGATCGACAATGTTTACAAGTATGGACCAGTTCAAGATGCCTGGACGTTCAGCAAATGCTTAAACTTTGGCCGGGTGGCTTAATCGTGTGATACATACAGACAGACCAAAACTTCTGCGTTCAAGTATCCGAAGAAATACTATTGCCTTTAAAAACTGTTCGGCGGCAGCGAAGAGACATGTGCGGTCAAGCGTCGGCGGAAAGAATGGCCGTGCTCTCGCCGATGCAGACTCCTATTGCGATAGCAATTATATGGACAGTCTCGGCTGGTTTTTGTCCGTCCCCGTCGCCGCCGCCGTCGTGCACCGCATATGTATAAGTATGTATATATATATATATATATATATATATATATATATATATATATATATATATATATAAGTCCCAAAGAAAAATAATCCAGAAAAATGCTTCCGAAGCGCGCAGTCGAACCAGGGACCTCTGGCTCCGCAGCGCGTGGCGCTAACCACTACGCCACCAAACGCAGTTCCTCCAGGTAGCTAACGGTGAGCGTTATATACACACCCTTTACCGCTGGCCGGACTCAGAGACGGCAGTGGCTTATAAGCGTTTCTTCATTACCAGCGAGATGGCGCGAGGAGCGCAACGGGCGCATTTAAAAGTCGTCGGCCAGCTCGCTCGCTTCTTCTAAAATTTTCGCAGGGAGAACCTTGCCCTTCCGCTATCCGCTCGCGCGGTAGTTGCTGCCGGGGGGCCGCTTTTCTTGCGATCGCATTCATTGCTTCGCCCTTGCAGCGAAACTGTGACTTTTTTTATAACCGCGACGCCAATCTCCCTCGGACACGAACGCGTCGCAGCATCAGTCAGTAATGTGCCCCCACTATTTATCAACGTTGATCAACGGCATGCCCAGCGTGCCCGCGACAGAGCGACGCGCTAACGACATGACGCTGTACGTAAGCTCATAATGGTGCTGCGCAAAAAAGCGGCCACCAACATAAACGCACGTGACACTGTCGTTGTACGTACTCGGAATCTAAGGCTCGCCGCCGTCGCTAGGCAGCCATTTGTTCAGCTAAGTGTTGCCTTCTGGGTGATTCCACGAGAGATCGAACATGCATGTCCGGTCGATATTTTTGTTTTGTCTGCGTTTTTATATGTTATGTGGGTGTATTCGAAGGTCATGGAACCGCAAATCTCATTTCGAAAAAACGATCCCAGCGCGCCAAAAAAATATTTGAAGGTGGCCGCGCGGGCGTCTCGCTATTGCTCACCGCAACATTTCCCGATTTCGCGGGCGAATTTGATGCGCACTATAAACGTTGTGTCGAAAGTTTTTTCTACAGGTTTTAATACGCATCATTGTGAGTTACATCCATAATTTCCTTACGCTGTCCGCAAAATGGAAAAAATATGAAAAAAAATGGCAAACTCGGCCCAAATAAAAAAAGTTTGCTATCTTCCAAGCGCCTTGGCGCGTTTCCTATTTTATTCAGAAACTTCAAAAATGTGTCAAATATAGAAAAATGTCCACGAAACATTCCTGCAAAATATTGTTTTCCTAGAAGCAGCGTGAAAGATCAAAAGAATAGTTAAAGAAGCGAGTTTTTTCAAAAAAGCGCGTTTTCAAAAAATAAAATAAAAAAAACTCCTGTCCCAATTTTAACCAAACTTTTGGATCGAAATCCGCTTACGTCAGTCAAAACATGGTTTCAATATTATGTGTCCTCATTTGCTTTGTTCACGAAATACAGCGGGCCAAAGTAGCCCTTCCTGGGCGCACTGGCTTCGGTGCTGCGATGACTCCTTTCGGCTTGTTAACACTTACGCTCTTTCTTAAAAAAGAGAAAAAAATGGAAGAGAATGGTTGCCACAAATTAAGGAAGGCTTACGTGCTTCTTCAATTGTGGCAAGAAGAGAAAACCTGTTTTCTGCTTTGTATTTCTGGATGCAAGACAGAACTTGAGACTTCTTGTGGGGCTCGAACAAGTTTATTGGGTGTTCTTTGCAGTTACTACTCAAAAAGGTTTAATCGCCGTCAGCTGGCTAGCGGAAGTTCTCGAAACGGACAGCACGTATCCGCTTGACTGACCGCGCGCACACATCCACACATGCCATGACTGAATTCCCGGCACACGCGGCACTGACTTCCACTCCACTGACTTCTGCTGACGATGCTCCTCGATGGCTGCAGCAGGCGCATGAAGCAGGGTCACATTCTTGAGCTTGTCGCTAAGTTGTGAGACCATCTCATGCACCGACCGAATGGATTCGGTGCGTTCAGACCTCAGGTTGTGCAAGGACGCATGATGTTTAACGAGTCCACCCACACAGTCACAGGCGTTCTTCCCATGGCCGGTAGCGGAAAATATCCACCTTGCAGACGTGAACTTGGTGCGGCACAACTCATACAGTTGATACCTATTTTTAAAATGGCTTGCTGCGCCATCGCTGACGTAGGTTACGTGACAGTAGATGGGCACTTTCTCATCCAACATCTCGTGCACTTTGCCCAGGGCGCAACAGGCGTCGTGGTGCATGTCGTCGCTTCTGATGGCAAAACTGTGTGTGGCTTTCCTTGTCGTGGCAACACAGGTGAAGATGGAGATTTGCTTTTCATGCCAATGGTACGATTGCGTTTCGTTTGGCAGCAGGGCAGTCCAGTTTTCAGCAAAATCAAAATGAAGGACAATGCTCCCACGCTGCTCGCACATCTTTGCTTCATGAATAGCCGCTGCTTGAGTGCGGCGTATGTAATCGTGCGGGATCCATTTGGTCACCCATTTGACGAGCTCTTTTAGAAAAAGGGTTGGAGACAACGTCTTCTTTATCAAGTCGCCGCTTTCCCATACGGCAAATGTGATCTCGTCCTCGTCAAGCATTCCCATATTAGCCAGAGTGAGGCTTTGAGTCCATGGGCAGCGCTCGCACTCACCTAACATACAATCTGTGGTTTGGGAGCCGCAAAGACATAGTTCTTTGATGCCTTCCAATGACATTTCTATACCAGTTGCATTCTCAAGTGCGGAGACACAAAGGTTTGTATTTGCGCAATAAACGCAAACGCAAACATGTTGTTGTGGTGCCAGCACCACAAATTTTGGACGCAGGCTGTAAAACTTTGACAAGGCAATGGCAGTTTCGGGGTGAGCGGCTTTGAAGATATGGAAAGTTTCACGAATCGAACGTGTCATGAACCGCTTTGAGACGTATTCTGTCTGGCCGTTCGTGATGACGGACACAACGTCCTTCTTATTCGGGCTCTGCCGAGAGCACCCAAGTTCGTCCTTAGTGAAGTAGTCGAGCGCCGCCTGTACATCGGATGGGCTTAGCCTTGACCTCGTGTACGGATCAAAATCTGGCCATGTACCATACTTCTCTCGCCAATTTCGAGCCTTTCTGAGCATGTACATTGTGACGGCTGGGATTGCCTCTTGAACGCGTGTTTTCAATCTCTGGTGGCACGATGGTTCAGAGACGGAGACGCTCTCGATAGGAACTTAAAGCCTCCTACGCTTGCTTCAAGCTGTTTAACCATCCAGCGCACGAACGGCACTCTGTCACCGATGGTTCAGGTGTGCTGACGCTTCCGTATGCAGTGCTTAAAGTTGATCGGATCTTTGTCACCACGACGGATTCAAGCTGGGCCTGTTTTTTTTTTTTTTTCCGTAAGACCGCCTGCTGCGTTTGTGAATGGTAGATGGGGGCTTCAGTGGTGAAACACCAGTAGTGAGGTGGACGTACCTGTTCAAGTCGTCAATTGCTTCTTCTTCCTGAAGAAATGTCTCGTCTGCTTCGTCGCGGTTCTCACTTGATGAAGAGATGACTTCCTTGAGGCGTGTAAAACAGTGCTGGCAAACCTCGTCGGTGTCACGAATATCCTTAGCCTCTGGCAGTAGCTTCCGTAGGGACGCAACATCCGAAAAGTTTGCGCAACGAAAAATTTTTTTTCTTGGCAATTTTCTTCTTGTGAACGCGTAAATAATCCGCACAGAATACTCGGACTGAGCTGTGAGCACCATGCATCGCGTATTGTAACAGCCACACCAAGTCGAGACGTTTTACTGAACAGTGCCGCACTCGTTCTGTCGCTTCTTCTGCGCCGCTGTCGTGACTGAATTTTCAGGAACGCCTCGCGGTTTCACGTTTTATGAAGAGGGTTGTCTAAAGTTTTCGCTGTGATAACGTGTGGCCCACGCTCATTGTCGAAGGACAAAGTCCGTCTGGCGCCACCAGTGACCTATGCAGTGCTCTATGCCGACCGCGAAGGTCGTATTTCGATGGTGGCAAAGTGCTAGAGGCCCATGACCTTATCGACAGGTGCACGGTAATAAACCCCAGATGGTCAAAATTTTCGGAGTCCTCCACTACAGCGTGCCTCATGATCATATCGTCGTTTTGGGACGTAAAACGTCACCTACACGCCGTTCTCAGCGTGGGAAAGCACGTTAGCAACGTGCTGACAAAACACGTTAAATTAGACAGCTTCCGCAGCTTCTGGCACAAGCATGCAGCGCTTCACGTTTTCAAACAGCTGAAACGCAGGGGTAAACGTCGTGGTAATATAGGAAATCGTTATCTGTGAGCGACGCGGAAAACTAAGTGAACGGCTTGGGCAATGACTGTGTAACTTTTTCAAAAGCTTATTTGCACACGTTGTGCATCGCACTATGCGGTTCAAGGTTCCCGCGTATGCATTGCAAGAGGAGGAAGGGTAGCGGGCAGTGAGAAAGCACCTTCGTAACGGCACAAATGCTGATTATGGACGTCGTCAGTTACGGATAAGGCTGCCTTGGGGCCGCTTTACTGTGTGCGCCAGGCGGGTTTTGGCAAGGTAATTCAAAACAAGCGCTCGCGGTGCTTCGCAGGCTCTTGACAAGAGAAAAATGTTGGCGTAGGTTGAGGTTCTAGGCTGCAAACTGGCTACGCGCTATCACATTAGTGGGCGGCAGTTCCCTACCCCGCGCACGCTAGACACAAATAAAACCTCAGGATACATTTTTGTTCGACACAAGCTACCAGAGTGAAGTTCTTCTGCAGCAAAAAATTGCAACTGTAGATTGAGGTACAATACCGGCTCACAGACAACCAGCAAGGGCAATGAGGCAAGCACCCTCAGCAAGGGCTACTTTGGCCCGCTGTATTTCGTGAACAAAGCAAATGAGGACACATAATATTGAAACCATGTCTTGACTGACGTAAGCGGATTTCGATCCAAAAGTATGGTTAAAATTGGGAGTTTTTTTATTTTATTTTTTGAAAACGCGCTTTTTTGAAAAAATTCGCTTCTTTAACTATTCTTTTGATCTTTCACGCTGCTTCTAGGAAAACAATATTTTGCAGGAATGTTTCATGGACATTTTTCTATATTTGACACATTTTTGAAGTTTCTGAATAAAATAGGAAACGCGCCAAGGCGCTTGGAAGATAGCAAACTTTTTTTATTTGAGCCGAGTTTGCCATTTTTTTCATATTTTTTCCATTTTGCAGACAGCGTAAGGAAATTATGGACGTAACTCACAATGATGCGTATTAAAACCTGTAGAAAAAACTTTCGACACAACGTTTATAGTGCGCATCAAATTCGCCCGCGAAATCGGGAAATGTTGCGGTGAGCAATAGCGAGATGCCCGCGCGGCCCCCTTCAAATATTTTTTTGGCGCGCTGGGATCGTTTTTTCGAAATGAGATTTGCGGTTCCATGACCTTCGAATACACCCACATAACATATAAAAACGCAGACAAAACAAAAATATCGACCGGACATGCATGTTCGATCTCTCGTGGAATCTCCCTTCTTCATTTTTAGTGGACCTGTGGTGAGGAGTGGGATTTACCCAATTTCTGTGGTGGCACGTACCCGTATATGATTATAATAATTTGTTGGTTCGCCGGACAAGGAACGATTTGCTAAACCGCTTCGCTGTTCAAAGTTAATTGACGAGTTTCTGTCATTTCAGCTGCGACAACGTACTTCCGCCTCGACGTAGAATTCGTGTGCGAAAACGATAGGAGCTTTACTGTGATAAGGTTTTTATTGAAAAAATCTGTGTTGTCTAAAAAAACACCCTGTATATGCACATCATCGCACCCTGGCGTGCATTTCGTGGCGATGAACTTGACGTCTCTGCTCTCATGTTCTGGAGTTACATCGGAGATCGCCTTCACGCCCCAGTGTACACGGCATTCCTTGTAAGCCCACGATATATGCACAACTACTAAATTTACCCTAAGGCATCCATCCACTCGTAACGCTTGGCTCAAAGCAAAACATCCTGGATATAGCTTCTGCTCGCCAAGTGCTTCGCACGAAATTGATTCCCATAATGCGGTGGATCTGCCGGATTTTTTTACAGCGAAAGCAGTTATGAGACCGCAAAAACGGCCGTTTTTGGTGCCCTAGTTGTCCCAGCATTCTACCTCGGAGCCATGCCGGTGCTTGAAACTGCTTTACAAAAAGACCCTATACAGGCTTCATGTCGGGAAGGAACCCCATTCACATATGTAATGAAGCGCTGTGAAAAAGTAAAATAACAACCAGGCGTCACACAACGCGAATTCTGTAACCAGGCCAGTGGCGTAGGCAGATATTTTTTTCGGGGAGAGGGGGGGGGGGGCGCCTCCTTGATCCGACATTGGCTCTGGGCAAATAAGTGGGGCCGAGTGTCATTAGCTCTGTTTCCCACGGGAAAAACAAATTTCGGGGGGGGGGGGGGGGGGGGAGGCACGGGCCCGGTGTGCCCCCCCTGGTTACGCCACTGAACTAGGCGTCACACAATGCGAATTGCGCAGCGAGTGGGTTGTTGAGTGCTTCCAACTCGTTTAAAAGGGCTCTGCCATAAATCTTCATCGTCAGCAGGCACAGCATCAACAAAGTGCACTTAATGCCTTGCAGGTGTTTAGCAGGTGCCATGGTTCTCCGTAGAGTGACGAAAAAATGCGTAGTGGCTGATTCCCTATTTAACAAAAGTTATGATTATTTTAACATAGTGGGTTCCTTGCAAGTGCACTTCTATTGGTTGCCAAGGAAACCCATAAGGCCGCCTCGATTCATTTCTTCGGGGTCTCACTAAAGTTCTTTCCCTCTCCTTCTCGCCCTAACGTATGTTATATAGCGTGGTGGGACCGGGCGCCACACAATGCGAATTACGTAACTCGTGGGTCGTTTAACCCTTTCAGCCCTCGATTTTTTATTTTCTGTCGGAGACTACTTTTGTTCGCGTTTTCCTAATAGTGAGGACCTCAGAAGACCACAAATGAACAATTGAGCCAGTGGTGCAAGTATTTATGGAATAACAAACATGGCGTCAAATTAGGTCATCAGGGCTCAGTAGTTGTGAAATGAGAAAAATGGCTTCTTTATTCCCGATATTCACTAGAGTGCAGAAATTGTGAACCAACGTCTCATTTGGCAGTGTGGCACTCAATGCAACAGCTTCGGTACGTCGTCCCGAAAATGGCGCTTGCTCGCCTCGGCGTCACCAATGACTTTGGTCAAGCTTCTTCTTTGTGGCTCCCAGCTCCGTAGACATTCCATAATTTTAGCGTCAAAGAGGTATTTCCCCAAGATTGAGCAGTATTGGCTTCATTTCCGAGGTGCTAGGGGAAATGTGTGGTGGTGTCAGCTGACACCGCCAGGGTAGAAAGGGATAAAGCTTCCAACCCATTCTTCATCGTCGTCAGCCGTCGCATCAACAAACTGCACATAATGCCTTACAGATGTGTAGCTGGTACCTCGTTTCTCCACAGAATGACGAATAATGGCGTAGTGGGTGCTTCCCAGCTTCACAAAAATTATTATTTATGGCGTACTGGGCACCTTGCTAGTGTACTTGTATTAGTAGCCCCAAGATAGCTTATAACGGGCTCTAGGATTTATTACTTACATAAAGCTGGACTCAAGGTGCCCTCGTTATGCGTGTATTGCAACGAAATGGAAACAATAGAGCATTTCTTTTTGTTTTGTCGCCGCTATTCTAATCAGCGAAAAAGATACCTTGTAGCTCCATTCAAGAAATTAGGATTGGCAATAAATGTTCCAGTAATTTTATCATTTGGGGGCACTTCGTTAGGCCACAGGGATGTCTGCTCTGCTGTGTTTGGTTACATAAACGCATAAGCGTGCGCAGGGTTCCCCTTCAGGGGGGGCGAAGGTTCGTCGCAGCGCCCCCCCCCCCTCCCTATTATGTCAATGTATGCGGCTGCCTTTGCGCCCCTCTTCTCGCCCCCCCTACAATGTATAGGGCTGACTTTGCGCCCCCCCTTCTCGCCCCCCTTGCCCCCCCCCCCTGCGCACGCCTATGCATAAACGAACCAAAAATGATTACCGTGTTAGTCTCTTTTTCTCTCTTCATAATCTTTATTTGAAATCTGTCATTATTTCTCTTAGAAAGCCCAAACGATAGTCTAATCGCTTGCTCGTTAAGCATTTTCATTTATTCGATGTTTCATTTTTAATCTAAATTTCCAGATTTGTTTAGTTTCAAAGGTCTTTACCTTAAGCGTCATCCCATCTTTCTTAGGAAGAGGTCGTCACCATCATCAAATGGCAGTCCTCCGGCTTTTGCTGTGCATGTGCTGCGCTTTCCGCGCAGCCCTGGCGTTTCTTTTTCTCAGCGGTGAAGCTGTCCTTAGTTGAGGCTTTTATGTCCGGGATCCGTGGGTATCATAAATGGCTATGTACGAAAGAAATTCCACTGCACACAACTTCCACTAAAAAGGCCACACCACTGTCACGTGATACTTAATGCTTATAAAATGTTGGGCCTATACTGCCACCCGAAAGCTTAACAAAGAGTGTTTAATAAAGAGCACTGGTACAACATATCTGAAAGACAGCCTGTTGAAGAGAAGGCCAGCAGCTTCGCTCTTTTATCAACGTCCGCCAAGCGGGGCTGGGTGAATTTTTTTTTCTTTTCGCTTCCTTTTACACTGCAGCATAGAGTTCCTGCTTTCAAACTTCTATTGTCCAGTCTTTCGTAGAACTGATGAAACGATACAGTGGAGCGCTCGGTTCTCCCGCTGCGCTTGAATTTTAGAACTTTGTGAAAGTCTTGGTAAATGGAAGACTTCGAATAAAGCAGAATTAAAACATTGTTGCTGGCCAGTTACTCTGAAAATGATATAACTTTGGATAGAATGCTTCATTACGTAAACATGTAAAAATTACGAGGCAGTATATGACTCGGCGCCTGAGTCTTCAGAATACAAAACGTGTGAAATAACCTTGTTTCATAGTGGTTTCGTTCTGCAGTGGCTTCGTCCATTTTTAACACGAAAGTGTTTTATGCCGGGGTCCACCAAGACTTCAGTGACGTATTTCCGTCACGGAAATGACTTCTGAAAAATTAGCACGTTCAGATGGCAAAGAAAAAAGTTCCGTCAACGGGCATCGAACCCACGACCGCTCGGTCCGCAACAACAGATGCCGGGCACGCTATCCACTGCGCCACGGTAATATACTCCAGAGGCGTTACAAACGCGCCTTTTATATCTACCACTCTCCCGGTCGGCGGGGCGGTGTTGCCCTCTGGGAGCGGTAAAGTAACGTAATTTATCATTGCTGTGGCCTTCGCAATTAGCACCTGCAACGTCTCACACGTCCCTCCCATTCAGCGTGTTTTCAATAGAAGTTAAATTTTGTCAATGCCTTAACACACCGCAAGGTGGCGACCTTAGCCAAGCGTCGTAAAAGCGTCGGCCTCGCTCATAGCTCTGCGACGCGCGCCTGCCTCACCTGGCTGTAACACCGCGTACCCCGCTCACGCGCTCGCCCCGAGAAAAATCGCGGCCGGGCTACCGGGGCGGCACGGCGCACTTTGCGTTTCCCTCTACTCCGGCGATGGTGTTTAATCACATTTTAACATGCCGCGGGATGGCGTCCAAGTTCTGCGTACAATATGCGACGCTCTTCTGGCTGTCAGACCTCGTTCTCGGATTACGCTTTCAGCGTTAACTACTACAGCTACCACAAGTGTTTGTTTAAACATTTAACATGGACGTTAGTCGTCGGGATTGAGATGTACCATTAATCATCAAAGTGGGTGCATCCACGTTAAACGGTGCTATAGCTGCCAGACATTGTACAAACTCTCTTATATTAATGTACAGTAAACATCCAGTCACTTCTGTAAGGGCACGCTTTACTTTCGTGTTATTCCGATTCATATGACGGAGGGATCAACCATCTTTTTTTAACACTAAAGTGTTTTATGCCGGGGTCCACCAAGACGTTGATGACGTATTTCCGTGACGGAAATATGTCAGCAAAATGAACGCCATCAAATGGCAAAGAAAAAAACTAAGAAAAGGTTCCGTTGACAGGAGTCGAACCCACGACCTCTCGGTCCGCCACGATGGCTGCCGGGCGTTTAGCCCACTGAGCTACCGCCAAACACAAAATGGAGGCTACATAGACACGCCTTTTATCTTTCACTCCTTCCTTTCACAGTGCTCCTGCATGGATGGATGGACGCTATGAGTGCCCCCTTTATAACGGGGTGGTGACATGTGTGGCACCAGGCTCGAAAAAAAGAAAAACTTCGTTACCTCCGCAATTGGCTCCGGCAACGTGCCTTTGCTAAGACCGTCCCATTCGGCGCGTTCCCAATAGGAGACGTGTAATTTGGTCAACGCCTTAGCACACCGCGAGGTGGCGGCTTTAGCCGAAGCCTCGCTCACAGCATCCATTCACATCGAAAAGTAGCTCTCCGACGCTCGCCTGCATGTCACACCGCGTTCCCCCATCACCCTGTGAGAATTAAAGGCCAGGCTAGATGGAAGACACGACTCTCGTCGCAGTTCTCTTCGCGTTTCATGACGCTTTGAAGGAGTTCATGTCGAGTATCAGTGCTTACTATGTGCTTGTTCATACCATCGTTCCGCAGGATTCACCATATGCGGTGTCGAGGTATATCTCGACAACTTCAGCTACCGCAAGGGCTAAATCGTGATCATGGGCGTTAGTCGTCGGTACGGCGATGTTCTACTTGGCGTCAACGTGGGTGCGTCCACATCAAGCGGTGCTATATCTGCCAAACAACAGTCGACATTGTACAAGCTCTCCATATACCAATGCACTATAAACAATCAACTACTTCTGCGACGACAAGTTTCACTTTCGTGTTCTACCGATTCCTATGACGGAGGGATCAGCCATCTTATTTCTCTTATGAAACTGTTAACGCTGAACTGACAGAGACAGTTTGGCGAGTTGGTAAATGTGCATTATGAAACAAAGCTCGAAATGGACGACCCGAGGAAGGTGGTCGCTGTTCGAGCCGGCCGTAATATGTACAACGCGAGCGCTACGCTGCTCGGCGAAGTGGAGAGGAGGAAGGACAAACATTAAACAAAATGAAGAAAATAAAGGAATTTCTTCGCAAGGAGAAACTCTGTCGGCCGTGCGCAAAAATTATCATCATACTAAGCTAAACAACTCGGCGGGCACGCGCTGTCTTTTGTTTTGTTTTGTTTTGCCTTCTGTTCTATGGCACGTACCCACTCTGGGGGATGGGCCAAGAATATGTAGTTGAAGCTCAAAATCTTATTCGAAGAATGTAAAATGGTAAAAAAAAGTAAGAGTACGCGCTGTCTTCGCCCTATTCTTCATCTTCTTCTTAGCTCCCAGCACACGTGAACGAGAGAGAGAGAAAGGAAAGAAAGACACGAAAAGGTGGAATGACAGAGAGAAAGCTATCGAAAAAAAAAACACACACAAAAAAGAGACAGGAAAAACAGAATGCTAGAGAAGGAGGAAGAAACGGAGGGAGAGAGAAAGGAAAAGCGATGGAAAGAAATAGAGAGGAACATAATATGCAGAAAAGAGACACAAAAAGCGAAAAAAAAGAAAGGGAAGAAAAAATAAAGAGAAACAATGAAGGCCGCCGCGCTTCCTTCGTTCGAAGCTACCACAATTTGTTTTGCGCTTTATTTCATAACGAATAGCGCTGTCGTGTAACAGAGTGGCTATTCAACTACACCGGGGTTCTCCCTAAAAATTCTTTAGGGGTGGACACCTTAACGAGGCAACGGGGAGGCATACTAAGTTTGTTAATTACTAGTTTACAAACTTACTGTTTACGACACACATCGCCATTTCACTTATGACGCCCACAGAAAGCGGAAGCAAGAGCGCTTGAGTTCTTGCGCTGAGTTGGCGATCTTTGAAACCTCAGACTAATTTTTACACGCCCAGGTGGCGGGAGGCATGGCTCGCTAGCATCTCACGCGCACAGTTGCTATTCATTGTTTCCTCAGGCGCGCATTTCAAAGGGAGCGGTGGGCGGATAGCGGTGGGCGGAAAACGAGAGCAGTGGGCGATGAAGGAGAGCGACGGCATTTCTACCGCTGCCCACCGTGGGCAGAGCCCTGAACTACACGTATGCAACTACAAGATGACCTGAAGTTGACTATTTTGTGAGGAACGGCCCTTCAAATATTTAATAAGAATGATTGCGCAACGTGCACTTCCACTAAAGAGCGCAGGCATAACAATGCAGTTGTGGCGCTTCAATATTTATTTACGCTGTCGTTACCAGAAGTACTTAGTAACGTGAAAAACATGGAGGACGCTTCAGCTTCGCCTTCATGTGCAGAACAGGATAGCGTAATCGCGCTCCGTGCGCATCGCCTTCGGGATTGCTAGCCTGGCTTCGGTTCTCGGTGCATGCATAAACCGTGTCGTAAGGAAAGGAACGACTGTGCACGTAACATTTGCCGTTTGAAGCTACCCTAAAATGCCTGCTGCAAGTACAGTGCCCACTACGCCATAATTGTTGCTTTTGCAAATCAGCGAAGGGCCCACTACACGCCCGCAGGGCAACGCGGGACCCTGCTAACGTTGTCGATGCTTTTGCAGCTGATCACGATTAAATATGCCTCAGTGCTTTGCAATGGCTGGGCCTTTAAAACACCAAATCGTTGCGCAATTCACATGTTTTGACGCCTGGCGCGATTTATCGCTTCTGCCACGCAATATTACACGCGTTAAGCGGACTCCTTCCACTACATGACATTCATGTAGTGATTTTTTTTCGATGCAGTTTCAAGTAATAGCATGCCCCTGTGGTAAAACACCTGCTTGACACGCAGACGGCCTGGCTTCGTTTCTCACACCAACGCAAGATTTTTGTTATTTATTTTATTTGCATGTTTCTAGATTTTTCGGTCACGGACAAGATGACGATTTCTCGCTCACAACCAACGACGCCGACACCGACACCGGAATTTGTGCCAAAAGAGCTCTTTAACGCTGTCGCGTTAAAATCTGGGCGAGTTGGTGATGCATGGTGAAACACTGGGGTGCAGTGCATAAGCGCGGCATCAATAGCACTCACCAGAAAAGTTTTGACCTATCTTAACACAGCACGTATCGATAACGGTCAATGGCTCGGCTGCATGTTTTGCTGATCTATTATGTGTTTCTTTAATTCGAATCATCTTTTAGCGAACCCCAGGCACTTTGAGCGTTTCTATCTATCTATCTATCTATCTATCTATCTATCTATCTATCTATCTATCTATCTATCTATCTATCTATCTATCTATCTATCTATCTATCTATCTATCTATCTATCTATCTATCTATCTATCTATCTATCTATCTATCTATCTATCTATCTATCTATCTATCTATCTATCTATCTAACCGCCTACGCCTGGGTGCTCACGTGATCGCCTCCTTAACTTGGTATAGACGAAAATTGGCATGGGAAGGTAAGAGGATTTGACGAATATGACTTTCTGGTCATGACAAGACTAACGCCAAAATGCTGTCGCGTACGTCGTGAAACCCTTTCCTCCAGACACGTGTGTGGGCACGTCCCACACATGTGGGACGTGCCCGGTGTACGTCCCACACGTATGCCCGGTGTACGGATATGCGCCAGAGGTGCTTGACAGTTTATATTTACCCAAGAACAGCGGGAACAGACATTTGTAATTTAAATGCGAGAGGGTTAAGAAAAACCGACATGGGCAGAGTTGACCCGACGAATGTTAAAAATTAGTATCCCAGCAGGAATCGAATCCAAGCATTCTGCGTGGCAGTCAGGTAGTCTACCACAGAGCCACGCCAGGTCTAGAAACTGTTTTGAGAAGACACCCTATACAGGGGTAACGTCGGTGCAACGTCAATTGTGGTTTTGGTGCTGGCTATCTAATTTTATAACAAAGCAATAAACGCTACATATGCACTCCTACGATACAGGCGTCACGCCAGGTTACTGTCGGTGGTTGCAGTGTTGGCTGCACTTTTATAGCAGTCTAATAAGCATTACATTTGTATTCCTATGATTCGGCAAGCTATTCTATCGTTGCTCGACACCGGAGGAATACGATAATGAAATTGCTTAGGTACAGAAGACTGAGGCGCGAAATACATTTCTTGAAAAAGGGAGAAGCAGAAGAGAAGACAGAGAAGCGCCAAGAAATGTATTCAAGAAATGTATTTCGCGCCTCAGTCTTCTGTACCTAAGCAATACATGCACCAACTAGCCCAGAAGCATGTCCTTTTGGAATACGATAATGAAAGTTACGCATGATATTTTCATCATCGTACCGTAACGTGCCCTTCGTTTCTAACGTGAGTGCTACGTTACGTCAGACGATAACTTACCCTTTAAACGCCAGTGTTGTCGACGTGCCTAATAAGACCACGATGTGCACCACACTACTATACTTACAAAAACGCGTCGATCCGCCTCGTAACGATTGGCTCAGAGCCAAAAAAACTGCAGCATATAACTACTCCTAGACTGCTTCGCAGGAAGCCGGTTTCCACAAGGCGTGGGATCTGCCGAATTTTTCTTTTTTGTTGTATCCGTGTTGTTTTCGTCTTCTGTGCCGCCTATAGATGCGTGTTTCTGAAAAAAATAAATTAATTGTAAGTCAGCGCCTTGTTCGTCCTTTGACTTATGGTCCTCGTCTCGGTAGTGGCGCTGTGGTTCAGCAGGAGCACTTAAGCTGCTTTTATGTATTGTTACTAGTTTCATACTGGTAACTCAATATTTCACCTTGTGAATAACGGATATATTTCAATGATAGAGCTAGCTTCACATCGCGCTCTCTCAGTACAGCTTTGCCCTTGAAATTTTTCGGTACTTGACTGTCCGCATTTCTGCAGGTAGGCCTCGTGTATCGCGACTTTCAAAAGCCCTTGTGAGGGGGGGGGGGGGTTGACGACCTTTCCTGTTGTAACTTTACTCACCTGGTATCTATCTCTTAAGCAACCACGGAGGATATCCTTGACTGTTTGCTCTTTAGAGCGCTTTATGGGAATCGCTGATAAGCGCTGATAGCAGACAGCGCACTTATAGACTGTCTGCCTTCATCACCAAACTGTGGAACTATCCCAATACTGGCGACATCAGCTACAGCTGCTCGATCTACGCTGGCCGTCTTCTCAATTCATCATTGACAAGAGCTATGGTAGGTGCTATGACGGAATTTACTTTGAGGCGCACTTCGTGAAAACGCACCAACTGTCGAGCACTGTAATCTTAAGCAAGAGTTCATAAGCTACTCTAATAAGTCGCCAGTCACGATGCGATACAGTTCAGCACTGGTGCGCGTCTCGCATTTTCTACATTGTGTGAAGTGCGGCAGGGCGATTTAGCAAAGCATCGTGTGGGTTTTGCTTACATACACGCCTTTGTTGTGCCCTTAATCTGTGCAGTTTGTCATAATGCTATAGTATTAATAGAAAGGTATGTCTTAATGAATGAGTAATACCAATAATTGTAATTGTTCGGATTTTACGTCCCAAACGATTACAAGGGACGCCGTAGTGGCGGGTTCTGGAAAAATCTACCGCCGGGGGCTCCTTAACGTGCGCATAAATCTAAGCACTCGGGCCTCTAGCACTTAGGCTTCATGGAAATGCGGTTGCCGTGGCCGGAATCTTCGGGTCAGCAGTTGAACACCACAGCCACTAGATACCGATGCAGTTAAAGAACGAGCACCGTTCGTTATTGATGTGCTATCTTTACTACATATGGTAAGTGTACAAGGTTCTTCCAGGTCTTTTTATCGTTAACGCTTAACTTCTTAAAATATCAGATATTTACTCCATCATTTGGCATGTTCGTTTGTACAACCCCCGCGTCCTTTAAGACGGTTGACAGCATCGTCTCGAGGAGACCCCAACTAGGGCTGGACTTTGAAATTGTATCGCCATACGATACAAGATACTACCGTAATTATTGTATCCGATACGATACATTGCAAACATATCTTAAGATACATTCGATACACTTGCAAATATTTTATCCTAGATCTACATTGTGTAACAGCAAACGCGTATGCACAGAAATGTTTGCTTGAAAATTTCTTAACTGCGACCACATTTTGCTCCATCTAAATGAAATGTCTGCTATAATGTCAAAGGTATTGTATTTCTTGTTCAAAGTGTATCTATTTCATTCCAAATAAACTTATCGGAGTTGTTTTATCTGCTTAACATGAGAGCTCTTTACAAACAGCGCTGTCAGTAATTGTTGCTTGTCGTTTTAGTAAGTGATGGGAGTCGCTGCCTTGCTTACCGACCAGCTAGCAGGTTGCGATCTAACCACAAGAACTTCACCAAGAAGCCTCCACTCCTCCACTAAGATTACCAGTGCGGAGTTTTACATTGTCCGTAAACGTACTACCGTTTACGTATTACGGCCCGGGTCACCGGGGAGGTGTACAATGGCAATGACGCTACTAGCGACATCTTTTGTGATGCGTATATGTATAGATGGATGTAATGGATTCTTTTTTCATATTTTTTTATATTTCCTAGCGTAAAGCGTCTGCTAGCGACATACTCGTTAAAGTGCAATCTTTTAACAATTTTTCTCCTACGAGAGGAACATGTGTATGTAGCACAGAAGAGGCTCAGAGTATTGATAGTTGCACAAAGTGTCACAGGCAACCGCCACTATTCACACTGCTGCTGCTTGTAGCTCCAATTACCCGGCAATTACTAATAGCAAAAACAATTAGGGAGGTCTAAAAAGGATATATCTAAGTAAAATAGAAAGGCTGTTCCGTATCTTACAATCACAGTAAATAAGTATAGAAACAAGATACAGGGGGGCACAATTAAGCATGAACTCATCTGTTAAAAGAGCCCTGAAAAAAAATTTTGCATGTTGTTTTTTCTGTTGCAATAAGTAGTTAATGACCCACTTATCACAGCTGGAAAGCTCGTTTGCTCCAGTGCGCGAAGGTTTATTTCTTGGAGACGGTTTTACAGCGCCCAGTCGCAGTTTCGGTTTCAAATAGCTGGCCACGTGAGCACACAAAACCGCTTGCACATGAGCACCGCGTTGACAACTCTTTTCAACGAAGGCTTCCTGGGTGTTGCTATAGTCCTCTCTGAGACGTTACCCCCCCTCCCCCCCCCCCCAATAATGCACTGCCGAGGCAAGGACGTCAGTATTTGTACTCTCGTGCAAGTCTGCCCCCTCTTTCCGTTGAAATGGTCTGCTAGGAGAGCGCGCTCGCAAGGATCGTGGCAGCCAACACAAACTCGTGACGCATGTTGTGGTTGGTTGTTTACACGAAAACCTAGTGCAGTGGCGCGACACGCACTTTAAAATTGATTTTAGATATGTTCCAGGCTATATTGTAACGATGAAATCGCACGACGTCAACAGAACAGAAAGGAAGACAATATTTCAAACACAAACATGGCACCATCGCCTGAGCTCCTCCTCGTCTTCCTTTTCTTTGCTGTCAGCTGACCCGTCCTCGTTGGCGGCTGCCGTCGAGGCCTCCTCAACAGAAGCTGCCTCTTCCCCTTCGCTCTCTTCCTTCTTACTACGCGTGGAGGCCTTTGTGGCACCGCGCCCTGGCTTGGCAGGGGTCTTCGGTGCAGGCTTAGCCCGCGTCTGGAGCTGCTGCCGCGCGTCTGTCAGCGTGTGCCCCTGGCCTACTGGGTTGCTGCTGCGGCCGAGATTCCTGAGAAGAGCTCGCCATCCTTCGCGGCCGCCTCCAGGCTGCTCACACGCCACCCACCCGCTGACTTGTTCTCATGCTGGGGACGCGCCCTGGTTTGGTCTGCCTTGGCCTTCTTGGCGGGCGGAGCAGCATCCCCGTTGACCTGTTCCTCCTCCTGTGGCAGGCTTCTCCACCTCTGCCTTCGGAACCTTTCTGACCCTCACCACTGCACGGTAACACGCAGTAAATGTGCGAGTGACAGACGATGCACGGCAACGGCTTCCCGAATGCCCGTTCATCGAAGATGAACCAAAGTTACGGCGATGCCAAAGAGCAATATCACCGATCTATTCCTCCGCACATACGGAAAGCCCTTCATGACGTAGCCACAGCAGGGCACCTCGGGTGTGCCAAGACATATGTGCTAGCGCTTTTGGTGGAAGAACCAGGATGCGAAAGCTTACAACGCGGCATGCCCAACTTTCGCAAAGTGTCGACCACCGCTACTGCAGTGCAGTCTATTGATCTACCTACTGGTCCATTTGAAATGATAGGACTGGACCACATCTGCGCTTTCGCGATGACAAAAAACGGCGAATGGTACATCCTCGTCATCGTCGACCACTTCACGAAGAGTATCGAAGCCAAAGCAACACCCGATACAACTGCGGAACACGCCGTTCAGTTCCTACGAACCAAACCGCATGGTGTCGCGGCATTTCACTCCCAAGCGCTTTCTCGCGGACCGCACAAGTTCCGTCGCGTACCACCTTGAAGACTTGGCCGAATATAGACCGCCGCGGACACACCCTATCTTTCCGGAGCATGCCTCCCACATCAAACGGTACGCGCAACGAAGAACTCGACCACTGCATGATACGGTGAACGCAACGGCGCGGGCCTACCAGAGACGCGGAGGATGAAGCCGAAGTTTCCTCGGGTCATGGAACATTCTTGCATCGCCGTCCTTCCCCCCACCCTTTGTTGAAAGATGTTAGAAGGTGACAGTGGGGCTCGGCAGGGGCAGGAGAAGCTGGAAAATGGCAACCAGTTTTCAATAACGTCCAAGTCTGGGTCAGCTGGTACATGACACTGAGGCAAAAACTTGCCCGGCGTCTTTTTGACTGGTTTTGGCTCAGAAACCAGTTTTCGTAGTAAAGTGCATAGCTTTCTTGTCTGTGTGTTTTCTGCATAACAATAATGTGCATTGATATTTCGTAGATGATGCGTGTTTCTGTACACAAATCTATCCCACAAGTTATCTCGCCTTCAAAATTTTGTGTCATTTCTCCTTTAAGGTAAGACAATAGAAAATTCAGTGCCTGTAGAAAATAGCCTAAAACAGCTCGTTGCGACGCACACGAGAAAAACGGAGCATTTGGTATAGAAATGTCCCTTGAAAAGCCTTCTGCCACGGAGGTATACTTGTGCCTGGTTCGATCGTCGGGCTGTGCGAAATGAATTACGGAGGCCGATGGTATCAAGCAAAACTCCCAGTTCTTTCCCAGAAAAAAAATTACAAGACAAACCCACAACAAAAGCACGCACACTTGAAGAAACAAAGAAAATGAAATGTCTAAATGTCTCGCGTTTCGACGTCCGCTCCCGCTCGCGTCATGCTAGTTGTCGCGCTTGCGGTTCCGGCGTGACCTCCTGTCCGTTGCGAGTTCCTCTCAAGCTGGGTGACGACACGCCGTATGCATTCTCCACGGTGGCGCAAATATAGAAGGAACCACTGCAGCCGTTGTTCCGGTAGTTCCTCGCCGAGGCAGGTGCTCGGGCGGGATACACTGCAGCCCAGGGTCAGCGGTAGTTCCGAGAACTGCTCGCCGAGGACGGTGCTCGGGCGGGATAAACTGTAGCCCAGGGTCAGCGGCAATTCCGTAAGCTGCTCGCCGAGGCAGGTGCACGGGCGGGAAACTGCAGCCCAGGGCCCGCGGCAATTCCGTGAGCTGCTCGCCGAGGCAGGGGCTCGGGCGGTAGCCTGGGGCAAGACCCAGCCAGAACTTCCGCAGCTGTCGGCCTCTCGAACGCTGTGTCCCGGCTCTCTCGTTCTTCCTTGCGCGCGCCCCCTTCTTCCAATCTGGTGACCCACGCGCGCTCCTTTTTAGGGGCGAAGCTCCTTAAAGCGGCACCCGTTCGTCCCTCGTAGTGCGTAACCAGTCGTAACGCTAGTACCAGATCTTGACCTCCAAGGTGGTGCCGGTGGGAGATTTCTCCTGTGCGTTGTTGAACAATAAAAAATTTGCAGCGTGCGCGTTAACTAAAAGCCAAATTCTTCTGTCTCTCATTCCCCATTAGCAGCCATTGGCATGTTCCAGTAGGAAACGTTAGTATAAGTAGAAGTGTAAGTGTTAGCGAAAAGCCGACTTCTTCTGTCTCTCATTCCCATTAGCAGCCATTAGCAGCCAAGGTAGTGCCTGGTGAGATTTCTCCTGTGCGTGATTAAACAATAAAAATTTTGTTCAAAACACCGTTGATTGATGAAATAAACCAACGAAAGACGCCAGATGTTTTCTAAAAGCAAAACGAAAAGACGCCAGATGTTTCTAAAGCAAAACGAAAAGACGCCAGCTGCTTAACGAAAGACGCGAGATGTTTTCTAAAGCAATGGTTTTCTAAACAATGAAAATTCACAGCGTACATGTAAAATTAAAGTGAGCGGCAAGTGGTCATAACTCTCATGGAACCTTTAGTATAAACGCGCCCGATCTCACGTCGGTGATGATGTACTGGGCAGAATTCACGGAAGATTCATGGTTTACCGATGAACCTCCGCAGCTTCGCCCACTCATGATCATTCACTCCGTGGATATGCTGTGATTTTTTCTCTTCTTCCTTTTTCTCTTTTCACTGCAGCCTTAAAATTATTTGTTCCAAATACCTTCTTCCTCTTCTTCTTTTCTTGACCTTGTCATCCTTGACACCTTCCTAACGTAATTAGGATGAAAGAACGTGAGCTTGGACATGTTGGTAATCCATCTTAACACCTACAGCGCACCGAAGGGACAGGAACAGAAAGAAACGACGCGGACGTAGCGCTGCGTCCTTTCTTTGTTTTGCTGTCCCTTCGGTGCCCTATAGGTGTTAAGATAATTAGGATGGCTCCGAATAATTTTCAATATTATAATGCAAACTCGATTTTGCTATTTTACTAAGAAGTAAGCAGAAATGTTGTTATACTCCAGAAACGCCCAGATTATTACACATTCGTCCTCAACGTCGTCTTGCCACAACAGTAAACGCAAGTGAAATGTAAATATATCAACATCACACGAAGTGACAGAGACAGTTAAAAGTAAGAATAAAGCCGGCAGCTTATTTTGGCAGCACGTTATAGGAGACGCATTGCAGTAAACAGACCACAGACAAACAATACATAGACCTAGGTAATGTATGGGACGCACAAGAAAGACAGCTAGGAAAGTAATTACTTTGTTAACAGTCAAAGTACGCTTTTAAATAAAAACATACGGCACGCCAACATGTGTTCTGTTAGGTAAATGCTTCTATTAGATTTAGCATCGCTACCGGTCGTGGAGGGGCGTAGCCAGAAATTTTTTTTTTTTTGGGGGGGGGGAGGGTTCAATCATACTTTATGTATGCTCGTGCTTGCGTTTTTATGTGTGCGTGTATATATACGCAAGTAAAATTGGAAAATTTCGGGGGGTTTGAACCTCCCCCCCCCCCCTTGGCTACGCCCCTGGGTGGTGCTATAGTTGTTAGAATATTATTTGTATATAAGTCAGTCTCATAGCGCGTAAGCCAAGCTTACACCCACGAGATCCTCCAAATCACTAGTGCGTAAAAGTCTCGAAACGCAAAGCAACCCCATCCTTACACTCTTGAGAGCTCGTGCCGAAGAACCACGCAAAAGAAACTTTGATAACCACACTATAGCGGCATGAGGATTTGCGCAATTGACGCCCCAAGTATTGGAACATGCGGCAGAGGGCTGTGGTTAAGAGCAAGTGTCATGCCACTGACAAAGTAAAAAAAAAATGAGAGAGAAAACAAAAAAGGTCAACTGGGCACAGACGTTCGAGCGCCGGTATCTTAGGATACGGCGCGAGCGCCACCACGTGAGCCTGCTATACCAATAATGACGCGCAGACCTCGTCGCCCGCCCTCGCCGGAGGACTCTGGCGGAATTATAATAGAATGTCGCTGTCTTTAGTTTGCTTCGATAGCCCGAGTCTGTCCGATAAGTGTTTGCTTAGATAGTCTTTGAATCTGTCTTTGAAAGCTCGGTGACAAAGTAACATTCTATAAGACAATGTAATACTTCGTGATGCTATGCTCTTAGACAAGAGTGACAGTATTGCAAATAATAAATAAATTAAATAAATAAATTAAATAAATAAAATTCTGGTGTCTTAGTGACGCAGTATCACATTGAGAAGTGGAGTTCAGGCAACGCTTATTGCTGCACATGGTGGTGTGGCGATCGAAGTTTCTTCTACCTTAAGGTACACGATAGACTCTTTAATGTATCGGAAATACAGATACTGATACTTCCTCGTTTGATCAAATGCCTAATACACAAGTCAATGTTTTTTGAGCCATTTAAATTATTTTTGCCTAGTCTGCGGAACAACTTCCGAAACTAATGTAAACAGGCTATACGTTCAGCAAAAAAAAAAACCTTTATTTCAGGATTTTAAGATACCAAAAGTAACGGCCGTGTTACAGTATCGCTTAGCACTTGCGTACAAAACTGAGCAGAAAAAGAAAATGCCACACACATTGCTACTATGGCTCACCAGACGCAGCATGAAGCCGCCTATAATACTAGAAAACCAGAGTATTGGCGAGTACCACAATCTCGCACCAACTGCGCATCTCAGATGTTGCGCTCAAGATTGCCTCGTTTGCTTAAGGACCTGCTTGTTGGCAATATTGACGTTTTAGAGGCGAAGCTCCTCTTACTCTAACCTTGTCACGTCTCCGTTGTCCGGCGTAACCACCTTTGCAAACTGCCCACTACTTCGTCTTTGCAAACATCCCACTACGACCCATCACCGATCCTTTGCAAACTGCCCACTACTTCGTCTTTGCAAACATCCCACTACGATCCATCACCGATCCATTACTTCACCTACCATAAAGCCGTTATAATGAAGGGGGAACGGATGCCACGTCTAGCTACCACTTACGATTAATAAAATGTCTGGTATAAATATATACAGTGCTTGTCGCGTCTTTGATAATGTACTGGGCTATTGCTTTGATTACTGCTGGGCGAAACCACTCAATATTTCACGGTGTAACCATGATTGCTTCAGGAGCTTCGCGCAAGCTCTTCATCATTCACCCGTGGATATGCTGTGAATATTTTTCCTGTTCTTCTCATGCCATTCTTGATATTTTTTCCTGCGTGTAAGTAACATTCCTTTAATTTATGTTATGCAGTTTAATGACAAGATTTCTTCGTATTTTATATAATATGTGTAATGTATATCTATGTGTATTATGTGACCTGCTGGAAAAACTATTTCCGTTCTGCTGCTCCTGTGCTATGTTTTGTTTTTTTAAGGGTCTTGGGGCTGGTCAAGGGGTTATGAGCCGCTTTTTTCCCCACTCGCCCTCCGCAAATCTGTATTGGTTTTGTGGAAATACATACACATACATACATACATACATACATACATACATACACACACACATACATACATACATACATACATACATACATACATACATACATACACACATACATACACATACATACATACATACATACATACATACATACATACATACATACATACATACATACATACATACATACATCTTGCGAGGCGTACCGCGATACAGATACAAGAAGTATCTAAGATATGTATCTTCGATACTGCCCAACACTAAGCCTAACTAATGCAGTAGTGCACGGGAGTGCATAGTCGTTATTGGCCTGCACAAAATGCTTTGAAAGCTTTTGAAGGTAATCCTTGACATCTTTATTTGGTTACATGCACTTCTTGTATAGAGTAAGACAATGACTTCACGTAAACTGAAACAATACAAAGTTATTAAAAAACGACAAGTTCTAGAAAACACACACTGATGACAGAAGGTCGCGTAAGAATATTCCGACGATGCTGGATGAAAAACACTAGAGAGAAACGCGCAATATAAGCTAATGATATGGAGGAAATTTATATTAAAAACCATTTATTTACGCATAAAAAGGCCTATGGGGTAACGACGCGTGAGCGTGGAGACTTCTTGTGGCCTTTCCCGGAACGGCCGGCATCGGCGTCTCTGCGTTCGTCGGCGTTTGTGGGCGCGACGACCGAAGCGCATGTTTGCCACTCACGCTCTCATTTTCCTGATGCGTACAGTTATTGTCCGCTTGGCATCTTCTCTTATATTCCATCAGCGCGAAAATTTCAATGAGGCCTGTGGGAAAACCACGCTTCGGAGTCTAAAGGCGCCAGAGAAAATATACGCATAACCGGGCATGCATGTTTCAGAGCGTGTTCTGGTTGAAGAAAAGAAACGTACACTCGCCAACTAAAAAAATTACACCATCTCCCGCTAAAGGGAACCATGTGTGGATGCGAAACAGCGGGGAGATGGTTAGCTTGAGCGGGAGATGGTGTAATTTTTTTTTTCTTGCGTTCTCGAGCCTGTGCCTTCCTCTGGCGTAGAACCAGCACTGTCTTCCAGTCTCCATCCAGCTCCCGCTGCGTGGAACTGCCGGCGACCGAGGTATTTGACTCCCGCACAGTCGCAAGATCATGTGCGTCTGCCTTTCTGCAGTCCATCCCATTGGTGTCGTCGTGGGATTCTTCGGCGAGGGAAGGAGAGCACGAGCGCCCCGCGTCCAGAGCCACAGAAGCAGAGGCGGCCATCGGCCGCTCGTGCCACGTCGAGACGCCGGAGGCGTCGCTGCTGTCTACTCGTCGCTAAAGTCCCTTAATATAAAGAAAGTAGCGACACTCTCCTCCATATCCTCTCCCAAGTGTCCAAACTTTATCTATATCCTCTCCCAAACGGCCACCGTGCGGGTGCCGGCCCTATAACCCGGCTCGCGCCACTTTTCTATCAAGAATGCTATGTCACGCTGATAACGCGCGCGTTTCCCGGGCGACGGCCCGTGAAGCGGGGTGGTGGAAGGCGGGAGAGGAGGATGCTCGGCGTGGCGGCTCGGTTAAAAGAAAGACGGTACTTTCCCAAAAATATCCAGGGACTTTACTCGTCGCAGGAGAGAATGTGACGCGCGAGAGGGGAAGTGGAGAGGGGGGCTGTAGAGGGGTAGTGGGAGGGGAGAGGGAGAGAGGGGTGGTGGAGAGGAGGTGTGCGGAGAAGGTTTGCGCATGCGCAGTAAGGGTGTTCACGCCGCACACCACCACCACCACCATCACCGGATTGAATTCCGCCATCAGATGCTTCGCACCTATTAACAACAGAACTAAGGTTTTGGCGCCCAGTACGGGTGCCTTGTTCACAATTAACGAATGCATGGTGGTCTTTATCATATATGCGTCGAAAGGCGCAACGCGCTTGCGTATACCTCAGGGAGTGGACCCCGTGTCTGATTTATCGTGTTAGTAGTAGATTGTATGCGAAAAGATTACATCATCTCCCGCTAAAGGGAACCATATGTGGATGCGAAACAGCGTGGAGATGGTTAGCTTGAGGCTCTCTGCAGTCCATGCCATTGGTGTCGTCGTGGGATTATTCAGCGAGGGAAGGAGAGCCCGAGCGCACCGCGTCTAGAGCCACAGACGCAGAGGCGGCCATCGGCCGCTCGTGCCACGTCAAGATGCCGGAGGCGTCGCTGCTGCCTACTCGTCGCATGAGAGAACGAGGCGCGCGAGAGGGGGAGTGGAGAGGTGCAGAGGGCTTGCGCATGCGCAGTAAGGGTGGTCACGCCGCACACCACCACCGCCACCGAATTGAACTCCGCCATAAGATGCTTGGCATCTAAAAGATTTGATGAGCAGGCGGGATGATAACTTTTAATCTTCTTCGATGATGGAAGCCGATTGCTAGACAGTGTCCAGTTTTTCCACTATGCTCTGCCAGGGCGTTCGAAATTGTGTGCCTTTTGGTTACATCATTATGGTGCTGCTGCAGTCTTCTTTTGAAGTTTCCAGTCTCACCTGTGTAGCATGTCTGGCAGTCTTGGCACGGAATTTTGTAGACGACTCCAGGTTATCTTTCCTTTTCAAGGCGGTCTTTGACTCGAACGAGTTGTTTCAGCTTGCTTGGGGGGATGTGGCAGACTTGCACTTCGTAATCTTGGAATATTCTTGAAAGGGACTCGGTCACGCCTCGTGCATAGGTGAGTGAAGCCCGCTTCCTCGTTGTCGTTGCCCTGGCAGAGGGATGAGCTGCGCGCCTTTCTTCAGTTTTTAGGGGCGAAGCTCCTTATGCTGTGGGTCTGTCCAACCTCCGTTTGTTTGTTTGTAGTAGCCACCTCTAGTTCGTGAAGTGCTCACTAGATGGCGTTGGTGGCGCTTGCTCCACACACACACACACACACACACACACACATATATATATATATATATATATATATATATATATATATATATATATATATATATATATATATATATATATATATATAATTGCATATAATATCGCTAGATGGTGCTAGTTTTAGTATAGTTCGAAAGGAACCAAAAGAATTGGTTGGAGAAGGCAGAAAAGAGGCTAGAAGAAGAGGTACAAGAAGCCAGGAGGAATGCAAATAAAATGCTTTCGTTGGAACTTTGCACGCCCACGTAGACGATGTGGAACGGGACCCCATACTTACTGCGGTGGACGTTCTCTGTCTTACCGAGACGTGGAACGCCAAAACACCGTATATCAAAGATACGTTCCAGTCGTGTGCATCGATGATGCAGAGCGTCGTGCAGGTGGTGTGGCCGTATACGTCAAACAACTCTACCAACGACAAACTACTACCAACGACACAGAGCCACAACGATGAATATGCTGCCATCAATTTTGATAGACGCATCATTATGACCGTGTACCTTGCACCCAATTTGTCGAGTGGGCATATGAAGACATTCATTGACACGGCATCGTGTAATTATGACAAGTACAACAATATACCATTTGTGTTTGTTGGTGACCTGAATGTCGATATTACCGAAAAGAACAATTATTAATGACCAATGTGTGAAAAAAAACAATATGTGGGTAATACAACATATGGCAGCCAAATATGCTCTCACGTGCACGTCCTTTGATCATATGAAACCAACGACCATCCGAGGGACGTGTATAGACCTGGTATTTTCAAATTTCCAATTGCAACCTGTACAGGAACCGCTATGCCTTCATTTCACGGACCATAAAGCCGTGAAGGGACAACGCAAGCCAAGCATCATCTAATTAAGAAAAATAAAAGTTTGATGTTTGTAATATACACACAGTGTTTTTCACTCTTTATATGATGATTGATGGGGCGTTACACGGAAGATTCACGGTTTACAGATGATTCCCGCCGGAGCTTCGCCCCACTCATCATCATTCACCACGTGGATATGCTGTGATTTTTTTATAAACCGACTAGGGTAGCCATTGCCGATCAAATCCTGCGTCACTCTCTTCAACTCAGTTGTGCGTGCGTCGGAACTAGGCAGTGTAGTGGACTTTAGTAAGCGCGTGTACGTTTTTTTTTCAACCATGATTTTTCCTCGACATACGAGCTTTCGTCAAACCCTTGACTTCAGACCGTGTTCTATTTTATTCACGTTCTCTTCTTCTTCCCTCGATGCGCGTTACGTTCCCGTGGCAGGTTCAAACTATTTACAACAGCCTCCGCGCCCGACAAAGTTGAATCGCCCAGCTCCAACGGGCCAACAGTCGTACCGGCCTTGTAACTTCCGTACCTCCTGCCATTACGATCTTACATGCTCTAACGTGATTATCCCTAGATAAGTACACAACAGTTATACTAAACCTTAAACTGCTTGTTAGGCTCTACTCCCCTGACATGCGCACTTCTCAGACACAAAAGCTATTCTTTATACCAAGGCCTCCAAAAATCATTTACTCTTTGCTGCCTGTACCTCCAATGCTTTAAAGTATCGGAGTGACTTGCGCGTGTTTCAGCAGTATTAGAACTAGGCAGTGTAGTGGACTTCCTACCTGTTATAAAATGTGATGGCGTAAGTACAACCGGTTCAGTAGCGTCAGAGGAGAGGTAGGCTAGCGGCCTAGAATTCACTACACTTCTGTAAGCATGGTAGCAAGCTGCTTGAAATCGAAGCGCCCTTTTCCTAGAGTTTTCTGTAGGCGGATTTTAACAGTGCGAATCATCCATTCGCAATATCCACCCCACCAGGGACCACGTTCTGCAGGTAATGAATTTGCAGGTAATGTGATTAGTAGAGCAAAAGTCTTGCAGTTCATCACTTTTCTTGCAGTTCATCACATCACTTTTATGTCCCGACTGGCAGCACGAAAGGCCAAAGCAGTGTCACAATAAACAAGACTAGGCAAGCCACGTCGCGACGCAAACCGACGGAAAGCCATTAAAAATGACTTGGCAGTTATATCACTACACAACTCTAAGTGGATAGCCTGAGTGGCGGCACATGTAAAAATCACTATGTATGCTTTCACAGCACTGGTTCCTTTAAGAAAAACAGGACCGCTAGAACTTGAAATGGGTACGATCTCTCCACCCTGTCGGTCGGCAGCGGTGCGGCAGGGGCTAAGGCCGATTTGAGCTTGAGTCTTGCACACACTTTGCATCTAGAAATCACCTTTTTCACACACTGTTGGCTCTTAATGACCCAAAAACACTCGCGAAACTCCGCAAGGGTATCGTGTACCCCGTTGTGCAGCAGGCGCGGGTGCGTGCTGTCGACGATGAGGTATGTGCAGTGGTGGTCAGCTGGTAGCAGGACCGGACACCTCATGTCTTGTGATTCTTTCACATTGTCAAGCCGGGTCTTTATCCTCAAAATCCCGTGATTGTCCAGGAGTGGATGCAAATCACGAATGCGGCATGATTTGGGCAGTGGTTTTACCTTTGACAATGTAGCAAGTTCGATGCCAAATGCTTGGGCTTTCTTCATCCATGTTAAGCTCGCCATCGCTTGTCTCAGCGGTGGTGTCCGTTAGACGGCGACTGGTGTGGACTTGACAACTGTGTATGAATCTGTGAAACAAAGCTGGGATTCTCACAACCAAGGCTTAAGGTCTCCCTTCTTTGGAGGGGGGGGGGGGGCTCATAAAGCGGCAATATATATCGTAGCGATGCTGAAGCACACAGGCTAATAAAACAAACGTATTCATTAAGGGTCAACCTGTGCGCACAACTCAAAGGGACTGCGGTGGTAAAACTGCCAGTCAGTCGAACACCAAAGGTGTCGTTCAGATGTTCTTCTCTTCTTCTTTTTCCCGAGAGGCCCACGAGCGCGTGGCGCATGCGAGCTGGGTCCGGCCAGGTGCTCGTGGCACGATGGTAACTGTGTGTTTCTACGATATGGCGCGCAGTGTCCTGTATGCACGTTGACGGGCGCGCTGTTTGAATGCGGCCAATGTGTCGCGGCAATACATACATACATATATATATATATATATATATATATATATATATATATATATATATATATATATATATATATATATATATGAAAGAAGATGGCTTTTAAGGGCTCGTTTTTCGTTGTTAGACACAATAATAATGGGAATAGATAGATAGATAAAAAACTTTATTTAGGTCCTGAAGGAATCCACCCCCGTTTTATAGGGGGAGGCTCGCGGGCCGCTCCCGCGTAGAGACGGGGAGGTCGAGCCTCACCGCCTCTACGCCTCACAGCCTAGAGTTGTAGTAGGACCGGGCTCTTTATGATAGAATAAAATTGTTCTTCAATGAATTCTTGATGCCTTCCCTGTAAAGAGGGGCACCTCCAAAGCATATGTCTAAAATCATTGCGATCTTGACAGTCCGGCAAAAAGTGCTGAAATGTCGGAGTAATGACTAGCAATGGAAATGCTACGGCATGTCCCCGTCTGAAGTATGCGAAGAGAGCTAACAGACAATAATGTCAAGGAAAGTATAGGGGATGTTATTTCTAATAATTGGGATATAAATGTGAAGAAAGTAAAGTGGACGAAAAGATAACTTGCCGCCGGTAGGGACCGAACCTGCGACCTTCGAATAACGCGTCCGATGCTCGACCATTGATCTACGGCGGCGGTCATCCCCCCGACCACTTTAGTGGGTATATATGTGTTTTTAAACCTAATAGTGTTAGTGAGCGGCGAAGAAAACGCATGAAAATGCATAATTTCTAAGGAATGTTGGCCGGAAATAACAAAAACCTATTGGGCTGAAAAACGTATTATGCAGAATTGTATCAAGGAGATTTCGCTATATTATATATATATATATATATATATATATATATATATATATATATATATATATATATATATATATATATATATATCACAGTGCAGTAAAGCCAACTGTCTCTAAAACTGAACAAATGCTTATGAATGCTATACAAATACATATATTATTCCAAATGCATTACCGGCATTTATTTAGCGTGTGAATCCAATCAAGGATTAAATGAAATTATTTTGGGAACAATTTTTCAGAAATAACTCGGTTGTAGAGGCTTAAATATATGTGAGCTCAATATAACTAACATTACTTGACTCACTGGATTCCGAACCTCAGGTACGACAATGCTATATTTTATTTTCACTACCACTTGCCCAAATGAGTAGGCAAAATACATACGTCTTTGCAATGACAGCATACTTGTGATGCACAACTAAAAGATTGAAAATTGAGTGGCAAACTAAACAGACCAAGGTGAGCCATTACTGATTTACGAGCAGGTATAGCTTCACACTCAGGTGCCTCGTGAAAGAGTAAGCTGTGTCAAGACCCTCTGTCGAACAAGGTGGTGACCCGTGGTTTCAGGAGGCGTTGCCCGTGGTGTTCAGTGTCTCAGAAAATTCCAGCAGCACGACGATGCCTGTTTTCTTCTGTTTTGCTGACACCCCGTGAACCAAACATTCGTGATTAAATCATTATTCGGAAAATTGCATCGTATAATTTCCCCGCACAAAGCACTACCACCAAAAAAAAGATCAGCTCCAGCACTTGTCAAATGGGTGCCGCAGTGCCACTGTCGGAGTGCCGAGGGGGGGGCGGGGGCGGGCCCCTCCTTATAAAATGGAGGGGGGGCCGGGCCCCCCTGGCACCCCCCTGACTTTAAGCCCTGCTCACAACTCGTATCCAGCTGCTGTACTAGTTCAGGTCGAAAAGCGGCTCTGCAGGTGAGCACTGACAAGAAAAATGGTTGCTTCCTCTCTGTTGTTTGCCTTAAGTAACTCATCTGGGGACTCATCAGGAATAATTTCACGGGCCGGCCACGCTTCTCTGGGACCAGCTAGCCAGTCAGGCCTATGCCACCATAAGCTGCTCGCACAAAGGTGATGTGCAGATACGCCTCTTGTAGACTACGTCGGCGGTATTTGTTTTTCCAGAAGAATATCTGCAAGGCCTGGAGCCTGTGAGGGCTTGAATTTCAATTACCATATTAAAAACGAAGGGCTTCCACTTGGTGGCTGTGGAGCTTATCGACCTCAAGCAAATTCGTGGGTCCATCCAGCAGAAGTATTCTATATTTCTGAAGGTCACTGTTACTTAGTAGATTGAGATGCCGAGCTGCGGGGAGCGCACCGACGAGTTCCACACGTGGTAAATTATGTCCCTTCATTGGAGCAACCCGAGATTTAGCGAGGAGCTGCCGGATTCGAACATTTCAGGAACTGTCTTCGACTCGCAGGTATGCCACCGCTCCATAGGCACAGGGGCTAGCGTCCGTGAAGATGTGCAGCTGTGAAACGCTCTTATTACAGCCGAGGTTGCCTAATTGATTCCTCTTGGTTTGAAAGTCCTTCAGGTCTTGAAGTTCGGCTACCCACTTGTCCCACTCGATCTTCAACGTCCCGGGGAGAACACTTTCCCAGGCATGCCCTTGAAGCCATGTCTTCTGAACGAATACCGTAACACGGAAGGTGACCGGTGTAAGCAATCTTAAGAGGTCGAAAATTCGTGATGAGGCCTGGAGCACATTTATTTTGGTACTAAGTCCTGCGCTTACAGTTTCTGTCAGACATTCAAAGTTCACCGTAATGGTGTCGTCATTGTAATTCCAGGACAGTCGAAGAACTTTAGACAGGGAAACCTCCTCAGTGGACGTTTGTCTCCCGCTTGTTTGAGTTTGTCTCTCAACAGGCCGCAGCTTGTTGCCGACTTTTGCATTTTCATTTCAGCCAGCTCCGTTAGTGCCTTCGTCTCTTCGTAGAGTTGTACGGCTTATTCTGTAGTTGAAGCACCGAAAACTTGGTCATGGACGTAGAAGCTCGCTTTCACTTTAGTAGCTGTTTCTTGATAAATCGTTAGCAAAGTGAGGTAGTGGGCTAGTTGGTTTTGCATGATTACAATACTGCGCTGCAGTTACTGGGACAAATGAAGTTAGGAAGGACACGCGTTACGACGAAGTGGACACGTGTCGTGTCCACTTCGTGACGCGTGTCCTTCCTAACTTCTGTCACAGTAACTGGGGCACAGTATTTTAATCAATCTTGATAAATCTATTCGATGTAATTGAAGTGGTACTTCAACGTTACGGATAACAGAAAAGGGCTTGCAGAAGTGCCGAACGGAGCTCTAGACATTCTCATTTCTTGTATTTTAGGCAGTATGCCTATGGTAACCCTTTAAACCACAAGAAACGAAGAGCATCGCTATCTTCTTCACGGACGCCGATTTGTAAAAACGCCTTCTGCACGTCTGCTGTGATTCCGATGGCGAAAAGGCGAAATCTGATGAAAACCTTCAGGAAGTCGGCTTTTAGATTAGGACGTTTTTCAAGTTGTTCGTTGACAGAGCAGGCTCCTGATGCGTGCGATGATGCGTCAAAGCCAATGCCAAGTCTTGTCGTCGTAGACGCTTCCCGGATTATATCTCGGTGCGGGATGTAATAGAGATGCTGTGGACAAGAAGGAACACCGTCAACTTTTTCATCATGCCCATCCATCTCGTACTGCCTGAGAGCTTTATCGTAGGCTCTCATAGCTTTGTCGTTTGATGACAGTCGCCTAACGAGTCCGTGAAGCTTTGAAAGGGCCACTTTTCCATTGTCAGCCATGTCAACGAGAGACTATTTCCAGGGTAACGCTACATCATAGCGTCCCTTTTCGAAGAACAGGAGTGTTATTGAATTCTTGTGAAACATCTGCGTCGCGCTGGGACGTTGGCGTGTCGAAAATTTCGATGGTATCGAGGTCCCAATATCTTTGTAATGGGAAGGTGACCTCGTCGTCTTCGTGGGCACCTGTTCGGAGAACACATGTTTAAGTACTTGCTTTCTTACGTGCGCTTCCCCCGTCAGATAAGGGGCCCTGGAGAGTCCAGCTCATCTTGGCGCTAATGGGGACTAACGCAGGATTTTCTTCGTCCCACTTTACTGCACTCGTGCTCCGCATCATTTTCCACAGCTGATCCGATCCGGTGAGGACACTGACACATGGCTCACAATCCACGCTCGGTCGAACGACGGCGTCGGTCAGATGTTTCCCTTCCGCTGCGATGGCTCGAAGAAGACGACTCTGACTTTGTGCTGCAATGATCTTGTGGGGTGCGGAGTCGGTGAAGGACGGATCCCAACATAAAACGAAACGATGTTTATTAACGTAGTAGCAGCAGCAGGGCAAGCATGCCGATGCTGCGCTTCGAAAGGTTAGAGAAACAAACATGCCACCAAGCTTGGTAGCTTGGGTTATATAGCCAGCGGTGGTGACGTAAGCCTCCGACGGAACTGCGTGGCGCTGTCTTTTATCTGAAGCGTGGTGTAGCATGCATCCGTGTCACGCCGGCCCAGATAGTGACGAGGCGGAGGCTGCGCCGGTTTGTGCGCACTGTGTCGCCACATCACCCCCCCCGGGGAGTGCAGAGCCCTCAGGGTCTGTAGGAATCTAGTAGGCGTACCAGACGTCCAGAGCGTGTCGTGAAAGGAGCGGGCTGCGACGTCGGTGGCTGTGGACGTACGCCAGTTGAAAGAGTAGCGCTGCCAGGTTCGTTCGCCGCGATGTACGCGGGGGCTTGAGTCGGTCCTGTCCTGGTCGGTAACACGGAGTGGCGAACGGGTGCTCAATTTTTTCCTGGGGGTTGGGGCTGAGAGTGGCGTAGAGGACGGATCGAGAAACCGCGTGGATTCTGCGAGCCGTTCGGCTGACGGGCGGGGCTGCGGAGAGACGCTCCGGGAGGGCCGAGTGGGTCCGCGAGAGAGAGGTCGCACCGGGCGCGCTCGTCGACGAAGGCGGGACCGTCGTGGCCACCAGTACCGGGGAGGGTGCCGGCGCAGTCATGGATGACAGGGTGCTGCCGTGAGGGTGCAGTACGACGCTGCCAACGTGCGCCAGCAAAGCCTGTATGCGCTGCTGGGGAGTCACTGCCGGAGTCTGCGGAACCTTGCTCACCACGATCTGCACGCTCTCTGTGACTGGTGCGGGCGCGACGGGCACAGAGGACACCATACTGCCGCCCGTCGAGATGAGGGGCGCCGACAGGGTGCCATGATGGTGGTGGTCCGTCCCCGCCACATGTGTAGCCGGTTGTTATCGGCTGGGGAACAGTTCCGACTGGCCATGGTGCGGGTTCGTCTGCTGCTGCGGGTTCGCCTGCTGCCGCGGGTGCCGCCGGCTCGTCTGCCGTCGCGGGCGGTGCGGGGGCTCGTCTGCCGTCGCGGGCGGTGCCGGGGGCTCGTCTGCCGTCGCGGGCGGTGCCGGGGTGCTCGTCCTGCCGTCGCGGGGCGGTGCCGGGGGCTCGTCTGCCGTCGCGGGCGGTGCCGGGGGCTCGTCGCCGTCGCGGGCGTGCCGGGGCTCGTCCGCCGTCGCGGGTGCGGGCACGGCTGCTGGTCGGCGGGTGCGGCACGGCTTGCTGGCGGCGGCTGGGGTGCGGGCACGGTTGCTGCGGCGGGTGCGGGCACGGTTGCTGCGGCGGGTTGCGGGCACGGTTGCTGCGGCGGGTGCGGGCACGGTTGCTGCGGCGGGTGCGGGCACGGTTGCTGCGGCGGGTGCGGGCACGGCTGCTGCGGCGGGTGCGGGCACGGCTGCTGCGGCGGGTGCGGGCACGGCTGCTGCGGCGGGGAGTATGTGACGTGGCGCTGCCGGTTGCGGAGGGGCTAGCACGAACCCTCGAAGTTGGTCGTATGCCTGCGGCCCAGGAGGAGGCACAACGCGTCGCAGAGCAGGAGGAAGCATAGCTACCGTGATGGCGTACTTGTCCTGCTGCGAGACGATGTTACGCAGGGAGAAGCCAGCCTCCATCTTGATAAGCCAGATGGCTGGACACTGCGGCCAGAATTCGGGAAAGTCCGGCGGCAGCAAGATGCAGTGCGCCATGGTTTCATCCGGTCGCAGCGCCATCGTGATAGGCGTGTCAGAGGTCGGTTGACTCGGCGTGAAGGTCCCGTGGAATCTTCTGGAAGGTCATTCCAAGGTCCGGGTCATGGCGGTGCGGTTTGTTCGTTTCCCGGGTCACCAGATGTGGGGTGCGGAGTCGGTGAAGGACGGATCCCAACATAAAACGAAACGATGTTTATTAACGTAGTAGCAGCAGCAGGGCAAGCATGCCGATGCTGCGCTTCGAAAGGTTAGAGAAACAAACATGCCACCAAGCTTGGTAGCTTGGGTTATATAGCCAGCGGTGGTGACGTAAGCCTCCGACGGAACTGCGTGGCGCTGTCTTTTATCTGAAGCGTGGTGTAGCATGCATCCGTGTCACGCAGGCCCAGATAGTGACGAGGCGGAGGCTGCGCCGGTTTGTGCGCACTGTGTCGCCACAATCTCTTCACTAATAAAGGGCGCTACTGTGGCTTCAATATCGAGGGTCAGGTTGTCGTGCTGATTGCTGATCATGAACTTGACTATTTTGAATCGCCGGTCGCTGGCTCTAACAAACACACTGATAGGAAGTTCGGTCTCAGCGACAGTGGGTAGATTTAGCTTGGAAGCAACGCTCTCTGACGAACGTTCGCTGGCTTCCATTGTCGAGAACTCCACGTATATAGCAACAACGTAACGACGCCGTTATCCACGCTCGAAATGTCTGGAGTAGAACGCCATTGATGAGTGGAGGAGCTGATGCTTTCTTAGTGGAGACTTGCACTGTAGCATTCGGCTTCTTCTGAGCCTTAGTCGATGATGGTATTTCCGAGCTACGGGCATTGCACATTGAGGAGGCCTGTCTGCGTTTGCATGCCTGGCATTGTACTCTCCGTCGGCAATTACGGACGAGCTGTCCTTTTGCCATGCACATGAAACATCGACCATCTGTCGCCAGTTTGTTGCGTCTCTCTGCAAAAGTCATGCGACTCGTGCAGTCCTCAGTCTTGTGCTCGGTAGCGGAGCAGAAAAAACATGATGAGAAGGAAGGCTTTGTCTTGTTCTGAAGAACTGACGCAGCAGGAGTCTCAGGCGGCTTCTTGAAAGGCATGTCGAAAACTCGAACACTGTTGTCCGATGTCTTTGGCAAATTGTTGATTAACGAACTCTTTTTTCGACATCCAACTTCGATGCGGTTAAACTTCATCAGTAGTTCAAGTTCCTACTCGGAGGAAGCCTGGATGGTTTCCGTCGCGTTCTCCATACTTTACTTTTTGTAGCCTTCTACAACGACGTCAGCTGGTATGACCTTTAGCAACACTTCATTCAGCATAGCCGCGCACGAAGACTCTGTGATGCCAAGACTATGCAGTCCCCTCATATTGAGTTGGACAGTGTCAAAAAGCATTCTCAGAGCAGTCACATCGCTCGCTAATCTTACTGGTTTGAGCGTGCGCAAGTTCTTCAGGTATGTCTGCTCAATTATCTTCAGATTTCAGAAACGAAGCTTCAAAATTTCTAGCGCATCATTGTAGCAAGAATCTCTCACCTGAATACCTGCGACGGCTTCAGCGGCGAGTCCATCCATTAGTGAGACCGGTCTGTGTTGGATAGCCTCGGGTTCTCGTGCACAGAATGCAAGAACATATCCCAAAAGGGTTGCCACTTAGTCACGGTCCCATCGAAACGAAGAAGCTCCATCTTGGGTAGTCGTGCTCCAAACTCACGTTGTGGAAGTCGTTCATGTCCCCTAGGTCCAGTATCATCGAACGCTGCGCCGGTGGCTGAAGGTGAAGACGACGCAGGCGTAGCAGATGTCTTCAGAACGTCGATGTGGTGCTCGAGCAACACCAGCGTGCTGTTAGCGGTGCCATCGTACTGCATGACCACCTCACAATCGTCTGCCGCCAGGTCGTCGGTCATCAGGGATTCAACCTCGTTGTTCAAGAATTTAAGATCCAAGTTGCTGGTGCGCAGGCGGTCGTGTAGAATTCGTAGTCCAGAAAGCTCGAACTGATCGGAGTGAGCACCTGGTTGACCTCGTCGATGATTTTCGTATTCATGGTTCGCCGCGCGGCCCGCGTGTTCTTCGCCCGCTCCATGCTGGTCTAGCTCGTAGTGCAGCTCACCCACACCAGGAATGAAAGGCTCGGGTCGTTGTTGGCTTCATTCCTGGGTCGTCGGCACCAAATCAATTTTGAAAACCGCGCTTCGGCATCTTGTTCTCGTTCACCTTCAAGTGTGGCTCATACCCACTGTAAAGGCGCCAGAGAAAAAAGACACAAAACCGAGCATCCATGCTTCAGAGCGTCTTCTTGGTTTGTTAGTTTTTCCTTCTACACCATGACACATACACACTCTGGTGGATTGGCCAAGAATTCGTTGCTTAAAATTTAGGAGATAATTTGAAATATGAAGAATTACAAAAAAATAAATAAAACGAAAAATGGAATAGTAGATACCGTATGAAATATATACTGCAATGACAATGCGCTTGCGCTGGTGGACCAGTTCAATTTCGCTCGCGTTCTCTTTTTCGTCGTTACCGAAAGTCCTTCGATGTGCGTGACATTCCCGCGGGAGGTTCAAACAATTTATACAAGGCCTTCACAGAAAGTGCTTTCACATTTGTTTTGTACCGCCGGCACGATGATTTAGCATGGTGCACGCATATTACGCACTTGTTGTTGCGCGTGCATAAGAAGCCTGCGGAGATGGCTGCAGTGCGCATGCGGCGAACGCAACGCATGCCAGTTGTGCCTGTGCGCCCTTAACAAGACTACTAACCCCTATTGTGACAAGTGCGGTTCTGTAGAGTCCGTAGAGCGCTTCTTGCTCGAGTGCCGAGCATATAAAGACGAGCGACAAAATATCGAGACAACCTCGAAAAGCTCGAAAAAGGCCCCTTGACTTTAGCATGGATGATCCATCTACACAGCGAAAAACACTGAACTTCTTGTTCACATTCATCGAATCTATTCGTATTCAATCCTTTAGTCAAGAAAATGCGTGTTGTGCCCATAAGTGTTCTTGCTTTCTTTTAAACACGAAAGTCTTTTATGCCGGGGTTCACCAAGACTTTAGTTACGTATTTCGGTCACGGATATGACGTTGATAAAATGGACGCTGACGGATGAAAACAAAAAAACTGTAATAAAAAGTTGCCCAGCTGGGAATCGAGCCCACAACTTCTTGGCCGCGACAATAAGTGCCCGGCGCTCTACCGACAAAGCTACCGAGGCAGATGCACGCCACTAGTCAAACGCGCCTTATATCTCTCGCAGGGTGCTCTGTTGTCTGGACTAGGCGGTGCCGAGTGGTTCTGCCATGTGAGAGGGAAAGTGAAGTAATGCGGCATGACACTTACTAGCGCCGCTAGAGAACAATTCGGCGTCGACGCAGTTAAAGAATGGCCTCGGAGATTGCGCTATGGCGCGCCATCTTGAAGACCATGGTTAAAGCGTCTTGATGCCAGCGGAAAATACTCGACGCGCTAGCATCGGTGTGTCGCCATAGACGCAGTTATGTTCTTTGCCTTTCGCTTCGTGTTAACGTGTGGCGGCTCTTTGTCGGAGTAGTGTCGCTTCCACATGCACCGACGGCGCTTTCCCGCCGACTGCTTCGAGTGCGATAGCACCGACTAATAAAACCGTTGCAGTAAGCGCTGCAGAAACGCATCTATGTCGACGGGCGAATGTCGCGCCTTGGTGGAGCGAGACAGAGGCCAGCAGGACGTGGAACCCCTGAGCGCGTTCGCGGCTCAAGCTACGAACCCCTGCCTCCCGTATTGCTGAAGCGCAGTGTGGTAGCGCATGCATGAGCACAGGCGTATGTTCCCCTATTACTCAGGAGCGCACACCGCGCCGTTTCTCTCCTTAATTTACGACGCTGTGAAGAAGTGCATATCGAGTACTAGTGTTTATTATGTGCTTAGTTAATGTCATCCTTGCACGGTTTTCACGATACGCTGTGTCCAGACATATGTTAAAAACTTCAGCTACCACAACGGTCAAATCGTGATCATGGGCATTAGTCGTTGCGATGGAGATGTGCCACTAGGCGTCAACGTGGGTGCATAGCTGCCAAATACGAATGTCATTGTACAAGCTCTCATATATCACCACACAATAAGCACTACTTCTGTGAAGTCATGTTTAACTTTCGTGTTATACCGATTCCTATGACGGAAGGATCAACGATGTTTTTTTATATTTTAACGCGATAGCGTTAGAGAGCTCGTGTCGCAGAAATTCCGTTGTCGGTGTCGGCACCGTTGGTTGTGAGCGAAAAATCGACCGTGAGCGAAAAATCGAGAAAGCAGCAAATAAAATAAAGAATAACAATTTCGGTTTCATTGAGGATCGAACCCGGGCCGTTCGCGTGGCAAGCAGGTGTCCTACCACGAAGCCACGAGGTTACTTGCAGCTACTTCGGAAAAAAAACACTACATAAATGCTATGTAGTGGAAGGAGTCTCAACGCATTTTGTTCGACAGGTGTCACGACGAAAACGAGCCCATTCGGCGATTTGTAGGCGCATTTGGGAGACCATCAAACTACGTCGAAAAAGGCCGGGATAGTGCAGCCATCGCCGCTAAAAACACACACGAACTTTCAAACAGCTCTAAAAATGGACAACTATGTCCATCTAGCGGAAAACATATCAACAAGCAAACAGCAAACGCTAGATAATGTGCTGCCATCTGTGAGGCATTGTGAGACTCTTCATGGCCTCCGAGATGGCGAGCGCGCGGCGTGTATCTTAGAGGCCATGCGACTCTTGCTTTAGATCAAAAACCTGTGCCATTCGCGCGCGCGCGCGCGTGTGTGTGTGTGTGTGTGTGTGTGCGCGCGCGCGCGTGTGTGTGTAACAAAACACATTAATAAGTATGCACTTAGTGGTTGAAGCGCGCACTAGGGGCCGGATTTCGCTATTGCGTTCAACTCTTAAAGGCGAAGCTTAAGGGTCCCCCAATTTTTCTTTTATCTGTCGAGACTGTCCATTAATTGGCGAGGGCAGCTTATAGAAGACCTGCATTTGATATTTAACACGAAAGTGTTTTATGCCGGGGTACACCAAGACTTCAGTGACGTATTTCCATCACTGAAATGACGTTGAAAAATTGTACTTCATCACATGGCAAAGAAAAAAGTTCCGTCAACGCGCATCGAACCCACGACGGCTTGGTCCGCATGAACAGATGCCGGGCACGCTATCCACTGCGCCACAGTCACAGACTCTAGACACTTTGCAAACGCGCCTTTTATATCTCACACTCTCCTCTCACAGTGCTCTCGGTCGGCGAGGTGGTGTTGCCTTCTATGAGCGGTAAAGTAATTCATCATTACTGTGGCCTCCGCGATTAGCACCTGCAACGCTTGTTGCTAAACGTCCGTCGCATTCGGCGCGTTTTCAATAGGATTGCAATTTTGTCAATGCCTTAACACACCGTGAGGTGGCAATCTTTAAGCGTCGTAAAAGCGTCGGTCTCGCTCATACATCACGCTAATCCAAACCAAACATACCTCTGCGACGCGCGCCTCCCTCAACTGGCTGTAGCACCGCGTTCCCCGCTTACGCTCCCCCCCCCCCCCCCCCCCCCCAAGAAAAATTGCGGCCGGGCTACAGGGGCGGCGTGACGCGCTTTGCGTTTCCCTCTAGTTCGGACGTGGTGTTCAGTCACACTTTAACATGCCGCGGGATGGCGACCAAGTTCTGCGTCCAATATGCGACGCTCTTCTGGCTATCACACCTCGTTATCTGAATACGCTTTCACCGTTAACTACTACAGCTACCACAAGAGTTTGTTTAATCATTGAACGTGTACGTTAGTCGTCGGGAGAGAGATGAACCACTAAGCATCAAAGTGGGTGCATCGACGTTAAACGGTGCTATTGGCCTCGAGGCCCACCACTGGAAACGCCGGCGCCACCGTCGGCGTGACGTGCTTGGCAGGATCACGTGGTCTCCGCGGCCGCGTCGGCTGCTTGTGGAGCACTGACGCGTACTTCGAAAACGACTTTCAATTCCCACATGCGCTGCGGTATGTCCAAATTAGGAAGTTTTCTCTCATTTTTTACTCAATTGAAACCATTGTAATAGAGTGGCTGCCTCTGAATGCAACGAACATGTGGCTGTACCACTCGGTGCCGCAGTGCCACGCTTACGCAACGGAGCCTAGTGTCAGCCTGCACCGGTGACCGCGGGGCAAGAAACTGCGTGAAGCATGGGTTCTAAAGCTAAGAACCGGCAAGTAGCCATCGGCTACGATTCTCATGTGCAACAAGCACTTATGCGACGAAGACTTTCGTTACTGCGTCGGGCCTGCGATGTTCGGTGAGTAGAGGACAGCTCGCACTGAGACGATGGCTCGCGCGCGCTTCCCGCCGGCAAATGATGCTTATCTGCTACAGGAAAAGGCGCTACTTTTTACCACGTGCGGTGCCATCTTAGAACCCTCCCGTGCGACCTCTTGATCGTCGGCCCCGTGCTCAGCGTCCACAAAAATGGCTGCAGATGCGCAAGTCATTGTTTAGATACGTTGAAATAAAAAGCGCACAGGGTCCCTTATGCATTCGCTAAAGATGACTAGAACGCAAAAACCATCTTCTCCTTCTTGTCAGTAGTTGTACTGATTCTCCCGCGCCCCCCTTCAAAAGCGTTCTGCACCTAACGCGGTTTTGCACGGCCTCCGCGACCGATCAGGGAGGCAATGCAAAGCGACCATGACGTGTGATTACGTCATCATGTGACGTCACGTTCTGTGACGTCATAATGACGCTACATATTTTGGCGATCTGTGACGTTATGATGACGTCATATGGTGACACCATCACGTGAAGATTATTTTTTGCATCACTCGTGTTGACGCCGTCGACGCGGGACGTTGACGGGCAATCTTCCCATTTGATGAGGTATCTAGGGCTTGCGCCTTCATAAGCTACATAGGTTTTGCATTGCCTCCGTGATAGGCCCACCAATCACGCAGGCAATGCAAAGGGACCATGTCGTGTGAATACGTCATCATGTGACATCATACTATGTCACGTCATGGTGATGTCATAATGAAGTTACAAATTTAGGAGATCTGCGACGTCATGATGATGTCATCACGATGGCGTCACTCATCTGGACGCCGCCGACGGTCAATCTTCCCGTTTGAAGAGGCCTATAAGGCTTTCGCCTTCAGAAGCTACGCGACGTTTGCTAGTGGACTAGCGAGAGCCAAATGCGGTGGCTGTGTGCTGCACTTATGTTGGCAATGACATATTTTCAGTCGAGCTTGCGTTCCCCTGACGCAAACACAATGTGCTAAAAAGCACAAATTTATTTGTGCCACTCTCACACTCACGTTGGGCCTCTCCATCCCCATGCATTTTCTTGGAGCCTCATTTATTTACGGGGGAAAGATGGCACCCTGTTGGCGTTAGACACGACACTGCTGCCAAAATTGCTGGGGTACTCGCCAAATAATTACTGTTCTGTTTTTGCGGCTGCTGGTCGCTGCAATAACATCTATTTTATTCACCGCTAATTCAAATTCATGTGGGTCCGAGTTCACAGCCGACGTTTGCAGAACAAGTCCGGCAAACGTTACTGTATTTTCTTTCTCTTCATTGCCGTTGAATGCTACTACATGCTCGGTCTCGTAGACTGCTTCTCCTTCCACCAGCAACCTCGAAGTTGTGAAGCTTTAGTCTATGAAATCGTTGATGACAAAGAGCGTGAAGTTCACTGGAATGCGAAGGGATCGATAATTAAGGAGCATTAAAAAAAGGCGTCGCATTTGCTCACGTTTTGTGTGAGCACCAAACGAAACGAATGCACTGAATAAAGAAACAGAAGCAGCGGCATTTGCGCGCTGAGAAGACAAATCAATACGCAGTGCGAGACAGCTTGTCAAATGACATCAAAACATACACGAGTTTAGACCGAAAAAAACACTGAATCGTCGGCACGGCACATCACGAAGTTGCCATGCGCACCGAAGCCATAGTTGAAACGAAATTGTTTTTAAACTGCTCTGATAGCGTCCGCGCAACATTAGTTGTTTGTGTACTCACAACTTCCATATTTTGCGGCCTAAAGTTCACAGCCGTGTGCCAAAGCGAAACCATCTGTACGAACATACATGCAGACGCTCATACATGCAGAGGCACCGTCAGTCGTCGCGAACCTGTGCGATCGCTGGCTTGAGGCTTCTTTCTGTTATGCTCCGTTTGGTTATACAGACAGTCTACTCTAACGAGATATTTCACATAGTTTTCACTCAGCGAGTGACTACCTTTCACGCAAGAGGCCGGTTCAGGGGTCTCCAAAGCGGTGACTGCGTGAAGCGGGTGCTCGCTTTTCTGCAATGAGACAGCGACTGTAGACTATCTTGTGCTTTCAGTTCGTCGAAAATGATTATTTTGACCATAAAGAACACAGTTCCTTTCGAAAAAACTTACATAGGTGCCCTGGAGGGCTTCCGCGAGGTGTTTTTGTGGAGCGCCGACAGCCAAACCTATGGAGAGCGCGCCGGCAGTATCCTACCTAGCACGCAATCGAGGCGCGTCCGATAGAGGGCGACTCCGTAACTCTTCGCGGCCAATAGGCACCGTGCAGTCGAGTTTTCCAGTGTGACTGCAGCGCCAGCCCTAATGAAAAAATCCATATGTACGGAGTCCGCAGATACGGACTTATTGGAATATGGAATGCCATATCACCGTATAATACAGATATCCGTATCTTACGGATTTCCATATGATACGGTGATATGGCATTCCATATTCCAATAAGTCCGTATCTGCGGACTCCGTACATATGGATTTTTTCAATAGGGAGGACGCAAAACCTAGCGGATGAATGGCGCAGTAATGAGATGGGGTCAATCAAAATGGAAAGCGATGTGCGCGTCTCCCTCCCTGCATGAATGGGCGGATTGTGGCCGGGCTACAGGGGGGACGCGTGCGCGCGTATCTTTTCTGCTTGCTCCCTAACGGCTAATGTCAGGAACATGGGACGGAGCAGTGCGAGCAACGATGCGCCCTCTGGTCAGTGGACGGTGCCTATAGCTGCTAGACATCTATATACATTGTGCAAACTATCTCATATAAATGTATAACAAACATTCAACTGCTTGTGTAAGGACACGTTTTAGTTTCGTGTTATTCCGATTCCTATGACGGAATCTATTCCTTACCTGTCTTTCTGCCCACATCTTCCTAGACCCTTTTTCTCCCCCCCCCCTCCCCTCTCCCCGTAGAATAATAGGTAAGCGAATAGACGCTGGCTGAACGTTCGGCTTCTTTTACAGAGCTCTCTCTCCCTAACAGCCATCGGGTTCATTAGACAGGGGGGAGGGACAAGCAGTGATTTTGTTGCAGCAGCAGGAAACATAAAAAGGAAGAGAGAAATATGCATAACAACACATAAACAAAAGCCACAATAATTTCACAATTAAAGAGAGAGTGCGAGCAATGGTAACATAATGGACTGTCTGTGTAATGCAATAACAGAAGGCTGACTTGCAGAACTATTACAGTCAATGCAACGAAAACATGACCAGTTTCAAAAGTAGCGACCCTAGCAGAAAAAACGTCAAAAATATGGTTTCCTAATAGATGACCTATTGTGCCAGGTACTGTTATTATCAACGTTAGAGAAGCTGTTTGACAGGAAAGTAATACCTTAGCTTTGGCGATGGATTACGGAAGGGCGTACATTGAAAAGGCAAGATGTAAATGTTTTTTTAGGCTGAGAAGAAAATGGCGAAGCCATTTTCTTCTCCGCCCTGTGCGGGCGGAGATGTGGGATGACGGATGAATGATTTTCCGTGAAACTGGTTGGTTACTAAAATAAATACTGTGAAAAAAAAAAACATGTCTGATCCCTAGTGCTTATTGTGCAGTGATATATAAGAGCTTGTTCAACGTCTATTGGTGTTTGGCAGCTATAGCACCGTTTGACGTGGACGCACCCACGTTGACGTCTAGTGGCACATCTCCATCGCGACAACTAATATATATGATCATGACTTAACCGTTGTTGTAACTGAAGCTCCTAACATATACCTAGATACAGCAATCATGAATTCCGCGCAAAGATGACATCAACAATCGCATAACAAACGTTGGTACTCGACATGTACTTGTTCAAAGCGTCGTCACCTAAGGAGAGAAACGGCCCTATTCTGCCACGGCAATCAGCACCGTGGCCTCTGAGATTAGTTCCGGCCCAGCGCCTTAATACAGCGCGGCCGGAACTAATCACCGAGGTGACGCGTATGATCATCATGGTCGGCCTGCAACAGCGAACTCACGATCCTTTCTCTCTAAGTTTTTCAAGCGCTGGCTCTTATTTCCGCGGACGATAACGAAATTAATAGGATATCGAACACACGGGAGAAGTGGCCTAAAACCGATTCGATCTGTGCATCGCGAAGCATATTTTGTGGGAAGGTAACCCCAAGTATTTTCACACTACTTACTACTTCGATTCCTTCATGTGGACCAGGAAGGGTGATGTGATTGCAACTTATCTACTTGGGCTTCGGTCTGAAAATCAGGGCGTTCAACATGCCGTGATCAACAATAAAAGACAAATGCCGTGACCAAAAGACAAATGTCACAGGAAGAACGGCAAGCAGCTCGAAACTTGCTGCGCGCTGTTCAAGCACAAAGGACGCAGGAAAAGAAAGCACACTTGCAGCGCGCTGCTCAGACACGAAGAATCGCACGAAAAGAACGCACAGGTATACACAGGACGAGCGCGAACTGTCACAATTGTTACCTCAACAAGCCCCTACTTTGGCTCTTCTAGGTAGCTGCTCACTCCTTTCGCAAACACGGCCGGTGCAGCGAGCAAAGTGAATTTCGTGCGGTGTAAAGCTTCAACGCATGCTTTGCGGTGGAAATACAAGACGTACAAAACTCCCTTTCAAGGGATCGCGCGAGCACGGTCGACCACGCCCTGTACGCCAAAGTACAAGTGGGAGGCGCACATACGTACTCCGGCGAAACACTCGAGAGAATTTGGGAAATAAGAAATTTAGAAGCCGACAGGACGCATGCGCAGAACGCAAGCCACTCTCGGACGTCTGTGCTCGCGTTGTCCCAAGACCCCGCAGCGCCTTCCTTTGGGCAGTGAACAAAACTGGAGAGCGCGCGACCTCAAGAAAAGAAAATAAGGACGGTGGTTGGCAGTGGCACGTGAAGCCACGGCTCGCGTTCCCTGCAGGCGTCGATTCTGGTCACTAAAATAAAACTTCGTTTGGTTGTAGGTGGTACATATTCCTCAGGCTGAAATTACAGCACAAACGCACTTCATTGTCCTCCTTACCTATTCTTTACTTCTTTGTCCCTGCACCCATCTGAATATGATTTTATGTCTTCGCGTATCTAATACACGATCATCCTTGAAAAAGTTTTGGTTTAATGCTATTGTTTTGTGCGCATGTGCGGTAAGTTTGCCTTGGGCTTGTGTGTGCATTGGCGTATGAAATAAAAATGACCCCACCTCCCCGAAGGGAATCGTGAGGAAATGCGAATGCATTTCTTGCGCCGAGAGTACACGGCGTAGTAATTTTAATGGCGTAAAGCTGGACAAATCGACGCGCTCAAGTGTCTCCCTTTTGGGCGCCTCTTTCAACGAACGCTTCCTACGTGCGTTCGTAATCACCTCAGGGATGTTGCCACCGCCTTCAATGCAGCACAAACGCGTTTAGAACGCGCTGTTTTCAGGCTGTGCCAAGGCAGCACAAACGCTACAAACGCGTTTCAAACGCACTGCATTGAGGCGGTGGCGCAGGGAGGAGAGAGAGCGAACGGCGAGAGAAGAAGCGTCGAAGCACTGCACCTGCCCTCTCCTACGCTCTCTCCACACACGCGGGAGCTCGGATGCGAGCGCCCTCACACGCCAGAGCGCGCTCCTCCTCTCCACTCACTCTCCGCTACTCCGCCCGCACCACCTGCTCCAGGTGCTAGGGGCGAGGATAAGCGCGCGCGCCCGCAGCTGTTGCTATGGGAGAGGGAGTGAGAGCGGAGAGGCGCGCGGACAAGGCCGGATGCCTCACATAGCCCGACTAAGAAATGCATGATCAACACTTTTTGCGCAAAATTTTCTAGACAACGGACGAAACAGACACGGACGGGCGCAAACTTCCAACTGATTTTATTATCAACAAGTGACATATATATATATACACAAGTATGACTACGTCAAAACAAAAACAACAATGGCACAGGTGTGCAGTGTGTCAGCGCGCATCAGCTACTCCCTTCCCCAAATGTAGTGTTCCTTCCAAGAAGGCCATTTCCTTCTGTGTCAACGAAACTGACGTCATGCTCACATTTGGGGGAGGGAGTAGCTGATGCGCGCTGACACACTGCACACCTGTGCCATTGTTGTTTTTGTTTTGACGTAGTCATATTTGTGTATATATATATATATGTCACTTGTTGATAATAAAATCAGTTGGAAGTTTGCGCCCGTCCGTGTCTGTTTCGTCCGTTGTCTAGAAAATTTTGCGCAAAAAGTGTTGATCATGGAGTACCAACTAGCTTGAACCCACACCTTGTTAAGAAATGCATTCACATTTAAAAAGCAGGTGTTAGACAGTGCTTGTGTAGCAGGTGTTAGTCAGCGCTTGTGTCGTACGTTTCTTTTATTCGTGGTTGTCTTGTGCGTTTGCGCTGTAATTTTAAGCCTCAGGATTTCGGTCACGGTGTAAGATATATACTGTGATTCTGGTTCAGCCGTCTCGTTTCTTCCCTCCGGTCACATAAGCCTATAAGAGCCAAAGCGTTCCCACCAGCTCCCGCCACCACGAGCCACGGGACGCTCTTCTTTTAGGGGCGAAGCTCCTTAAAGCGGCACCCGTTCGTCCCTCGTAGTAGTGCGTAACCAGTCGTAACGCTAGTACCAGATCTTGACCTCCAAGGTGGTGCCGGTGGGAGATTTCTCCTGTGCGTTGTTGAACAATAAAAAATTCGCAGCGTGCGCGTTAACTAAAAGCCGAATTTTTCTGTCTCTCATTCCCCATTAGCAGCCATTGGCATGTTCCAGTAGGAAACGTTAGTAGAAGTAGAAGTGTAAGTGTTAGCTAAAAGCCGACTTCTTCTGTGTCTCATTCCCATTAGCAGCCATTGTTTACCTCCAAGGTATTGCCTGGTGAGATTTCTCCTGTGCGTGATTAAACAATAAAAATTTTGTTCAAAACGCCGTTGATTGATGAAATAAACCAACGAAAGACGCCAGATGTTTTCTAAAAGCAAAACGAAAGAACGCCAGATGTTTCTAAAGCAAAACGAAAAGACGCCAGCTGCTTAACGAAAGACGCCAGATGTTTTCCAAAGCAATGGTTTTCTAAACAATGAAAATTCACAGGGTACATGTAAAATTAAAGTAAGCTGCAAGTCGTCATAACTCATCGAACCTTTAGTATAAACGCGCCCGATCTCACGTCGGTGATGATGTACTGGGCAGAATTCACGGAAGATTCACGGTTTACCGATGAACCTCCGTAGCTTCGCCCACTCATCATCATTCACTCCGTGGATATGCTGTGATTTTTCCTTGGCCAGCTGGCCACGAGTGGCGCGGCGCTACAACCCCAAAATGGAAAACAAGCGCGGGTCGCCAGCGTTACGATGCAAACGCAGCGCGGGCTACGATGCAGCATGGCCCGAGCCTCACATACTTTTAATTTCGCCACGGGTGGCGTCCCGTGTGTTTCACCCAATACCGCGTGCGTTTGTATTCTGCCGTTGGTATCCTAGAGAGAGAGAGTGGTTCGTGAAAGAAATGAAAAAGGGCGCTATTTTCTGCCTCCCGTCGTGGGGGCACGGCTCAGCGCCCAAAAAAAAAAACAAAAATTGACATCCTAGAGAACAGCTGACGCATGGCGTAATTGTCTAAGGCAGCGCACTGCGGAGCGAGGGGCCGCAGGTTCGAATCCCCGTTCGAGTGCTCCGGAAGGTTTTTCTTCTGAATTTTTTTATTTGTGGTTTTTATTTATATACATACATATACACATACCAGACATGGCGGCGACGGCGAAAATTCGCTAAGAGTGTCCATATAATTGCTCTCGCAATAAAAGACAAACGCCTTCATTTTCAGACCGAATTGGAAACAGGTAAGTTGCAATCACATCACCCTTCTTTATGCACATGAAGGAATCAAAATAGTAAGTAGTGTGAAAATACTTGGGGTTACCGTCACACAAAATATGCTATGGGATGCACACATCGAATCGGTTTTAGGCCAGTTATCCCTTGTGGTCGATATCCCATCAATTTCGTTATTGCCCGCGGAAATAAGAGCGAGCGTTTGATCGCAACGAATGAAAATCCTATAGCGAGAAACTTGAGATGGACTGCGGACGCTTTTAAATGAAGCGATGCCTCCCGACTATCGAGAGTCATGAGAGGCATCACAGGCATCCGAATTTTCTCACACTTACACATCAGTGACATTTCGTGCAATTTGTATAGCGAGCGGTTTTGGTCTACCGTACAGCCTTGTAACATTCTCAACTGTTACCTCTATTTATGATTGCCATATTTTTAATGTCTCTGTGTATTTTGCTTGCGATTATTCCAGACCTTTCCGCAGCCATATTAAATTCATTTCCTCTCATATGTGATTTATAATCGCTATCTTAAAAAAAAATCACAGCATATCCACGGAGTGAATGATGATGAGTGGGCGAAGCTGCGGAGGTTCATCGGTAAACCGTGAATCTTCCGTGAATTCTGCCCAGTACATCATCACCGACGTGAGATCGGGCGCGTTTATACTAAAGGTTCGATGAGTTATGACGACTTGCAGCTCACTTTAATTTTACATGTACGCTGTGAATTTTCATTGTTTAGAAAACCATTGCTTTAGAAAACATCTGGCGTCTTTCGTTAAGCAGCTGGCGCCTTTTCGTTTTGCTTTAGAAACATCTGGCGTTCTTTCGTTTTGCTTTTACAGAACATCTGGCGTCTTTCGTTGGTTTATTTCATCAATCAACGGCGTTTTGAACAAAATTTTTATCGTTTGATCACGCACAGGAGAAATCTCACCAGGCACTACCTTGGAGGTAAAGAATGGCTGCTAATGGGAATGAGAGACAGAAGAAGTCGGCTTTTAGCTAACGCTGCGAATTTTTTATTGTTCAACAACGCACAGGAAAAATCTCCCACCGGCACCACCTTGGAGGTCAAAGCATAAGACTGGTTACTCACAACGACTACGACTACGAGGGACGAACGGGTGCCGCCTTAAGGAGCTTCGCCCCTAATAAATTATGGCCTTGGTGCTCTTTGGGCCTTGCGCCAGTAAGAACCACCAAAACATTTTTTTAGGGGCGAAGCTCCTTAAGGCGGCACCCGTTCGTCCCCCGTAGTCGTCGTGTTCGTAGTAGTGAGTAACAAGTCTTACGCTTTGACCTCCAAGGTGGTGCCGGTGGGAGATTTCTCCTGTGCGTTGTTGAACAATAAAAAATTCGCAGCGTGCGCGTTAACTAAAAGCCGAATTCTTCTGTCTCTCATTCCCCATTAGCAGCCATTGGCATGTTCCAGTAGGAAACGTTAGTAGAAGTAGAAGTGTAAGTGTTAGCTAAAAGCCGACTTCTTCTGTCTCTCATTGCCATTAGCAGCCATTGTTTACCTCCAAGGTAGTGCCTGGTGAGATTTCTCCTGTGCGTGATTAAACAATAAAAATTTTGTTCAAAACGCCGTTGATTGATGAAATAAACCAACGAAAGACGCCAGATGTTTTGTAAAAGCAGAACGAAAGAACGCCAGATGTTTTTCTTAAAGTGTAGTAGTAGCAGTTATATGTAGCCACCTCGCCCGATCGTCAACGGGCGAGGTGGACCGGCAACGGCGCGAGGACCCTGCCGTACGAGAGTTAAATCACACTAAAAGACATACTTTGCGGGCGATACACTCTAGTGAGCTTTCAACTTTTCGTCTTAATGTACATGATAAAGAAATTATTTCTACGAAAAACGCAAGGCACACCTTGAGCAATATGTTTGGTTTTGGGACGCTAAATGGGACCATGAGGCGATGCGAAGCCGGAGCTCTTGCACGATCGCGTTCCGTTGGCTTTCGTTGGGCATGCTACCGACCTCGCGTCGTGGAACGCGCGTCCTGTCTTCCCTCTAGCCTTGCCTTTAATTCGCACAGGGCGAGCGGGGAATGCGGTCGCTCTTGGCGCTCTTTCGCTCGGGAGCGGACTTCTTCCTTGCATTTGACCGATCACAAGTGATAATGAAGGAACCACGTAAACCAACAGTACAATAAAAGTTTGATGTTTAATATATACACGATGTTTCACACTCTTTATATTATGTACTGTGCGCATTTCACGGAAGAGTTTCACGGTTTACAGATGATTCCCTCCGTAGCTTCGCCCCACTCATCATCATTCACCCCGTGGATATGCTGTGATTTTTTTTTCAGTGATCTGATTTAGTATATGTGCATCCCCTAATTTATAATATTGTATTTTGTTGCTTTGAATATGTATTCCCTAATTGTGCTTCGTATTTCATGTAATTTACACTGTTTATCAACGTATAACTTCACTGTTCCAGAATGATTCCTATATGGCGATTACTTGCGCACTTTCTATTCCTTAATTACCCGCCACAGTGGTCTAGTGGTTATGGTGCTTGACTGCTGATCCGCAGGTCGCGGGATCGAATCCCGGCCGCGGCGGTCGCATTTTCGATGGAGGCGGAAATGCTTGAGGCCCGTGTAGTTAGATTTAGGTGCACGTTGAAGAACACCAGATGGTCAAAATTTCCGGAGCCCTCCACTACGGCGTCTCTCATAAGGAAACCGTGGTTTCGGGACGTTAGACCCCAACAATTATGATTATTATTGTATTCCTTAATTACGGTAATGCTGAAAAACTGCTATTGTTCATTGTATATGAAATGCGGTAGCCTATTTTTATGCTAGTTTGTAAAGAAGGCCCCGTTGCAGTAAGTGACTTCGGCACTTGCATTCACTGTAGCGTTATGCGTGAGTTCTGGTGGGTTGACCAAGATTAGGCGTTGCTGGTGAAGTTATGACTTCGAGGTAGTAGCTCAGGAAGACTGATTTATTAACACTGTAAAAACTTCAATCGGCCCAGCAGTTCGGGAACCCGCATTCTGGGGCCTCTGCTGTCCGTCTTCTCTCTCGTGCCCCGCTTTTCCCCACCTCTCACTCTGCCCGTCCCGGCCGATTCGCAAAAGCCGGGGCTGGTCAGCGGTACGAAATGGGTGAATGAGTCAGAGCAGCTTATGTCATCAAGCTCGAGACCGGCTTTCCTCTCGCGTCGAAGAGCACCTGTTTGGGAAAGCTGACCAGTCCCGTGGCCTTCCGCGAGGTTTCTCATGGACACCAGGGTCAGCTCCCAGAACAACCGAGTTCCATAGATCTGCAGTCCCAGTCTTCCTCCACCTGGGCACCCTCCACCTGGGCACTCGCACTGGGGCGCCCACCCCGACTTAGTCCTTGGGAGCGGAACACAACATCAAGACGAGTGGACGGCGAAAACAATCTTCTCGTTCGCTGTATTGATCCCAGCCCGCCGAAAGCTTTGTGCAGCTAGCGTGGTTTGGCACTGCCTCTGGGAACGGAGGCACCTCTGTCGGTTTTGCACTGCCTCCGTGATCGGCTCACCTTTGACCAAGCTACGGTGTCATGTGATGACGGCATCATGTCACGCTTGGTCTTGTGACGTCACGTCAAAATTAGTGATGTCATGATGACGTCACAAAGTTTAGCGATCTGGGACATCATGATGACGTCATATGATGACGTCATCACGTAATGATAACTTTTGCATCACACAGGCTGTGCTCGACGCCGCGGGACGCCGACGGTCAATTTTCGCGTTTCATGAGGCATCTAAGGCTTTGACTTTAATAAATAATACAAAATATATTTATTTCCGGGGCTGGGGTTTGAACCAGGGTTCCTCGGCCCGAGAGCGAGTGCCTTGAACGCTATAGACCACGCTTGACCGATGTGAGCACACGAATGCGCTCGACGGCAATGGTGAAAAAAAATCACAGCATATCCACGGGGTGAATGATGATGAGTGGGGCGAAGCTACGGAGGGAATCATCTGTAAACCGTGAAACTCTTCCGTGAAATGCGCCCAGTACATAATATAAAGAGTGTGAAACATCGTGTATATATTAAACATCAAACTTTTATTGTACTGTTGGTTTACGTGGTCCCTTCATTATCACTTGTGATCGGTGAAATGCAAGGAAGAAGTCCGCTCCCGAGCGAAAGAGCGCCAAGAGCGACCGCATTCCCCGCTCGCCCTGTGCGAATTAAAGGCAAGGCTAGAGGGAAGACAGGACGCGCGTTCCACGACGCGAGGTCGGTAGCATGCCCAACGAAAGCCAACGGAACGCGATCGTGCAAGTGCTCCGGCTTCGCATCGCCTCATGGTTCCATTTAGCGTCCCAAAACCAAATATATTGCTCAAGGTGTGCCTTGCGTTTTTCGTAGAAATAATTTCTTTATCATGTACATTAAGACGAAAAGTTGAAAGCTCACTAGAGTGTATCGCCCGCAAAGTATGTCTTTTAGTGTGATTTAACTCTCGTACGGCAGGGTCCTCGCGCCGTTGCCGGTCCACCTCGCCCGTTGACGATCGGGCGAGGTGGCTACATGCAATCCACTACTACTACACTTTAAGAAAAACATCTGGCGTTCTTTCGTTCTGCTTTTACAAAACATCTGGCGTCTTTCGTTGGTTTATTTCATCAATCAACGGCGTTTTGAACAAAATTTTTATTGTTTAATCACGCACAGGAGAAATCTCACTAGGCACTACCTTGGAGGTAAACAATGGCTGCTAATGGCAATGAGAGACAGAAGAAGTCGGCTTTTAGCTAACACTTACACTTCTACTTCTACTAACGTTTCCTACTGGAACATGCCAATGGCTGCTAATGGGGAATGAGAGACAGAAGAATTCGGCTTTTAGTTAACGCGCACGCTGCGAATTTTTTATTGTTCAACAACGCACAGGAGAAATCTCCCACCGGCACCACCTTGGAGGTCAAAGCGTAAGACTTGTTACTCACTACTACGAACACGACGACTACGGGGGACGAACGGGTGCCGCCTTAAGGAGCTTCGCCCCTAAAAACAAACGAAGAAAAACAATTGAGAACTTGCTGTGGGCGCTTCACTAAAATATTTCGTGTTGGCGGAATATAAGTGATCTGCTGAACAACGCGTACAGTCGATATCAGGAATTGCACGTTTCAGGGAAATTCCGCCTTGGAAATTCCTAAACCGCGTTTCCTTGATCGCGTGATGGCGCTTTTCTTGGTCCGCTCTACAGGCTGGCGCACGTTGGAACGAGCATGAAAGCCCATTCCGCTCGAGAACTGCGCTCCGGGGTCGGCCGCGCAGTATAGACACAGAAGGAAGGCCGGGCTTCGCGTTCCCCCATATGGCTCCGGAATTCTTTGTTGCTTCTCCTTTGAAGCGGGCAGCAGCCGCCAAGCAGCCATTTTACTTTTCTTTTTTCTGCAGTCAGAAGTTACTATTGTGTCCTATCTTATTTCGGTCGAGCCGCTTTGCGTGACGCATCCTTATCCAGCCCTGGAAGGACTCCGGTTCTATCGTTCTCTGCCATGCTTATCAGTCACCAGCACTCAAAGCGTCTCATGCCGATATGAACTGCGGCTCAGTCAATACCTACATTCACATAGAAGCCCACAGCCTTTGTAAGATGGCCGCGTTCGACGCGTCTGCTTGGGTGAATAGTATCGTGTTTTATTACAATATGTTGAGCAGTTTTGGGAGGTTAATGTCGCACACCCATGCCTCATCTTGTTTTGATATTTCTTATCGAAATTTCCTTCCTCCTTGGGCAGGCAGCTCAGACTTAAAATAGCAAAGCGCTGACATTGTGTAATCACTGATATTTCCTCTTATAACATCTTTCTACTAACATCTTAGTAGCTCTCCGTAGTCTTTATTTTCTCGATTCTTCGCGATGAGTTCGCTGATTTTGGTTCCTAACTTTCTTCTATGGTAGGCTTTCAGCTAACCTGTTGCGTCCATAACCACGCGCTATTGAGAATAGCATGCGACGGCATCATCGGAAAGATGAGTGCGATGATCTAATATAGCTCTGGATCTACCGAACAAATAGCTCCATCTACTATACGGCTCCGTCACTCTTCGCTGCGTGTTCGCGACGCGCGCTGACCAAAGAAAGCAACAGAGGAGGGATAAAGGGGTGTAAACCGAAGGGCCGTCCTGGCATGCGGACTTTGGCGCACACTGCCTTGCAAAGCTTGCAAAGAGATGCCTGGTGGGATCTTTGCGCCGATCGAGTCTCGTGTGGCGGCACTGATTGACCGCGGACGCCCGCAGCAGCGTCTGTGGCACTGCATGCATACACACGTTTATATACGTAACTCGTTTCTTTCGTCGATCTGCAACGCCCACGAGCTAATGTTGATCAGTCATGCTCTCTTAACTTCCATATATTGTAATATAGTGTTCTGCAAGTCTGGCTTATATTGCGGGTGAGCAACCAAATTGCACGCAGAAATAAGAACCTAGGTTGGAGAGCGCTTTTGCGCGCGCCGGCCATTTCCGAACCAAAGCACAGCGACGTTCTTGTTGACGAAACAAGTCCGCGTCGTTGGAGTCTTTTGCTTCGTTCAGGTAATAATAATAATAATCAGTCAAACGTTTCTTTAACGTGCCCAGGAACAACCGTAGGTCTTTGTACTGGCGCACGAAAAAAACAACAAAAAAAAACAAAGGCCAACATTAATAATAAAATATCCGGGATAAAAAAAACGTTATAAAATTGCTCATATACAACTATGCGCAGAAAAAAAAAAGACAACAGTGTACGAGGCTATGTAAGTACAGTGCAAAGCTCGGAGCAGAACAACGACTGGGAGCTGTGAAAAACATCGAGCTCCAAAAAGTAAGCATTGTAAAGACGTTGTATCCTGCCAATGGTCGAAAGAAAAAAAAAAACATAATAAAAAATGTCAGCAGTGTACGAGGCTATGTAAGTACAGTTAGAGTGTACTAGAACAGGGGAGTGCTCGGAACGGCCGCAGCACCAATGCACAGAAAGTGAAGCCCAACCAGGGTCAATCCACCTGCGGCGCTGCGATCGGTAGTCTGCAATGTGTCGTCGTTTAAGAGTTGCGCGCGGCTCCACCAAAGTGGTGCAGGGGTAGAATGCCCGCTTCCCACTCAAAAGGCCCGGGTTCGAATCACAGCTGTAGATGGTGGGTTTTTATTCTTAGCGTTACCTTTCCTAGCCGTGTTGGTTTTCCTTTGTTTCGTAAAACTAGCTTCTGTTGCTACGTATTGCTACAAAAAGGAACGTAAAATGTGTAACCTCGTTTCGAGTGTCGTATTCGCGAAAATCTCAGAGGCCATACTTTACGTTTTTGTTCAATCCCGGGTGGTGGCGCTGCAAATAACTGCGATCACTGCCAAATTTTTTCGACTTTACATTTTGCGTTACTTTATGAACCAACACGTAGCAACTGGAGCTAGTTTAAGGAAACAAAGGAAAACCAATACAGCTGTAAAAGGTGACACTAAGAATAAGAACCCACCATCTACAGCTGCGATTCGAACCCGGGCCTTTTGAGTGGGAAGCGGGCATTCTACCCCTGCACCACTTCGGCGGAGCCGCGCGCAACTCTTAAACGGCGACACATTGCAGACTACCGATCGCAGCGCTGCAAGGGGATTGACTCTGTTTGGGCTTCACTTTTCGAAGCTCGTTCCGGGCACTCCCTTGTTCTAGTACACTCTAGTACAGTGCAAAGCTCGGAGCAGAACATCGACTGGGAGCTGTGAAAAACATCGAGCTCCAAAAGTAAGCATTGTAAAGATGTTGTATCCTGCCATTGGTCGAATGTTCACAGAGGCAGGCGGTTACATGAAAAGGTCTATTCTCTCTGGTAAGCTTACGTGGAATTCGGAAATTAAGACAGTTGAGCAGTACAGGGCAGGATATGATACCATGCACAAGCTTGTGAAGAAATAACAGATCAGCGCGAATTCGTCGGCAGCAAAGTGATGGCAATGATAATAATCCAGCAGGAGATCCAGAGTCATTTCTAGCGAAACGATGGTTGTAAATGCTTAGGAATTTTTTCTGGACTCGCTAAATGGCGTTGCTGCTGGAATTAGGAATGCCATTCCAGATCACAGATGCATACTCAAGTTGAGGGAGACATAGCGCGGTGTACAATTTTGGGAAGGGCATAGGAGAACGGAATTCTCTAGACATTCTGCAAACACAGCCTAGGGTGCGAAGACCCCGCAAAGCAACACGCTTAGCGTGAGCAGAAAAGTGCAAGATGCTATCAAAAAGAACACCTAGATCATTGATCTCACATACCTTACACAACGACACAGAATTGACAGAATGTATAAATGGCACACTAGATGTTTTTCGAGTGAAACTCATTACCTTGGTTTTTGAAATATTTAGGGAGAGGTTATTGCTCCTGCACCATTCAGAAAAAGAACACAAATCAGATTGCAGCAAGCGGCAATCGATAGCTGAATGAATTTCCTTAAATATCTTTAAGTCATCGGCATACAAAAGGAAAGAAGAATTCTGAATGACGGAAGAAACATCATTAACATAAATTAAAGAGAGGAGTGGGCCAAGTACCGACCCTTGAGAGACCCCACTAGTAGCTTTATACAAAGAGGACGTTTGGCCATTAACGGCAACATAACATGATCTATCAAGAAGATAGCTATGGAGGAGATTCACAGTTGAAGAATCAACATCAAAGTGTGCAAGTTTATCCACAAGCAGCGAATGGCTGACAACGTCAAAAGCTTTGCTGAGGTCACAGTAAATAGCGTCAACCTGTCCTCTCTGCAAAATAGGCGTGGAGACTTGCATCATGAAACTGACAAGATTAGTGACAGTTGAGCTGCCAGCGAGAAACCCATGCTGATTCACAATCAATGAATTTTTTACATCAAAAGACAATATTTTGTGAAGAGCAAGCTCAAAGAATTTGGATGCGGCACAAAGAAGAGAAATAGGGCGGTAGTTCGAGACGTCACTTTTACAGCCAGACTTAAATACTGGGAAAACACGAGCAGTTTTCCACATGCTAGGAAAAGTTGAAGCATGCAGACACTTATTAAATATGGTAGTCAATACTGGTACAAGTATACTGCCATAGGCTTTTAGTATGGCAGATGGGATGCCATCTGGGCCAGCTGAAAAGGATGGTTTCAGGCGCTTAATGCATTCTGAAATGGAATCTTCATCTAGCGACACAGCATCAGCTGTACCAACTGCCTTAACCTGTCGAGCGTTACTAGCTACAGAGGCTGGAGACTTATAAACAGATGAGAAATGCATGGCAAAACAGTCAGCGACGGCTTGAACTTCTACTCCATTTGGGTTCAGTATCCTGAAGGACTCGCCACTTTTGCTCGACCGTTTCTGCACATACTTCCAAAACTCAGTCGGCCTGTCAGACGCGCTTTTTTCTAAAAATGAAATATATAGACTGTGATCTCGTTTATAAAGGCGTTTACAAAGAGTACGAAAACGACAGAATTCTTCCTTCAAATGAGTTGATGGAGAACATTTATACTTCCTGTGTGCACGATATGTTTCAGTGCACTTATAAGTTCTGATGAGAACCAGGAGGGATATTTACAATGATTAGGTGTATACTGGGGAATGAACTTGCGCATGCTGGTCAAGATAAGTTCCGTAAACTGATCGACTTGATCATCAACATTGGGTTTGTCAGTTACCAGTGACCAATCTGTGGTGGACAAGTCATGGCACAAGCCAACGTAATCACCTCGCTTGAAGGCAAATCTGGGCGTTTTGTCGATTTTTCTGGGAAAGATTGGTTTTTCTGGTGAAATACAGAGTGTTAGTTTGAGTGGTGGGTGAAATTTGTCAGGTCGAACAAGAGAGATGTGAGAGAGTGATACTTCGATAGGTTGATTATTAGAAATACACAGATCTAAGACGTTACCACAGGAATTGGCAATACTATTGTGCTGCTGTAGGGAATTAAAAGCGAGAAAATCCAACAATACGCTGCATTTGTCCTTTGAGAAATGATGATAATGTGAAAAATTAAGTGTGGTCCAATCAATTCCAGGTGTGTTAAAATCACCAAGTACAAGAATTTTGTGCTTCTTATGTGAAATTATCACAATAATCAATCAATCAATCAATCAATCAATCAATCAATCAATCAATCAATCAATCAATCAATCATTTATTTAACGTGCCCAGGAACAACCGTAAGGTCTTTGTGCTGGCGCACGCAAAAAAAAACAATAAAAATAAACAATACAATACAGACAGTTTTCAGAAATAAAAAAGTCACAGTTTCGCCGCAAGGGCGAATCAATGAATGCGATAGCAAGAAACTAATGCTATACGATGTGAGGCTCGCCAATGGATACTCTCAGTTTGAACAGCGCTCCTGTTGCAAAGGCGGCCGAAGCAGCGAAGCAAACTAGCGTGCTTCAAGTGTCGAGCTGTGACACTTGATAGTCCGCGCTCATCGTCTGTTTGTTCGTTTAGCGGCGTCCCTTCAGCTCGAGTGACTTTCGTACGCTCCGTAACATGAGCGCGGACACCACGGTGAAAGCTTGAAACAACCCTCTTCCCCTCACCAACAGTAAACCGCGCGAGCAGACAGCGGAAGGGCAAGGTTCTCCCTGCGCAATAAGAAGAAGCGAGCGAGCTCGCCGACGACTTTTAAATGCGCCCGTCTAGGGTGCCTTGATGCGCGTTTTGTTGCGCGTTTTGTCCAGGGTGAGGACATCTGCGGCGTCTACTGCGGCGCGGCTGCCATATTTTAGCCCACGGCTTCTTACCGGCGTCTCACCCCTCTACGGCAGCTGCGCTGAGAGGCACGAGACGCGGGGCAAAAAATGGCGTCGTGGCGGCATCAGCCCCTTCAAAGAATGGCAACACCCTAAGGGGGGCGCACACATCGAGGCACACTACGCCCGTCGTGCTCCTAGCGCCATCTCGCTGGTAATGAAGAAACGCTTATAAGCGCCGGCCGTCTCCGAGTCCGTCCAGTGGTAAAGGGTGTGTATATAACGCTCGCCGTTAGCTACGTGGAGGATCTGCGTTTCGTGGCGTAGCGGTTAGCGCCGCTCGCTGCGGAGCAAGAGGTCCCTGGTTCGATTCCGCGCTTCGGAAGCATTTTTCTGAATTACTTTTCTTTTCGGCTTTTTTATATATATACATACTTATACATATACGGTGCATGACGGCGACGGCGACGGCAAAATTCAGCCGAGACTGTCCATATAATTGCTATCGCAATAAAAGAGCAAAACACGTAGACAAAGAGAAATGAACACAAAAGGGGAGGAGTAAAATAAGACAACACGAGAAATATTGACGGGGAATAAAAAATTCGGTTGCATATATACAACTATGTGGAAAGACTGAGAAGGGAAGACTTTGTACATTGTGCCACACTATGTCAAAACAGTGCAAAGCTCGGATAAAAACAATGATTGTGGGCTATGAAAAACGTCAAGATCAAGAAAATTAACATTATAGAGACTTTGTATTCTGTGAACGGTAGTGTGGGAAGAAGCAGGCGGGTCCCTTTAATGCCTGAATTATGAAAGCGCCGAAGAAAAAAATTTCTTTTTCATTTTTCAGCTTTAAATAGCACCCTTAACTTAAATCAGCAGTTGTATTATCCAAAATGCAACGTTAATGCATACTTTTAGGTATGCCGCGAATTCGCGACAACCGGCACTTAAGCCAATAGTAGCTCAATATGTTCAATGCAACGCAAGTATGACATCGCCGCATCAATGAAGCGGATCTCTTCAGGGCGACGTAACTTGGCGTCGTCATTTTTGGTAAATGCAAGTTTGACATTATTTCCTCCTACCAATAACGTGACATCGTGTCGGCCACCCTGTGTGCCCTAGACTCCGCCGCCCGGTAAAGCCGACTTCTCGGGAGCCGACAGAATGGCACGAAGGTGACGGCACCGAGAAATAGATCTAGCTCACCACGAGACAGAGCCAGTCCTTTGTTCGGATTTTCCTGCGTCGTAAACAGATTGCTCTGCTGAACGATGTGTTCCGTGAAGGTGTCATAAAAATTCCTTGAAATATTCAATAGGAGCTCGGACAGTGTCACATTGAGGATGAGCTGTTTTCTAGTGTGGCACTTCCCGCTGTTCTTGACAGTCTTTTTTTCCACCGTACTGCACGTTTTGGAAAGGCACTAGCTTGGCTGGTCTACCACATCTTCGTATTCATCCTCACTGCTCGATGAAGACACTCGTGCTTGTGCATGAGGATCGACATCGTCGTCTTCGCTGTCATTGAGACAGCTGTCGTCACTTTTATCTTCAGGTGGCAAGCGCATGCGAAGCCTTTTTCCCCATAAAATGAGCGGAAGTCCATCTTGAACTTGTCATACCAGCAGTCATCACTGACTGACTCAAATGCCGGATGTCGCGAATTCTCGACATACCACAGAAGCGAGGATCGCGCAGGAAATAACGTACTTCAAAACAACGTGACATGTCGTGTGCAACCTCTTGTATGGGTGCACATCGCAAAAATTTTATAGGAGACGGAACTTACGTTCTCGCGCAGAAAACAACGAAGAAGTGAGAGCTGTTGCACGTGCTTCGCGCTCTCCGGCAACTCATGCACAACACTGGGTTCCAGCTTGCAATACCTTACATGCAATGGCGCTAGATGTCTCGTGCTGAAAGCTACGTTCGCCGCAAATACGTGACAGCCGCCGGTGAAGGAATCAACGCGTTTCGTCTGTTAATTAATCGGCGTTTTTCGGTATGTCGCGAATTCGCGACAACCGGCAGTAAAGGGTTAAACTGTCTGTTCTCTCTGGTTAACTTACGCGGAATTAGAAAATTTACACAATTGAGAAGTACAGGGCAGGATATGATACCGTGGACTAGCTTGTAAAGAAATAAGAGATCAGAGCGATTTCGTCGGCAGTGAAGTGATGGCAGTGATAATAATTCAGCAGTATTTGAACGAGATCCAGAGTCATTTTTAGCAAAGCGATGGTTATATATGCTGAGGAATTTTTTATGGACTCGTTCAATGGTGTTACCGCTAGATTGAGCAATGCCATTCCATATCACGGACGCATACTCAAGTTGTGGAAGACATATTGCCGTGTACAATTTGTGGAGGGCCATGGGAGACCTGAATTCTCGAGATATTCTACAAACACATCCGAGAGAACGAAGGCCCCGCATAGCAGCACGCTTAACGTGAGCAGAAAAGTTTAACGCGCTGTCAGCAACAACACCAAGATCACTGATGTCATAAAGCTTGCATAAGGACACAGAATTGACAGAGTATTGAAATGACACGCTAGACGTTTTGCGAGTGATAGACATGAATTTTGTCTTCGAGGTATTCAGAGAAAGGTTATTACCGTTGCACCATTCGGAAAAAGAGCGCAAGTCTGACTGCAGCAAGCGACAGTCGTTAACTGAATGAATTTCCTTAAAAATCTTGATGTCATCGGCATACAAGAGGAAAGAAGAATTAAGAATGGCAAAAGAAACATCATTAACGTAAATTAAAAATAGGAGTGGGCCTAATACCGACCCTTGAGCGACCCCACTAGTCACTTTATACAAAGAAGACGTTTGGCCATTTACGGCTACATAACAATATCTATTGAGCAGATAGCTCTGCAGGAGATTCACAACTGACAAGTCAACATCAAAGTGCGCAAGCTTAACCATAATCAGTGTGCGGCTGACTACGTCAAAAGCCTTGCTCAGGTCGCAGTAAATTACGTCAACCTGTCCTCTCTGCAAAATAGGCGTGGAGACTTGCATCATGAAACTAGCAAGATTTGTGGTAGTTGAGAGGCCAGCGAGAAAACCATGTTGATTAGGAATCAATGAGTTTTTCACACTAAAAGACAATATGTTGTGAACAGCCAGCTCGAAGATCTTTGATGTGGCACATAGTAGAGAAATCGGACGATAATTAGAAGCATCTGCTTTAGAGCCCGACTTAAATACTGGAAAAACACGAGCAGTTTTCCACATGCTAGGAAATGTGGAAGTGTCCAGGCAGTTATTAAATATCGTAGTCAGTACTGGGACAAATATACTACCATAAGCTTTTAGTATGGCGGAGGGGAAGCCATCTGGACCACATGATAAGGATGGTTTTAAGCGCTTAATGCATTCGCAGATAACATTTTCATCCAGCGCCAAAGCACTGGATGAGCTAACCACCTTGGGCTGTTGTCTGATATCAGTGCTAGAGTCTGAGGCCTTATAAACGGATGAGAAATGCGTGTCAAAACAGTCAGCGACGGCATGCACTTCTACCCCATTTGTGTCCAGTAGTCTGAAGGACTCTCCGCTTTTGCTAGACCGTTTGTTTACGTACATACTTCCAAAACTCAGCCGGCCTGTCAGAGGCGCTTTTTTCTAAGAATTCAATATACGAACTATGGTCCCGTTTATATAGGCGTTTAGAGAGAGTTCGAAAGAAGCTGAACTCTTCCTTCCACTCGCTGGATGGAGAACATTTAGATTTCCTGTGTGCGTGATCTTTATGCTTCAGTGCACTGATAAGTTCACATGAGAACCAGTGGGGATATTTACGTTGTTTAGGTGTATATTCGGGAATAAAATTACGCATGCTGCTCAGTACAAGCTCCGTAAACCGATCAACCTGCTCATCAACATTTGGTTTGTCAGTAACCTGTGACCACTCAACGGTAGACAAGTGATGATAGAGGCCCGTGTAATCACCTTGCTTGAAGGCAAATCTCGGAGATTTGTTTACGTAACTGCTGAAGCTCGTTGTTTCGGCTGATGCGGATAATCTTACGTTAAGTGGTGGGTGGAATTTGTCCAGACGTACAAGAGAGATGTTGGAGCGGGAAACTTCAAGGGGTTGATCGTTTGACACACACAGGTCTAAGACGTTGCCACTGGAATTGAGGACTGAGTTATGTTGCAATAGGGAATTAAACGCCAGAAAGTCCAAGAGCAGGCTGCACTTTTTCTCTATGAAATGATTGTAATGAGAAAAGGTAAGCGTGCTCCAGTCAATTCCATGTGCATTGAAATCCCCAAGAACAATAATTCTGTGCCCACTATGAGTAGATACCACAAGTTCAATGGAAGACATGACATCATGAAACGAGGCAGGGGACATGCTGGGCGGTAAATACCAACATCCAATCAACAATTTTTCACTGCGCTCAAGGTTGGTTTCTAGCCAAATGGATTCTTCGATCGTTTCTAGGTCTTTCCGTCTAACGGATTTCAGTGAATTGTCAATGGCAATCAGCACGCCACCGCCTTTCTGTTTGGTTTCACTGAAATCTCGGTCACTGCGGAAGGTGGTGTAGGTCGGGGGAAAAAATTCAGATGAGGGAATTTCAGTGCCTAGCCAGGTTTCAGAAATAGCAATAA